>NW_012103998.1:2119718-2120291 GCF_000951045.1 Mandrillus leucophaeus
TACAAAAATTAACTGGGTGTGGTGGTGGGCACCTGTAATCCCAGCTACTCGGGAGGCTGAGGCAGGAGAATCACTTGAACATGGGAGGCAGAGATTGCAGTGAGCTGAGATTGTGCCGCTGCACTCCAGCCTGGGTGACAGAGCTAGACTCCATCTCACAAAAATATAATAAAAATAAAAATAAATAAAAATAAAGGGCATTTCCCCTGCACACACCTTCTTGCCTGATGCCATGTAAGATGTGACCTTGTTCCTCCTTTACCTTCTGCTGTGATTGTGAGGCCTCCCCAGCCATGTGGAACTGTGAGTCCATTAAACATTTTCTTTTGTAAATTATCCCATCTCGGGTATGCCTTTATGAGCAGTGTGAGAACAGACTAATACACAACACAAAATGGAATAAGACATTAAGTTTCTTAACTTGGAATCCCTGGCCATGCACTAGGAGTCCAAGAGCACTATTAATTTGTAAGGATGTATACACATGTATATTTTTCTACAGAAAGATCCATAGCTTTCTTGAGATCCTCACACGCACGCGCACACACACACACACACACACACACACACACA
>NW_012103998.1:2125274-2194385 GCF_000951045.1 Mandrillus leucophaeus
TTTAAAAACCTGTTAATAGCTGGAAGTGGTGGTGGCTCACGCCTGTAATCCCAGCACTTTGGGAGGCTGAGGAAAGAGGCTCGCTTGAGCCCAGGAGTTTGAGATCAGGCTGGGCAACATGGCAAAACCCCATCGATACAAAAAAATACAAAAATTAGCCAGCATGGTGGCGCGCATCTGTAGTTCCAGCTACTTAGGAGGCTGAGGTGGGAGGATGACTTGAAGTTGGGAGGTCAAGGCTGCACTGAGCCGAAATTGTGCCACTGTATTCCAGCCTGAGTGACAGAGTGAGACCTTGTCTCAAAAAACAAAACAAAAACAACAACAAAATCTGTTTATACATTTTATACTGAAAAAAACCCCAGTCATCTGCAGGCCAGTGCATGCTCCATCTAGGGTGGACTCCACAGGTAGTCATATGTGCCTGTGGTAGGTCTCAACAATGACAAACCTAGACACTGGAAAAATAGGCCTCTTGGGTGTTCATAAGCCATTTTAGAGTGTCTTTAAAATAGTCTCCCTAGGTATACTTACCCACTATAGTAAGATACCGTAAGTGTGTATGTTTGTCTTCTGCGAAGCTCATGTTGAAATTTGGTACCCAATGTTGGAGGAGGGACCTAATGGGAGGCTTTTGGGTCATGGGGGTGGATCCTTTGTGAATAGATTAATGCTCTCCCTGGGGGTGGGT
Source organism: Mandrillus leucophaeus (assembly GCF_000951045.1). Taxonomy (NCBI): domain Eukaryota; kingdom Metazoa; phylum Chordata; class Mammalia; order Primates; family Cercopithecidae; genus Mandrillus; species Mandrillus leucophaeus. The sequence continues at coordinate 2,125,966 of NW_012103998.1, forward strand.
GGAAGTGCTTACTTTATTGGTTCTCCTGAAAGCTGGTTGTTAAAAAGAGTCTGGCCCTTCCCTGTTTTTTCTTGCATTCTCTTTCATCGCATGATCTTTGCACATACCGGCCTCCCTTTACCTTCCACTGTGGGTAGAAGCAGCATGAAGCCCTCGCCAGAAGCAGATGCTGGTGCCATGTTTCTCATACAGCCTGCAGAATCATGAGGCAAATAAACTTTTCCTTAGAAATTACCCAGCCTGGCGTATTCCTTTATAGCAGCGTGATATGGTTTGGCTGTGTCCCCACCCAAATCTCATCTTGAAATGTAGCTCCCATAATCCCCACATGTCATGGGAGGGAGCTGGTGGGAGGTAATTGAATCATGGGAGAAGTTTTGGGGGGAACTTTTTCCCATGCTATTCTCATGCTAGTGAGTAAGTCTCCATGAGATCTGATGGTTTTACAAAGGGCATTTCTGGCTGGGCGCGGTGGCTCACGCTTGTAATCCCAGCACTTTGAGAGGCCGAGCTGGGCAGATCATGAGATCAGGAGTTCGAGACCAGCCTGGCCAACAGAGTGAAACTCCATCTCTACTAAAAATACAAAAATTAACTGGGTGTGGTGGTGGGCACCTGTAATCCCAGCTACTCGGGAGGCTGAGGCAGGAGAATCACTTGAACATGGGAGGCAGAGATTGCAGTGAGCTGAGATTGTGCCGCTGCACTCCAGCCTGGGTGACAGAGCTAGACTCCATCTCACAAAAATATAATAAAAATAAAAATAAATAAAAATAAAGGGCATTTCCCCTGCACACACCTTCTTGCCTGATGCCATGTAAGATGTGACCTTGTTCCTCCTTTACCTTCTGCTGTGATTGTGAGGCCTCCCCAGCCATGTGGAACTGTGAGTCCATTAAACATTTTCTTTTGTAAATTATCCCATCTCGGGTATGCCTTTATGAGCAGTGTGAGAACAGACTAATACACAACACAAAATGGAATAAGACATTAAGTTTCTTAACTTGGAATCCCTGGCCATGCACTAGGAGTCCAAGAGCACTATTAATTTGTAAGGATGTATACACATGTATATTTTTCTACAGAAAGATCCATAGCTTTCTTGAGATCCTCACACGCACGCGCACACACACACACACACACACACACACACACAAAAAAAACCTGAGACACATGAACATGTAGCTCAGCTAGCTCATAACTTGACACCTTTGAAATAATATTTTAAAATAGTTTTTCAGCATATCCTGAAGAGAGATGACATGGGGAGGAGGAGATGGCACTCAGCTTTTCACTATTGTCCAAAGAAATTCAACTCTGACCCACATGTGTTTGCCATTTAGCATCAGAAAAGTCCTAAAGATACACAGATCTGTTATATGCATCTCTTCTATAGTTTGAAGTGGTTCTTAATCAGAGGAGAAATCGTTCTGTGAAAAACAGAAGTAATTCCGTTAAAGAAGGCTGAGGTGGTTGGGCAAAGCTTGAAAAAATGGGCTTTTAGAGTTGGATTTATTGACTAAAAGCCATATCCTTCAGATGTCTCCAGATTGCATTATTCGTAAAAGCATATTATGAATGCTATCAGTGGCACCTGCAGAAGAACAGCGTTGTACTTTGTCAGTCAACAGGAAACATACTTTGCATTCTAAGATAAAATACAAATCATTCATAAGGTGGAGCCCTCCACGCCTCCACTATGGCAGACCTGACACAGCGCAATATAATGGTGCTTCCCATTCCCACCCCTCACCCTGTGAGGCCTGTGCTTTCTTTCTTGAATACCTCATTTGCCTTTGGACCTTAGAGTCTATCTTGGCTTGAATTGAGCATTTAATGCCATGTTAATCTGGGGATCTGAGTATGTCTGCTTGCCCTTCACAGGGGAGATGTTGGCCTGCTCCCTACCATTTCCACAGGATCGAGTTTTGTCCTGTTCCTTTTTACAGCATCACTACTCCTGTTTCAATAATGACAGATCTTAGTGATGATGGCCTTCATATAAAAATGACACAGGACCGTAACAATTAAGGATTAGTTGGAACTTAGCTTTAATTTTAAAGCATGTTAGTGTGTCCAAGAATCAGTTTTCCTCTTTTTGTTTAGGAATCTCCAGTGCACAGAAGGTCGTGTTTTCGGTAGCCGCACCATGCTGAAAAGTCACATGGAGTTTTCAGTTAACTGTAATTAATCCTTCTAAGTCTTCTTTATATAGTAATTGTTATTCATATTTTTCTCAGCACCATCTCCTCACTCCATTTCCACCTCTTCAATATTTTGTAGACTTTATAGTCTTTTTTTTTTTTGAAGACTTCTCATTCTGTTGCCCAGGCTGAAGTGCAGTGGCATGATCATAGCTCACTACAACCTCGAATTCCTGGGCTCAAGCAATCCTCCCACCTCAGCCTCCCACATAGCTAGGACTACAGACACAAGCCGTCACACTTGGCCGTTATTATTATTATTATTATTGTTATTATTATTATTATTTTGTAGGGATAAGGTCTCACCATGTTGCCCAGGCTAGTCTCAAACTCCTGGTCTCAAGTAATACTCCAAAGTCATTTTTATCACATTTCATCTTGTTTAGTCTTATCCTGAGAGCTGATCTAGGGTCAAAATGTTGATGTGTTTAAAAAGTACTTACTTAAATATATGGATTATAAAACCAAAATGGGTTTTATATATATCTATATATAGATAGATAGATATTTTTTTCTAGACGGAGTCTCTCTCTGTAGCCCAGGCTGGAGTACAGTGGTGCGATTTCAGCTCACTGCAACCTCTGCCTCCCAGGTTCCAGCAATTCTCCTGCCTCAGCCTCCTGAGTAGCTGGGATTACAGGTGCCTGCCACCATGACCGGCTAATTTTTGTATTTTTAGTAGAGACGGAGTTTCACCATGTTGGTCAGGGTGGTCTCAAACTCCTGACCTCAGGTGATCTGCCCTTCTCAGCCTCCCAAAGTGCTGGGATTACAGGCATGAGCCACCGCACCGAGCCAGAGATCACTAACATTTTGAAGTTAGATAGTTCATTCTTTCAACAACTGTTAAGTTGGTAAGTGTATCAGTCACTGTTCTGGGTGGAGCATGAGCAAGACAGATGAGGACTTTTCCCTTGGAGTTTGCTTATGGTCAGGGAGAATAGACAAAATGGGCCGGGCGCGGTGGCTCAAACCTGTAATCCCAGCACTTTGGGAGGCCGAGACGGGCGGATCACGAGGTCAGGAGCTCGAGACCATCCTGGCTAACACGGTGAAACCCCGTCTCTACTAAAAATACAAAAAACTAGCCAGGCGTGGTGGAGGGCGCCTGTAGTCCCAGCTACTTGGGAGGCTGAGGCAGGAGAATGGCGTGAACCCGGGAGGCGGAGCTTGCAGTGAGCTGAGATCCGGCCACTGCACTCCAGCCTGGGCGGCAGAGCGAGACTCCGTCTCAAAAAAAAAAAAAAAAAAAAAGAGAATAGACAAAATGATCTCGAAGGACAGGAAGTGAGGAAGGACATTTGAGCTCTCATGAATGAACCACTATGTGGACTTCTGGAGGGAGAACACTTTAGATGGAGAGAACAACAAGGGTAAAGACCCTAAGGTAAGAGCGAGCTTAAATGTCTAAGGAACAGACAGAAGAAGGCTGGTGTAGCAGTGAGGAGAGGGCAGTAGAAGACAAGCTGAGAGAGACGCGCAAGCCTGGGCACGTAGGTCTCGGTGGGTCACAGGAAGGAACTGGTTTTTGTGTGTGTTGTGTTTCACTTTTGTGGTAGGCTGAATGAGGCCCCGCTAAATGTCTGTGTCTCATTCCAGAGCCTGCGTGACTATGTTAGCTTACATAGTAGAAGGGACGCTGCGGCTGTGAGTAAGTGGAGGATCCTGACATGGAGAGACCATCTGGGTGGACCCAATGTGATAACAAAGGTTCTTATAAGAGTGGGGCAGGAGGATGAGAGTCAGAGAAGGTGAGGAAGAGGCTGTGAGCCAAGGAGTGCAGGCAGCCTGTAGCAGGTGAGAGTTTGGATTATCCTCTGAAGCCTCCAGAAGGAAAACAGCCCTGCCAACACCCTGATTTTCAACTTCTGAGCTGCAGAACTGTCAGAGAATAAATGTATGTTGGTCCAAGCTGCTGAATTGAGATCATTTGTTACAGCAGTAGGAAAGTAAACAGGTTTCTAATTCTAAAATGCAGTGGAGACACATTTGGAGGGGAGCAATGGGATGGTATTTAGTTTTTAGCAGAGATGGTTGTTGAGAGGCAGGAGGGGCAGAGGGAGGCCAGTCAGGAAGCGAAGGCAGTCACCACAGGGGACACGTGACGGAGGCCTGGACTAAGGAGTTGGCAGCAGAATGAAGAGGGATGAACAGATTTTGGATACAGAGCCGATAGGAATTGCCAATGGCTTGGTCGTGGGGATACAGAAAATGGGAAATCAAGGGTGATGCTGAATTTGGGCTTATGCAACTGAGTGCCGTTTATTGGAATGGAGGAAGATGGAAAAGGAATAGATTTAGGAGGAAAATTATGCATTCTGTTTGGCCCATGTTGAAACTTGGCATGCCTATTAGATATTGACGTCCATGAATAAGCAGATGCATGTATCAATGGAGGTCTCACAAGAGAGATCGCCCACGTGCCCCTCCCTTGGACAGTGTTTGTCCTCACACAGGATTTCTCCAGTGCCACTGTCACTGGCGAACCACCTGGCTGACTCACTGCGCCGTCTCATTCTTTTGTTCTTATCTTTTGTCTTGGGCTCGTTTTCCATTGCCTACTCAGTGTGGGCTGAATGAGCAATTAACAGAGTCTAAAATGAGGCCTAGGATGTGTGATAACTAAAGAGTGATGAAGGAAACAATGTAGATTAATTTGTGTCCCAAATGTGTACCGTTATTTAGTGCTTTTTGAGAAAGCTAAATGAATTCTGTGAATTTTAATTGATGTTTAACTTTTAATTGTGTTCATGTGGGGTGGCCAGTTGGAACTATGCCTAATAAGACTGATGAGTATACACACATTTGCATATGGCAGGCCTTCCAAGGGCCAACCCCGGAGAGAGAGGCTTAAAGTAAGAGGAGGAAAACTGCAGGGAAAGGATAATAAGCTAAAACACATTTATTTTCAGAAAATGTGAAAAATTATCACTTTTCTATTCATCTTAAATAATATAGGTTTACTATAATATTATTCCTCTCATTGGTGTTTTTCTATTTTTTATCTCTTTTTTTTTAAGAAGAAAAAGAGGATTATAAGAGGAGATAGTTTATTTACAGTGGAAGGAATTCTGATTTGCAAAATTCATGGTTCAGATTGTTAGCCAGACCAGCACACTGTTGTTTATTGAACATCTATTCTCTGTGAAGCAGTTAGCTAAATGCTCAAGGGGGTGCTACAGTAATTAGGATGAGTTTGGGCCAACTCATTGGCTTAAGCAATAAGGAAGTGTATTGTCTTCCCTAAGAAGTGGGGCTGTCTCCAGGCCAGTATGCCAAGCTGCTGCTCTCCTCTGTGATTCTCATGGCCCAACCCCCTTATGTTTGATGGCTTCATCTGTAGATCAGGAACAAGATGGCTGTAGCAATCCTAGCTATCACTTTTAGATTTGGTAACATCCAAAGGGGAAAAAAGGGTTGTCTCTTCCTTGTGTGTCTTACATGTGAAATCATCTCTCCCAGAAGCCCCCATCAGACTTTTCTCACATCCCTTTCACCAGATTGGATCATATGCCCATTTGTAAGCCATTCACTGGCTGAGGAAGTTGCCACTGTTGACTTAGATCAGTGATAGGCAAACTATAGCTAGCTGCCTGTTTTTATAAATAAAGTTTTATTGGCACATCCCATGCCCACTCATTTACATATTATCTTTTGCATTGCAGTGGCAGAGTTGAGGAATGTGACAGAGACTGTTTGGCCCACAAAGACTAAAATATATACTGTCTGCCACTTTATAAGGCAGGGGCCAATCTTTGGCTTAAACTAATCATTTGGGACATATATGTTGAAAAGGCAAGCACAGCGGCCACTGTTGGATACAAAAGAGGTATAAAATGTGATCTTATTCCTCGAAGAGATTACTGAGGGAAATTTTATGTACGGTAGAGAAGGGGCCTCGCCCTGTTGCCCAGGCTGGAGTGCAGTGGTGCAATAGTAGCCTCACTGTAACCTTGAACTCCTGTGGCCTCAGGTGATCCTCCTGCCTTGGACTCCCAAAGTGTTGGATTACAGGTGTGAGCCACCATGCCTGGCCCAGAAACGATATTTTAGTGCATTAAATAGCTACAAATGGTCATTATATTTTAATGCCCAAATAAAAGGTATTCCATACATATTTATAATTGGAAACTATGTAGGAAACAATGTCGATTAATTTGTGTCCCAAATGGGTGCTGTTATTTATTTCGTTCTACTACAAAGTAAAAAAAAAAAAAAAAAAGGCAAACCACTCTACCCACTTACCAAGCTACATTTCAAAGAAATTATAAAATGAACATCAGATAAAGAAAACCTAAGAACATGAAAGCATTTTTGAAATTCTAGGAAAAAATAGCAATAATATTTAAAAAGAAATGCTTATGCAGATTATGAAACCATGCTGAAAAGGATTAGAAAGTGATAATGTTAACAAGTAGCCCAGTGAAGGCACAGCCTCTCAACTCTTATTTTGCATCTCTTTTTTCCTTTATGGAAATTGATCTAAAAACCAAAGAGAGTAAAGCAAGCAGTGTTTAAAAGAGTCATGAATAGGCAACACAGGGAATCTTTGTAGAGTTAGAACTGTTGAGTATCTTTACTGGATTCACCATTATACATGAGTGATAAAATTGTATAGAGGTTCACATACACAAACACAGGTAAAACAGAAAATCTGAGTAAGATGGGGGGAATTATAGCAAATGTCAATTTTGTGGTTGTAATATTATACTATAGTTTTGCAAAAACAATGAGGGAAATGGTACAGTGTACAAGGGATCACGTATTGTGTTTTACAACTCCATACAAATCTTTAATTATCTGAGCAAAGTTTTCAATTAAAAGGACACTGAAACACTGGATAGGTAGAAAGATGTGAAGAAAACCCAGCTGATTACATCCCCCGTGTAAAGGAACTGACCTTAAGGCAACCGTTAGTACTCTTTTTTCTTTTTTTTTTTTTTTTAATTTTATTTTAAAGACGAGGTCTCACCATGTTGCTCAGGCTGGTCTCAAACTCCTGGCCTCAAACCATCCTCCCACTTCTGCCTTACAGAGTGCTAGGATTACAGGCATGAGCCACCATGCCTGGCCCCATTAGTAAATTTGGAGAGGTTATAGAGAATAGGAGCGATCCCCCAGAATAGGAAAATGTATTGTTCCACTTTTTCACAAATGGTCTTTGACATTTCATTTAAACCCTGACAAGTTTATAATATTCTTAAATAGATGTCAGCAATCAGAGAAGACTAAAGAGATCACCAGGAACCCATAATGGTTCACTAAGAACACTCATTATGGTAACCAGGCTCAGGGAACAATATCTAGATAGTGAATCTCAATTTCAGCAAAGCAGTCACAAAACTCCTCATTAAAATATTGAAAATAAGATTGTATAGTTATTTGGAGACAGCCAAGTGGATGATTTTTGCCAGAAAATGTTGATTCTGTTGGTTTTAGACCAAACTAAAGTAATGCCTATAATAAAGAGCCATGTTATTAGTAACTTGGATAAAAACAAAGAAGACTTTATCAAAAAATTTGCAGGTGGGCTGGGCGTGATGGTTCACATCTGTAATCCCAGCAATTTGGGAGGATAAGGTGGGTAGATCACTTGAGCCCAGGCATTCAAGATTAGCCTGGGCAACATGGTGAAATGCTGTCTCTACTAAAAATACAAAAATATTAACTTAGCATCGTGGTATGCGCCTGTAGTCCTAGCTACCCAGAAGGCTAAAGTGGGAGGATCACCTGAGCCCAGGAGGTCAAACGAGTTGCTGCAGGAGCTGTGATTGTGCCACTGCACTCCAGCCTGGGCGACAGAGACCCTGTCTCAGAAGAAAAAAACAAAAAATGCAGCTGATACAAACATCTCAGATACCTCATTATGATAAATGATAATTTCAGATTCTATGGAAGTGCTGACATAATGGGCACAAACTATTAAAGCTAAATAAGCAAAAATTGTCAAAGTCCTACATTTAGGTTTCAAAGAGTGATCATAAATGTACACAATGAAATAGAAGCAGCTTTATGGCACTTCATATGGAAAGAAGAAATCAGAGGGATTTAATTGGTGCTGTAATTGGCTAGGCCTTGCCACACAGCATGCAAACAACTGGGAGTAAACCAGGACTGACTATGGGGAGAATCTGGGAGAAAAGGATAGATTGAGTGGGGAGGGCATGATTAGGGGAGGAGGGAAAGGAATAAAGAGATCTACCTTGGCCTCGCAGTGTGCTGGGTCAGTGGCTAGAAGGAATTGCACCCAAGGGACTGACTGACCCAGTGACTGGATTTTGAAGCATCCAGGCTATGTCGACAGAGTTCCTTCAAAATGAAGAACATATCAGAAGCAATAGAGAAGGGCTGGTAGGAACTAGATAGAGGTTCAAAGTTGAACTCCAATCCCCCTAGAAACTGAGGAGAGCCCAAGTCCCAGGGCTCTGGGAAGCAGGGGTGAGCACTCCAGCAAGGCCAGGGAATGGGCTACATTGGAGAATGTGTATCGGGGTTAAGGACACTACCTTCGGAGCCTGCCAGAGTAGTCTCTATTCACCCCTTCCTTCCTGGGTGTGCCTTGCACTGGTTACTTGACATTTCTGTGGCTGGGTTTTTGCCTTGATTCAATGGGGAATTGTTGGGAAAACTAAATGTGGTTTATTAGATGATTAGGACAGCTCCTTGAATTATGGAATAGAAGTTCTACCAGGCACTTTGGGCTCTATTTTACAGATACAGATGAATTCTAGAGCATATTTACCTGTTAGGAGGGATTTCCTGTTGCAGTGACTCTGAATCCTGGCTATTAGAATCACTTTGGGAGCATTTTTTAAAATTCTGATTTTTTTTCAAGGATACTCAGATCAATTGACCCTGAATCTCTGTGGTTGGACTCAGGCATTCATAGTTTTTAAAGCTTTCCAGATGATTTTACTGCGCAGCTAGCATTGACAGCCATTGTCTTACTCTATCATCAGTCCTGGTTGTCACTGGTTCAGGGCCCAACTAAATCTGCAGGGGGCCACCTCATTGGAGACAGCTGGGAGTAGCAGTGGCCAGTGGAGACTGACAGCCAGCTGTGAGCTTGAGATGAGCTAACAGGGGCAGCTGCTAAAAACCCCACAGACACATTCACTAATATGACCCATCTGCTTGAAGAGAAGCACTCTATGGAGAGAGGAAAGAACAGTCCCACTGAACTCTGAGCTGACCGAGGCACATCTGGGGTGTTGTATTCTGTTTTAGGAAGAATACAGACAAGAGGAGACACTTTTTTTCTGGGCCTTTGGATTGAGCTGGGAAGAGTAGCAGCGTCAAGAAAGGCATCACACTGTCTGCTGGAGCACAGGGCGTTTTCCATGAATGATGAGTCGGGGGAGCCTACAGTATATGGAGAGGAGAAGATAATCCAAGTTCAGGAAGTAGAGCAAGAAGTCAGGAGATGAGTTTTGATGGGCATTCTCTCAGGCTTAGGGCTGAAAAGTAGAAACAGGGTTGACTGACAGAGATAGAAAATGTGTGCATTGGTAAAAGCCCGTTGAGAAATATTTTCAACAGACACTGAGCGGTTAGCATACTCCCCTGGGTCAAGGGCATATTTTTTTTTTTTTTTTTGAGACGGAGTCTCGCTCTCTGTCACCCAGGCTGGAGTGCAGTGGCACAATCTCGGCTCACTGCAAGCTCCGCCTCCCAGGTTCACGCCATTCTCCTGCCTCAGCCCCCCAAGTAACTGGGACTACAGGCGCCCGCCACCATGCCCGGCTGATGTATTGTATTTTTAGTAGAGACGGGGTTTCACCGTGTCAGCCAGGATGGTCTCGATCTCCTGACCTCGTGATCCGCCCGTCTCGGCCTCCCAAAGTGCTGGGATTACAGGCTTGAGCCACCGCTCCCGGCCTTGTCAAGGGCATATTTAAAACTCCCAAAACATACCCAGTGAAAGGGGAGCAGGATGATAAGGAGCAGTGACCATGTCTGGTGAGTAACAGTTGAAGAACTGGGGGTGGTGAGCTGCAGGCTGGAGAGCTGAGCGGGATGACAGCTGTCTTAAGATACTTGAAATATTCACTTGTAGAAGAGGGTTTTGGTCCACGAGTAGACATTACAGGAAATCAGACTTTTGGTCAATAGTAGGAAATGGCTTTTGTATCTGGAACTGAAGCTAGAATAAGATTATGTCCTGTGAGGTAGTAAACTCCCTGTCACTAGAGATATTCAAGCTGGTATTGTAAAAGAGTTACTAGTATTAAGTGGTAAGTAGGACGAGATTAGTGGGAGGGTTTCAAGTCCTTCAGTCTTATTCCAACAGGCGCTACTCAACTTTTATTGATTTAAGTGTGTAATATGTTGTAGGATTTTATTTATTTATTTATTTATTTTTGAGACGGAGCCTCGCTCTGTCGCCCAGGCTGGAGTGCAGTGGCGCAATCTCGGCTCACTGCAAACTCTGCCTCCCGGGTTCACGCCATTCTCCTGCGTCAGCCCCCCAAGTAACTGGGACTACAGGCGCCCGCCACCATGCCCGGCTGATTTTTTGTATTTTTAGTAGAGACGGGGTTTCACCGTGTTAGCCAGGATGGTCTTGATCTCCTGACCTCCTGATCCGCCCGCCTTGGCCTCCCAAAGTGCTGGGATTACAGGTGTGAGCCACTGTGCTGGCTGAATTTTATGTTTTAAAGGGATATGCCAAAAAAAGTAAGAAACTAGAATTATTAAAATTATTTTTAAAACTTTTAAATTGACAATAATTGTATCTATGTAAAGGGTATGATGAAATGTTTCCATATATGTTTCAGTTGTGGAACAGTTAGATCAAGCTAGTTAACATAGCCATCACCTGACATACTTATCTTCTTTTTGTGGTGAGAACATTTAAAATCTACTTCAAAAATAAATAAATACAAGGGAGACAGTGTCTTGCTCTGTCATCCAGACTGGAATGTAGTGACATGATCATAGCTCACTGCAACCTTGAACTCCTGGGCTCAGGAGATCCTCACACTAAGCCTCCTAAGTAACTGGGACTACAGGCACACACCACCATGCCCAGCTTATTTTTGTATTATTTTGTAGAGATGGAGGTCTCACCATCTTGCCCAGGCTCGTCTCCAACTCCGGGCCTCAAGTTACCCTCCCACCTTGGCTGCCCAAGGTCCTGGGATTGCGAGTGTGAGCCACTGCACCCGGCCCTAAAATCTACTATTTTAGCAAGTTTGAAATACATATTATATTATTATTAATTATAGTCAAAATTCTATGAAGTAGATCACTAAAGCTTATTTCTGCCGTCTAAATAAAAAAAAAAATTGTCGAGACAAGGTCTCACTCTGTTGCCTAGACTGGAATGCAGTGGTATAATCATGACTCACTGCATCCTTGAGCTCCTGGGCTCCAGCCATCTTCCCACTTCCCCTTCCTGAGTAACTAAGACTGCAGGTGCATGCCACCATGCCTGGCTAATTTTTGAAAAAAAAATTTTATAGAGAGTCGATCTTGCTGGTTAATTAAAAAGTTTTAAAAATAATTTTAATAATTCTAGTTTCCTACTTTTTTTGGCATATTCCTTTAAGAAATAAAATTCAGCTGGCGCAGTGGCTCAGGCTGGTCTCGAACTCCTGGACTCAAGTAATCCTCCCATCTTAGCCTCCCAAAGTGCTGGGATTTCAGGTGTGAGCCATTGTGCATGGTCTGAAACTTCGTACCTTTTGTTCAACATCTTTTCTTTCCCCATCCCACTCCCCGTCCCCACCCCCAGCCTCTGGTAACCACCATTCTACTTTCTACTTCTATGAATTTGACTTTTTTAATGATACGATTCTTTGATTTCTATTACAAGGAAAGACACAGTGACAAATATTTGATCAATGAATGCTACTTGTTTGCATAATCAACCAAGAGATTCAAGCATGTATGTAAATACGGACTCTTTTTTAATGCAGGTGGAGTGACATGGAGAGTCTGTAAATTTACTTTTCTTGGTCTTGTAGTTTGGGAAGCATCATTGGCTATCTGCCTTAAAAATTTAAGCTATTTTGTGTTCATTTCAACAAAGCGTGTGTAGTACGTACCAAGTGTGAGGCATCATCCTGTACTTTGACAACTGGAAACCTTCTCTCCCCAACTTCTACCAATTGGAAATTAATTTCAGCACTGAAACTACCTTCCATATTTAACAAGAGCATTACAGCACAACAAATATAACAGTGATGACAGTGAACATTCATCCGTTGCCTCCCCAACATTATTTCTCCCTTCTGTCTTCCTAATAGCCCCCATTTCCTTTCTTAACTAGGGCGGAACCAAGACACACTGGCAGTTAAGCTGATTTGTCTGTTGCCTCAGATGGATTTGTGATGACATTTCTGATGACATTTTACACTGCCATCGGTCTTACTGTGCTACTGCTAGTTCACTAGCTTCATAAAGTTACCTCTTAAGCAAGTTTTATATATTGATAGACTCTTGTCCAGTTGCTTTTTGGGAGACAGAGGAATATCCTGTAATGACTGCTGTATCTGTTGCCATGGGTTGCTTTCTTATTTTTTCATCAATGAAGGAACTCAGTGCTGTGCTCTCAGCTATTTAATTTTTCTTTCCTTCCTCATTAAAAAACAAACAAACAAACAAAAACAGGGCCGGGTGCGGTGGCTAACACCTGTAATCCCAGCACTTTAGGAGGCCCAGGTGGGTGGATCACAAAGTCAAGAAATCGAGACCATCCTGCCCAACATGGTGACACCCCGTCTCTACTAAAAATACAAAAATTAGCTGGGCGTGGTGGTGCACACCTGTAGTCCCAGCTAATCTGGAGGCTGAGGCAGGAGAATTGCTTGAATCCGGGAGGCAGAGGTTGCAGTGAGCCGAGATCGCGCCACAGAGCGAGACTCCATCTCAAAAACAAAACAAAAAACCTATTTGTGACCAATTTCAAATTAATAGATATGTAAAATTCTAAATGTAATAAATTATTTTTTAAAAATACCCAGTAAGATAGAAGGAGAACCTATTGATTGAAAGACTTAAAGGACATATTAACCAATCACTATATATGGTCCTTATTTGAATCCTGATTCCAACAACTGTAAAACAAAACAAATGTTAAACTAAATTTGGCCTGAGACTGCCTCCATTCCATGAGTCCCTACTTAACAAGCTTACCTAGCTTAGAATGTAAATACACTTGAAAGCCTAATTTAGGAGTATATTTTGTAACAGGGAGCTGGGTGTTAGGTGTTAGCCAGTTACAGGCTGTTCACCGATCAGACCATGTCCAAATAAGGGAAATGCTGAGCTGCCACCTATCCAGCTGTTTCTGTGCCTCCCTTCTGTTTTCTGTCTATAAATACTCCCTGGCCAGTTATGGAGCAGAGCTGTCTGAACCTCCTCTGGTTCACAGTGTTACCAGATTCATGAATTGTTCTTTGCTCAATTAAACTTCATTAAATTAATTTGTATCAAGTTTTTCTTTTTACATAAAAAACATTTTTGAGACAATTGGAAATTTAAACACTGGACATTTGAAGTATTAAATTGTTATCATTGATATATTTTAGGTATAGTGATAGTATTATTTTTATGTTTTTTTTTAAGTTTCCTTGTTTTTTAACAACACATACTGAAATGTTTAAGGGTGAATAGTATTTGGGATTTGCTCCAAAACAATACGGAAGAAAGGAAGTGAGTGGAGGGTATAGATGAAACAGAACTAGTCATGAATTGATCATTACTGAAACCGAGTAATGGGTACATCAGGGTTCATTAAACTAATCTGTTTACTTTTCCTGTGATGCAAGATTATATAAAATTTAAAGACTCCCCCTCACTTTCCAGTGATAATCAGTTTTAACACTTCGGTATCTATTTTCAGGAAGCTTTCAACGTATGCATTACAGAGAGAAAGGGGATAGTGGAGAGGGTTTGGTTTTTGGCTTTGCTTAATTAAATGAACTCACTAATACGTATTGTCTACAGCTTTCTTTTGGGAAAGGGAGCTTGCTATATCATGGACATTTTGCTGTTTAATTTTATATTGGAGCAGTTCGTGACTGTATTTCTCTAAAGAGGACAAAAAAAAATCCTCGACTTCTATAACAGTGTAACCTCTGCACTCCGGGGGATAATTTTGGCTTTTTGTGCTGAATACCTGTACTTGAAGCCTGGCGTCTCTGTGGGCTTTGGCCAGGAAGAGCCTTAATTGCAAGCCATGGGCAGCTCCCACTGGTCTGATAAGACCCTTTCCCAGCACAGGATCCCCTCCCCATACAAAGCATTGAAGCGTCAGCCCCAACCTCCATCACAGGATCTTGCTGTCAGACAGCGGTGGTAAATCTGTTGGAAATTCAGCACTCTCTGTTGCCTGCTGTCTGGGGGCCAAACTTTTGTGAGAGTTAGAAAATGCCTTGTTGAATTCCTGTTGCTTTTTTGTGATTTCATAGAATGTGAATTCTTAGTGAGTCATGTGTATTGGTAAGAGAGAGAATTTGTGTGAGAGAGTGGTTTGTTTTTTTAAAAAAATAGAATGGATGAATAGGTGATCAGCCTTGGCTCCAGAATGGGCTTTGTGTTTTTATTGTGCTAGGAAATTGACACAATTTAATTCCAGCGCACCTTTCAGTATCTGCTGTTGTTCATTTCCCTTTTGTCCCCGTGGGAAAAGAAAAGCAATCTACGCTTAGAATTCTTTCTCTTTTCCCCTTAACCCTTAAGGAACACAGTGAATATCATACTTTTTGTGATGTATTTTCAAAGTGCTTTAAAATATTGCTATCATCATTTCACTATCTTACACAATATTTTTGGAGCAACTATAGTGGGTCCTTGAATAACGTCATTTTGTTCAACATTGTTTTGTTATTTCTTTGATGAGGAAACAAATCGATTCCTGGCCAGGGCCTCTGTCTGTGTGGAGGCTGTACATTCTCCCCATGTCTGCGTGGGTTTTCTCCAGGTAATCTGGTTTCCTTCCACATCCCGAAGATGTGCACATTGGACGAATTGGCGTGTCTACATAGGCCCAGTCTGAGTGAGTGTGAGTGTGAGTGTGGGTGTGGATGTGAGCGCCCCCTGTTACGGGATGCATCCTGTCCAGGGTGGGTTCTTGCCTTGCACCCTGAGCTGAGCTGCTGGGACAGGCTTCAGCCACATAAGACCCTGAACTGGAATAATTGGGTAACTAATTATCTTACTTGTTCTCATTAATCTTTCTTAAGTGTATATTTAGCTCACATTGATTTCAGTGTTTAATATAGAAGTGTTTTGGGTCTTTACTTAGAAGTTTGGTGATGTTTTATTCTGACCAGAAATATGTAGGAACTTAACTCTTAAAATTGATTTTGTCGCTCAAGCCTGTAATCCCAGCACTTTGGGAGGCTGAGACGGGTGGATCACGAGGTCAGGAGATCGAGACCATCCTGGCGAACACGGTGAAACCCCGTCTCTACTAAAAAATACAAAAAACTAGCTGGGCGAGGTGGCAGACGCCTGTGGTCCCAGCTACACGGGAGGCTAAGCCAGGAGAATGGCATAAACCTGGGAGGCGGAGCTTGCAGTGAGCTGAGATCCGGCCACTGCACTCCAGCCTGGGCGACAGAGCAAGACTCCGTCTCAAAAAAAAAAAAAAAAAAAAAAAATTGATTTTGTCATACCAATTCAGCTGTTCCGAACCTATGGCTGATATTAAGTGAGGACTTACTGAACTCTGGGCCAGGCACAGTATCCGGCACTTGGGAACAGGGATGCAAGACAAATTGGTTTTCCCATTGTTATTGTGCTGGTGGAAACACTGAGGTTGAGCATTTAGGAAGGATGGATTTATGATTAGAATGGTAAGCATTTGTTAAATGGGCATGTTTTGCAGATAGATGTAATAATGATAAAAACCACTTACTGATTAATTGCCATGTGCTAACTTCCTTCCTAAAAGTTTTTGTGTCAATTATCTCATTTGATACTTACCATGACCTTATGAAGTACATGCTTTTATTATCCCCCTTTTATAGATGGGAAGCACAGAGAAGTTAAATAGATTATTCAAAATCACACAGCTAAAAAGTGATGTAATCTGCTTTTTGTTTTGTTTAATATATGTGCTTAAATAATCTGGATTTAAACTCAGTCCAACTCCACAATGTGTGCTCATTATGAAATTACTAAGGAATATATTGGCTCATTGCTTTTTTGTTTTTGTTTTTGTTTTTTGAGACGGAGTCTCACTCTGTCGCCCAGGCTGGAGTGCAATGGCATGATCTCGGCTTACTGCAACCTCCGCTTCCCAGGTTCAAGCAATTCTCCTGCCTCAGCCTCCCGAGTAGCTGGGATTACAGGTGCCCGCCACCACACCGGCTAATTTTTGTATTTTTAGTAGAAACGGGGTTTCACCGTATTGACCAGGCTGGTCTCAAACTCCTGACCTCAAGTGATCCGCCCACCTCAGCCTCCTAAAGTGCTGGGATTACAGGCATGAGCCACCGTGCCCACCCTTATTGATATATTTTATTAGTAGCTTCCAGTTAAAAAAAAATGATGTTTAATTATTGTTAACCATCAATATCCCTGGAATCGGTTGATGTTTCAAGCTGTGAAACATGTTGAAGGGTTTTCAACAGATACAGTGTCATATTGCAGCATGGGGTCCGAACTAATTTCTAGACTTAAAACTGATGAAATTTTTGTTGTGTGTTGGTATTTAGGGGGGATGAAATTTCACTTGTAGTGAGTCTAGTGAGTCTAGAGTCATTTAGGAACGAATCTTGTTCTGTTACTTGCAGTGTTCAGTTGTGATGAAAAGAAATCCCCTGGGCTATTTTTGTTAAATCAATTTTATGTCTTTTAGTTATCTATCATGAGGTTTGCTTTAGTGAGTGAAAGTCTATGTTTCCCAATGTGCATATGTGTGTATTTATGTATACATGCTCTACTTAAAACTATGAAAATCTCAATATATTGCTAGCTTCTTGCTGTGTATGACTGTACTTAGTGTAAACTCTTTCAATTGGGAGTGATGTCTGAAACTAAAAACTATGTGGTGCTACAAGCTAGGCTGTGTAACCCTCAATTCAAACTCATAGTCATAGATCATCTTTTCTCCCAGCCATGTTGTCATAACACTGATGAAAGCTATCATACTTCATTCATTCAGCTAACCTTGATTGAGTGAGTACCTACTCTATCCTAAGCATTGACATTGACATTGTAGTGAGTACCTACTCTATCCTAAGCATTGACATTGACATTGTAGTGAGTACCTACTCTATCCTAAGCATTGACATTGACATTGTAGTGAGTACCTACTCTATCCTAAGCATTGACATTGTTGCTGGAAGTAAAACAGTGACTCAGACCTGGTCACCAACTGCTCAGGATGTTTTTTGTTAAGGCTCTTGTCCATAATGTAGTCTAAGCCGACCACATGCTAATTGACTACATGTAAAGTGAATGAGGTCAGATTCTGTTCGCAGCTGCCCAGACTGATGTGCTTAAAGCAATCTCTGGACAGATGGGGCATCTGGCACCTGTTGTGACTGCATCATGTTCTGTGGAATAAAGGAGGGAACTGGAAGGCTTGCAGTGAAGCAAAGGCAAAGCTATTTCCCCAGATGCCACGGCATGATTCGTAGCCCTCTTTGGCTGGCTTCACAATCTGCCCAAACTTGAGAAGCTCAAGGTTAAACTAGTTCTAGTTTAAACTAGGACTTTCTGTGTAATTTTTAAAACGTCCCCAACTGAAAAAGAACTACACATTCCTCTCAGCTTACTATAAAGAATAATAGACACTAGTCCATGTTGAATATATTTAAATGGGATGGTCTGCAAATTTTCATACTTGAACTGTCCTTTAATGTTTAAACTGAACGCACACAGTCTTATAGGCAGCTGGAATAGAGACAAAGGTTGCTCAGCTCCACAAGTATTTACTAAGCATTTTCCTAAGAAAAGCACTATGAAAGATCAAAACACACACACTCAAAAATCCACAATAATGTTCAAAACAACCAAACTTTGGGATTTTTAGATGTCACCTCGCCTCTTTGGGTGTTTTTGGTCCAAGTGCTGATGGTGCAGTACAGGAAGCTCTGAGATCATCTATATCATTCCCCAAGAAAGGTAGCAGATGAGAAGGCTGAGGCCTGGGAAGATAAATGTTGCAAACTTTGCGTGTTCATTAGGGAAAGCATGAAAATCAATTGTGGGTCCTCTGGTAGCAAACATGGGCCACCTTCTCCACACATTTCCCACTGCCCCACCGATCCCGCATGCATCATTTCAGAAGGCTACCAAGTAATAACTCTTCTAACTGGTAAAATATGTTATTTGGAGAGGAGGAGGAGCTTTGTTGGGAAAAAAGAAGCGGAGAACGAGCTTCTAATCCCAAAAGTTGGGATCAAACTATTTCTAAGATAGCCTTGAATTGCATCAACGTAGCAGTGGTTAGTTCATAGGTGAATTACAGCTTGATGGAAACAATAACATCGTCATGCTTGGGTTGCACATTTTAAACTTGTAAAATGATAGCCGACTCGAATGCCAATCATGAGCTTCCCAAACAGCAGCTGTCACTGTGTGGTGGACTTGGCTCTGAGTGTCTCAGGTCACCCTGATGTGTTCCAGTGTTTGCTGTTTCAGGGTCATTGAGTACACGGTGGCCACCGCAGATCACAGACTCATGGCAGGGACTGTCTAACCCTCACAATCAGGAGAGTTGGAGCTTAAGAATCAATGCACAGCCTTACTTACACTTTTCATTTAAACTGTGCTTGAAGCTTTAAATGTTTCCAGCTGTGCATGTATTAGAAGGGATAAAAGAATAAGGGAAGAACTTCAGAAAATAGTGTTGTTCCAAAGGAGGGCTTGGTAATTCTAAATGGCCAGTAGGGCAGGCCAGAGGCCGCTGAGGATTCACATCACAGGAGAGAAAGTATTTACCAGTAGGGCTGCTTTGATTGATGGGTCCTGGGAATTTCTGCAACATGCCCTGCAGCACCTAACAGCAGGACGGATATTTTCAAGGCTGAATCTTTTTCTGCCCTTCTGCTCCTGGGGAAAATAATTTCCAATCCCACTGCAGCTCTACCCTAGCCAATTAATGGAATTCTTTCAGTGATTTTTCATTTGTGAGTCTGATATGCTCAGCTCTTGGCCTAATTAGACAAGAGGGAGCCGCTGATTGCTGTCTCCAGACTTCTTGCTTGGGACATGCATTCTCAGTTTCTTTACACCAGTAGTTGTATTAATAAAGGAAAGAGGAGGGGGTTAGGTGCAGTGGCTCACGCCTGTAATCCCAGCACTTTGGGAGGCTGAGGAGGGTGGATCACGAGGTCAGGAGTTCGAGACCAGCCTGACCGACATGGTAAAACGCTGTCTCTACTAAAAATACAAAAATTAGCCGGGTGTGGTGGTGCACACCTGTAATCCCAGCTCTCAGAAGGCTGAGGCAGGAGAATTGCTTGAACCTGGGAGGCAGAGGTTACAGTGAGCCGAGATCGTGCCACTGCACTCCAGCCTGGGCGACAGAGTGAGACTCCATCTCAAAAAAAAAAAGAAAAAAAGAAAAAGGAGGGAAACATTCCAAATCTGCCAAGACATTAAATATATAATGGATGCATATAGTATTTTCAAAATTTAAAAGACATAAAGTAGGTCTCTCTCCCAACCCTGTCCCCTTCCCAGAAACAACCCCTATTAACTTTGTCTATTCCTAGAGATATATCTATGTATATGCATTTAATGTCTGTATATATATACATATAGATCTATTTATCTTTTTCATTCACAGAAATGGTAACATGTACATAATTCCATACCTTACTTGCTTCTTTTTGTTTTGTTTTTGTTTTTGTTTTTGAGATGGAGTTTCACTCTTGTTACCCAGACTGGAGTGCAGTGGCGCAATCTCGGCTCACTGCATCCTCCGCCTCCCGGGTTCAAGCAGTTCTCCTACTTCAGCTTCCTGAGTAGCTGGGATTACAGGCGCCTGCCACCACGCCCAGCTAATTTTTTGTATTTTTAGTAGAGACGGGGTTTCATCAGCCAGGCTGGCTGGTCTCGAATTCCTGGCTTTGGGTAATCCACCCTCCTTGGCCTCCCAAAGTGCAGGGATTATAGGCGTGAGCCCCCGCACCCGGCCACCGTACTTGTTTTTACTTCTCTTAGGGATTGTTCCAGGTTAGCACATGTAGACCTCCCATATTTGCTTTTAATAACTACAGGAATGTTTGTTAAACATTGTTTACATGATACATCATTTACTAGCCTTTTATTGCTGGACATTTTGGTTGTACAATCTTCTGCTGTCCTAACAGTAATTAAGTGTTACCCTTTAACATAAATATTTCAGCACATATGCTAATTTATCTGTATTGTCAGTTTGCAGAAATAGAATCACTAGGCCAAATGGTATACACTTTTAAATATTTAAAAATTTAAATATAGACATTGTCATATTGCCCTCCTATAGAGGATTTCTTCATTGACTTCTTCCTGGCAGTACATAAGAATGCATCCTCCAACCCCTTTCCCCTCTCCCCATCTCCACCTTGGCCATATCAGAGTCTGTCTTTTGCAGGAGAAAAGGTTTTGATCTGGGACGAGCATGAATATTTTTAAAACTCACCCCATGGGTGTCAGCAGTGTTTCAGTTGCAAGTCACAGAAAATCTGCCTCAAACTGAGTTAAACCAAAATTTAAAAAAAAAAAAAAAAAAAGATGGAGAAGTTGATGGGCACATGTAACAAAAGTCCAGAGAGAAAATGTGCTTCAGGCGTAGCTGGATCTAGGGAGGGCTGGCATGTCATGGCACAGCTTCAGGGGCACAGTC
This sequence comes from Mandrillus leucophaeus, assembly GCF_000951045.1. NCBI lineage: Eukaryota > Metazoa > Chordata > Mammalia > Primates > Cercopithecidae > Mandrillus > Mandrillus leucophaeus. The sequence continues at coordinate 2,146,963 of NW_012103998.1, forward strand.
ACATTGCATTAGGAAACAGTGTGAAGGCTGTCCCTGGAGTTAGTGGCCATATGTTCAAGAACACAACTGAGCTTATAGGGACTTGGTCTCTCTCCATTTCCCAGCCCTGTTTCCTTGGGGTTTGCTTTGTTTGCAGGCAGGCTTTCTCCACGTGGCAGCTCTAGGTTTACATTCTATGAACTTTATAACCTCAATCTAAGAGCTTCTCCTTCTCTGTAGATACAGCCAAAGTCACGCAGTTGTTCCTCATTGATCTGACTTTGGTCAGATACTCATCCCAAGTAATTGATCACTTCTAGGAACGTCTTTTGGTTTGCTTGCCTGTCACCCATTCCCTGTTCTTCTGAGAGTAGCCCCTTGATTTTCTTCCTCAACTCTAAGTCCCCATGGTTCTAGGGCCCTTCCTTCATCTAGGGCTGAGCATGTGACCATAGGCATGGCCAGTCAGCACCCATTCTACCAACGACCAAAGTGATTCTGATTCTTGGACTCTACCTCCTTGACCACTAACCCATCTGTAGGCTAGACCAGTTTGTCTGAGACTCAGGAGAGTTATAGCTGAAGAAGATGGGAGATGGAAGTGCATACAAATCACCTAGCGATCTTGTAGTAAAGCAGATTCTAATTTATTAGGTGTGAGATGGGATCCACTGCATTTCTAACAGGGTCTCGGAAGATGTTGATGCTGCTAGTCCAAGGGCCACACTTTGAAGCAGAGAGACATAAAGTGGATCCAATGGCCTCTCTAGGTTCCTCCTGGTCTAATGATTTTGAGATTTTTGTAGCATATACAAAAGGATATGAAACAAACAAAATCTCCATGTGCAATCAATTCTAATTTGTCTCCACTTCACATAGCAAATAGAAGTCACATTTTAATGATCACATATATCCAAAACCATAAATATTATGAAAACATTCATTCACTTAAGAAATACAGTTCCATTTCCTGCCTTGATGGGGTTGGGAGAGGAAGCCTTCATTAAATTTTTCTAAAAGAATCATACTTTTGACCAATGTTGGCAAGAAAGTAACTTTTTCTTTTGGGGACTGTGAGCTCTCTGTTGTCTTACTGAAAAACAAAACAAAACAAAAAAACTGCTGCTGATTCTACTGTCAAGTTAGTGACTTATTTGTGCTTTACCTGAGGAACCAATTTGCCCTTGGCAGACACTGGGCTTTATATATCTAGTTATCCCATCATAGCTGGGTGACCTAGTGGCAAAAACTGGGGACAGTCTACTGTTTTCTTGAGAATAACACAGTCACTCTCTGTCTCATGACCAACTGCTCTTCACATCTTCTTTTTAAATAAATTCTTTTCTCATTATCTCTCAGTACCGATATCTCAATCCAGGAATAACTTGAACAACATCTAAAGAGTTTCTTTGCTCTCCCTTATTCAAATGGGCTGTTGAATGGACTCCCCAATACCCAGCACCATTTATTGAAACAGAAAAATGATTTCTTTTGGAAAGGAATTTCATGCCTTGTTATCCCCAACAATGTCTCTAAAATACAAGGTTACATGGCATTTCCAGAAAGTCCCTATTCAGTCCTGAGACTGAAAAGCAAAAATAAAATTTTAAAGGGGGCTCCAGAAGCCCATGGCATTGTCTGCTAGATATCTTCATGCTTTGAGGATCATTGTGTGGCATTGTAAAGATATTTGCTTTAAAATCATGCCTCCTGGAAGGAAAATTGTAGCCTCAAACAATTGTGTCATTATGCAAATAGGTGTTAATGAATCGATTGTACAAAGTAGACTGTGATTGAGAGTTGCTGTTCTTATGAGAAGATCATAGAAAGACAGCTGGATTTTCTTCTGCCTTTTTTGGAATCCTTATACTCATTCTGCTTCACAGATAAGACTTCTACCAGAAGGCAAGTTGTGCAGAATTCTCATCTTGTGCTTTATTTTCTTATTGCTAAACTGTTAAGTAAAGCCAGTCCCATCCGTAAGTTTGAAAAGCCGCTTTAGGACTTAATTATTAAAATGTAACATCTCCTCCATAAATACTGATCATCTAGAAATACTGTGGTGTCCACATTTGCCTTTTAAGATTAATATAACCCATCCTCTCCTGTAAGAAATGGGATTTCCAGGCCCTCTCCTGGCTCTGTGTATCTGCGATTGACTTGCTGAGTGCTGGAGTTACCCTTAGAGGGTGCCTCAGCTGGGAAGTCATTGATCAACAAATTGCACCTTGATGGTAGAATAGAAAGAAGAGCGGTATATATTGTAGCAGGGAATTGTCTTTATCCATTAGTGATGTACATACCAGGAGATAGAAGATTTGGAGATTTGTCAATTGGCCTAATGACATTTTCCCAGCAAGTCTTTATTGGGCACCTGCTGTGTTCCGAGGCATAATGGTTGGCTCTGGGTATACAGTGATGATCCAGCATACTGAGCCCTGACCTCATGGAGGTAACTTAAATGAGCTATTTAATGCCTGGACTTGACTTGAAAGATGAAGCTAATTCCTAACCTCACTGGATTGCTGTGATAGTGAAACACATTTTTGAAAGTATAAAGTATTAAATGCAGAGTTCCTGAGGTCGGAATGATGACACAGCCTCAGCAATGTCCTTAACCTTGAACTTTCTAACATTAGCTCTTTTTTTCTATTATCTACTTTCATGAAGTTATCCTCACGGCCCTCACTTTGCCCTTTGTCTTTTTATGACAGTTGCATTTTCCTCTCCAAGGATTGTCCTGTTTTCCTGATTCTTGAACAGTGCCAGCTTTTTATCTGCCTTGCAAAATATTTTTCTAAAGGAGGGGCCTCCTAAGAAATTTCATGAGTATTTGATAGGAACTTAGAAAGAAAAAAGTGACTATTCACAAAAGATAGTGAGACAAAAACGAAAAGTAGCTTTCTGTATTATACGTACAATAAAAATCAGAACTTAACACCCCAGAATACAGTTCTCATGAGACATCTCTGTCATTTGCTAGAGTTAGAAATAAACAGAGAACAGTTTTGGAGTTGGGTGAGTAGCCAGCCTTGTCGTCTGTGGATAGGAATGATGAGGGTCATGTCTGAGTGAGGGAGAGAGTGGAGAGGCAGTCTCTTGAGCATGTGTTGGAGCAGCTGAGACTTGGAAGCATGCAGGGAACATTTCTAAGAATGCCTTTGCTGTACATGTTGGAGGAAGAGCTCAGGCTTGCATTTAAAAGACCCCTGGTCTGTCACAGCCTCCCCGGGTATGTTTTGGTTTTGGTTTTTTGGATTTTTTGAGTCACTGCACAAACTTTATCTATGATCTGTTAACTGGGGGAGTCCTTCTTCTTGTCCCCAATTCTAATGTCCAGAGTAATGTATGTGTCTCTGTCTCTCTCTGCTCTGTGTCCCTGTCTCTGCATCTCTTCTTCTTTCCCACACACAAGCTCTCCACTGCACTTATGTGATTTTATCACTAAGACTGGGAAAGCTGAGCAAACCTCAAGTCTGAGCCCCTAAAGAAATGTTTTAGAGGATTTTGTTTACACTTTGTATATTGCACAATTAATGCATCTTAAGAGATTAAGAGCTGCTGCTTTTCTCCATCCCTCACCTAAGTAAGTGAATGAATGAATGAATGAATGAATAAATAAATAAATAAATAAATAAATAAAGAGGCAGCTTAGCATCATGGTATAGTGCAGTGTTGGCAAACACTTTCTGTAAAGGGCCAGATATTTTACATTTTTAAGCTTAAATATTTTAACCTTTGTGGACCATACAATCTCTGCCGTAACTACTCAAGTTGGCCAGTGAATCATGAAAGCAGCTATAGGCAATATGTAAACAAGTGAGCATAGCCGTGTTCCAATAAACTATGGACACTGAAATTTGAATTTAATGGAAGTGTTGCATGTCATGAAATATTACTCTTTTTTTTTTTTTTTTTGCCAACAGTTTAAAACTACAGCCCTCATGAAAAACAGGCTCTGGGATAGATTTGGCCCCTGGACCATTGTCGTTTGCCAACTCCTGGTAGAGTGGAAGAAACTCAGAACAAGAAGTGAGAAGCCTTACCTTCCAATTTTAGTTTTACTACTTTTTAGTTTTGACATAATCATTTTGCTTCTAACCTCAGTTTCCCCATCTGAAAAATGAGTGTGGAAAGAGGGTAAACAGGAACTTTAGAGTGGAGAAACCTGGCAGACACTGTCTCAGTCAGGTGGTCATGGTCAACATCATCAGTGCTAAGTCGTGATAGAGTAAGAAATATTTGGTCTTTGTCCCTGGTTCCTGACACAGAACTTCTATAACCCTTGGAATTTCCTGAGTGACAGGCATGATAGGAGCATTTTCTATTATTCATAACAAGCCCCTTCAGCCTTACCTGAGTTTCTGCTAATGAGGTGACTTTGGTGGGCCCCTAGATAGCTCCAGGATGGAACTGGTTGCCAAAGGAACCAACCATATAATTAGAGAGTGGAACTTTCAGGGCCCCTGATATGGTTTGGCTGTGTCTCCACCCAAATCTCATCCTGAATTGTAGCTCCCACAATTCCCACGTGTTGTGGGAGGGACACGGTGGGAGGTAATTGAATCATGGGAGCAGGTCTTTCCCATGCTGTTCTCATGATAGTGAATAACTCTCATGAGATCTGATGGTTTTATAAAGGGGAGTTCCCCTGCACAAGCTCTCTCTTGCCTGCTGCCATGTAAGATGTCCCTTGTTCTTCTGCTGTGATTGTGAGGCCTCCCCAGCCATATAAAACTGTGAGTCAATTACAACTCTTTCCTTTATAAATTACCCAGTCTCAGGTATGTCTTTATTAGCAGCATGAGAACAGCCACCCTTCTTTCAGGGAGTGGTGAAGGGGTCGAGATTGAGTTAATCACCAATGGCCAATGATGTAATCAATCATACCTCTGTTATGGAAGCTCCATTAAAAAACCCTAAAGGACAGGGTTCTGAGGGTTCCAGATTGATGAATGCATCCATGTACCAGGAATGGGGCAGATCCCAACCCCACAGGGGTGGAAGCTTCTGCACTCTGCCCCTTCTGGACCTCACCTCGTGTGCCTCTTTCTTGAGCTGCTCATGTATATCCTTTATAATAAACAAGTAAGAGTAGGAAAGTATTCTCCTTAGTTCTGTGAGCCCTAAGGAGGGAGTTTTAGGACTCCCCTGACCCCCAATTTATAGTCAGTCAGATGTATGGAGGGCCCAGGACTTGCAATTGGTGTCTGGAACAGGGCAGTCTTATGGGGCTCTGTGTTAACTCCAGGTAGTTAGTGTCAGAATTGAATTGAATTGAATTACAGGATACCTGGCTGCTGTACAGAAAACTGGAGAATTAGTGTGGGGAAAACCCCCCACATTTGGTGTTAGAAGTGTTGTGAGTGAAGCAGTTGAGAGCCACATTGATAGCATGCACCCTTGATAGGATTTGATGCAAATGGCACCCCAGCCCTGCAGTCATCCTTCAGAAAAGCCATTGACACCAGTTTAAGCATGAGAAAACAACCAGGTAGACCTAGGGAGAGTCTACAATATACCCGATCGCTATTCCTCAAAACTGTCAAGGCCATCAAAACCAATGCAAGTCTGAACCACAGTCACAGATCAGAGGAAACTAAGGAGACATGATTAAACATCATGTTGTGTCCTGGACATGGGATCTTGGGAGAGAAAAAAGACATTAGGGAAAAACTGGTGACATCTGAACAAAGTGTGGAGCTTAGTCAATAGTCCTGTGTTGGTGTCGGTTCCTTGGTTGTGACAAATCTACTGTGGTCATGTAAGATGTTCATATTGTAGGGACCTAGGTTAGGAGAATAGGTGAATTTTGCAACTTTGTTATAAATCTAAAGCTGTTCTACAATAAAAGCTTTACAGTAAGAAAACATTAAGAAAAATCTCCAGTATTTGGCAGTTGATTAGGTAAGGAGGTCAAGGGAGAAGGAGAAATAAAGATTTTTGTCAAAGTCTTTGGCCTGATTACCTCAGAAGTTAGCTATGTGAGTGGATGGAAATGACAGAATATAGGAGGCAGTCTGGCTTGCAATAGGAAATAATGAACTTGTGGTACTAGGGATATATCCATGAATGTGATGTACCGTTTAACAGTTGAAGTAAGAAAAATGGCCAGAAAGGGCTTTTGGATTTCAGATGTTTGGTTTAAAATGACCTCTAGCCTCACAGCATTTGGCATTTAATTCTAATTTAAGAAAGAAGATGAACTGGATTAAAAATAAAATAGTGATTGAACTTGTATAAATAGCTGGACTCCTGCTCTTGTTCCTATGTTTCTATGTGGGTAAATTTATCTTTTTGTCATTAACACATTGCTTGGAGTTGGAGTAGCTATCAGCCCCTCTTTATTTGCAGAAGGACTTAGAGTCATGTTGCCAAGTGAAACATGATTTAAGTGACTCAGCAGCCAGAGCTAGCCCTTTTTCTTTAGCTAGAAGTGCTAGTTGTGTTGACCCAAATATACTGGAGCGCATGTTTTGTTTACTTCAGACAAGAAGTAAGAGCTTTGTTTGAGTCATTCCTTTTTCTATCTTCCCTATTTGTATTTTACAGCCAGAACTGCCTCAAAAATGCACACAGCCATTCATCAGAGGCCTGCGATGTCTGCTGTGCATTAACAATATATGAAATGTGTGAAATTTATCAGTGTAAGATCAAACCACAGGCAAGACCTCACGCCTGCATAGGTCATGAACAGGCACTTCACCAAAGAAGAAATTCAGGTGGCAATACACGTGTGAAAAAAATTAAACTTTGCAAATAACGAAAGATATATAATTAAACTTGTGAAGATAGCAAAGAAATACAGGAACCAATGCTGGCAAGGGTATGAGGAAGAGTACACTGGCGGGATTATAGATCAACATAATTTAGGGGGAGGGCAGCTTGACACATATATTCCAGACTTTAAAATGTATCTATCCTTTGTTTCAGTCAGTCCACTTCTAGAGATTATTCTAAGGGAATAATGGGACAGGCATATAAAGATATATGTAAAGAATGACCATCTAAGCATTGTTTAAAATAGTAAAGAACCGATGATAACATCTAACAATAAACAGACACTGGTTAGCTTCAGTGTTGTAGATGTAGCAATTATAATAGAAAGACTTGCATGAAGTTTTTGAAAAAAAAATTTCAAAATGCATTCATATGGTCCAGTTTATACAACTTGTATGTGTGCATGTACACTTCTAAAAGAACATATGCTAAATGTTAAATGCTTTTAAACTGTAAATGAAAATGTTTTAATTCTAAACCAAAATGTGGACTCTCAGTGCTAAATTCTGAGTGATGTAAACTGTCCTCTCATAAATTACTATTATTTTTGTAGAGCCTGAAACATGTTCCCATCACCACCCGTATGCTCCCTCTCCAAAATAATCCTGACTTTCTTAAATAAAAATTATAGTTCATCCTAAATTATTAAGAATTTTCATTCACAGTGTGAAGAATCTAGAGCTGTGTTGTAGAGAAGCCAGCAAATAGTTATTGTTCCTTAGTTTTATTTTATGCTATAGTAGTTAAAATACCCAAAACAGTGCTTCATAAAAATAAAAATTTAAAAAAAAACACTATACTTACAAATACAGGGTGAAAAATGGGATTTCAGTGGAAAATGGGATTTTCTTCCCCTTGATTTCATTAATTTACATCTTGCCTTTTTCCAAATATATGTAAAGTACCTAGATCTTTCAATAGAACATGCGCTGAACATAAAAAAGTGTTCACACACATGAAATAACCAGCTGCACCATCGTACTGCCTCCAAGGTAGTATGATAAAAGGCAGGGATGATAAAAGGCAGAACATATTTCCAAAGACACTCAAGATCTCTGAACTAGAGACTTCACCTTTCACACATGAATGAAATGATTCAAAAATCATCTTTCTTCCAAAGTCAATTGAAAACCAGTGTGGTCATGTAGTTCGGATCAGACCAGGGGCAGAGCTTGAGAAGAAGAACTGACTGTAGCCAGCAGGGTCCCTAAGTAAATAAGGCTTCATGTAACCATATACAGCCTGACAGAGTAGGAGAAGAAAGGAAAGGAGTGAGCAAGGGGAAAAGGTTTAGAGCACCTGCTCTTTGCCAAGCACTAAACTGAAATGCTTATTGTGTGCTGTCTGATGTAGTAAGGTGCAGGGATATTCTAATGTTCAGATAGGAGTTTGATCTAAATATTTCTAAATAAGTCAATCTTCTTCCTGATATTACCCTTGCCAACTGCATGCCATGGGCTGTCATCTCCAGATCTGCCAGTCACCCAGTTAGTTGCTAATGATCCCAGATTTCCCCACCTCCCACCACTCTTGTGTATCTATAAGCCCCTTCTTAAACTGCCTGCCATAGCCAAGGTGGGGAGGGCTTGGGATTATTTCAAGAGGTCTACCAGATACCTTGGATTTCAGAGCCAGAGTTGTGAACAAGACTTCACTTTTCATGTTTCTCATTTGTATCTGCCTCTTTCCAAAAAGGATTTGAAGTACCGAAATCTTTCAACAGTATGTGCGCTGCGAGACGTTTCATAAAAGAGAGAATTTTAGGAACTCTACGCAGAGGGACAATATTTACAAAAGCAAGACAAAGTGAGCAAAGGAGAGAAAACAAACGTCTTACTGTCTGTGGGAATGAGCAAAAGGAGAGGGGGAGAAAGACTGAGCACAGTTGTACATGGAGGTGGAGCTCCTTATGATGTTTTAGTGATTAAATAGGTGACACCTAGGAAGGGTGATCACTTGGCTTTGTGGCAAGAAGTTTGTCTAAGCCATTCCCAGCACCTGGTAGGCTTCTTCCTGTATTAGGACAGCTTCACACCAAGATTCCTTCCGGAACCTTGAGCCTAGTTAACCCTATGCCCATTATCCCTGCCATGCTCAGCTATACCTGCAATGTCAACCTCTCATGCTGACATCCCCTTTTTGTTCTTCACGCACCTCCATCTTCCCACCCCTTAGCACTATTCCAGACTGTCACCACTTCTTCAAGCGGCTGACACCTCCTATTCACAAGGTTCCAAACAGGGGTCTGTGGACTAAGTCTGGCCGTCTGCCATGTTTTGCGTAATCTACACATCCCACCTTTATTACTGGCAAGAGCCAAGAATCTGCAGTCTCCTGTTTGCTGAAGTCTCCAGCACCCTCTCTTGTTTCCTACTCCCCTTCCCCATTCCCTATTGTCCCCACTCCCTATTGTTCCCAGTCCTTCCTGTGTTCCATGTCTTGGTCTGGGTGGTAGTCAGCTAAGTCTATTCAGTTAGTAAAACTTCACAGAGCACTTATTTTGCAATTTTCTATGAGCACATTATATACCAGGTTAAAAAAATTTTAAAGTTAATTAAAAAGCAGAATCTTGATTTCTCTGGATAAACCCTGCAGTGGACATCATTATTTTCCCCATTTAGTAGATTAAGATATCCGAAAGGACACTTTGTCTATGGTCATTCAGCTGGTACATGACAGAACATAGGAGTCACACTTGGGTAGACTATACTTTTTTTTTTTTTTTTTTTTTGGAGAGGGAGTCTCACTCTGTTGCCCAGGCTGGAGTGCAGTGGCATGATCTCGGCTCACTGCAAGCTCCGCCTCCCAGGTCCAAGCGATTCTGCTGCTTCAGCCTCTTGAGTAGCTGGGATTACAGGCGTGTGCCACCATGCCTGGCCAATTTTTGTATTTTTAGTAGAGATGGGGTTTCACCATGTTGCCCAGGCTGGTCTCAACCTCCTGACCTCAGATGATCCACCCGTCTCGGCCTCCAAAGTGCTGGGATTACAGGTGTGAGTGAGCCATAGCGCCCGGCCTCGGCCTGTGCTCTTGACCATTGTGTCTTCCTTCCTGTCAAGAGAGTTGGTCCAACCATGAGAGACTCTAATTCTACTCTTGGCTTTTCTTTGCCACTTCGATATCCAAACCATGAGTTTCAGAGATTCATTTATATTGTTTGTTTTATGTGCTGTGGTAGATTAAAAGTGGTCATGAATTATTTGCAACTCCTTTCATTGAGATGTGGGATCTTATTATCCTCCCCTTGACTTTGGGCTGGTCTTAACAATTTGCTTAACTGGTAGAATGCAGTGGAGATGACACTGCTTGACTTACGAGGTAGACTGGAAGAAGATTTGTAGCGTCTGCCTTGGTTTCTTTGAATACTGACTCTTAGAATCCAGTTGCCAAGCTGTGAGAAGCCCATAGAGAGGTCCACATGGAAAGGAAATGTGGACACTGGCTGACAGCTCAGCTTAGCTCCCAGCCCACAGCCAGCAGCAACTTGCCAACCATGTGAGAGAGCCATCGTGGAAGTGGATCCTCCAGCCTCAATTGAATGACCCCAGTTAATGCCCCATAGAGCAGAGATGAGCTGTTCCCGCTGAGCACTGCTCGAATTGCAGATTTCATGAGAAAAGTAAATGACTAGTATTGTCTTAGGCCACCAATTTTTGGGATGGCATATTATATAGCAGTACCTGGAACACCAGCCAATTTTGCTTAACTAACATACATTAGAATCATATGTAAGATCAAAAAATGTTTTTGCTTTCTTTAATTTTAGTGCTATCATAGAAAGTTTCTCCTAGCAAAAATTAACTTTTAATTCAAGCCATTCCTGGAAATCACTCCAGGAATTATTTTCGCATGCTACAAATGTTATTTTCTCTATCCTCACTAAAGCAAATACCAAAGACCACCTATAGTAGTACACATTTGCTGACCAAATTGAAACTTTCTAGGGAAAAAACACATTTGCTAGTAGAATATCAACAAAGTGACATCAAAATAATTGTAGGAAGTAAGCCAATGTAAAATCAGTTTCTCTATGAATCTGTGAGTTGCTAGAAATTAGGTATGAAAACTATGCAGTCTAAAGTTAATTCTTCACATTGCTAAATGAGCAGAAGACTACCATCTCACGTTTTTGGTTGGGGCTCCCCACTTACCCAAGACATTTGCTTGGCAAATATTTTCCCAACCAAACTGCACAGTCACCCAGGGTATGTTCCACCACACTGGACCAGCCAAGTTGGACAGTGACTGATTACCAGGGTCATGTGTGTACTGCAAAGGGAAGTCATAAGGTTATAGCTCCCATTTCTTCTGAGCCCTTTGCAGTATGTACTCTCTGTGCTGATTCCCCAGCAAGATAAGTGAGGTAGGGAAGAGATGCTTTTGAATGCATGGCTGGTCATGAAATGCCTGTAAGAAACTTGATAGGGATATGGGTGATATTGACATATGTATTAGAAAGTTGATTATTCTATGAAAACCTAAAGAATGATGGGCACTGCTCTAGTCTGAATGTTTGTGTGCCTCCACCCCCGGTCAATTCATATGTTGAAACTTAATCCCCAGTGCAATGGTATTAGGAGGTGGGACCTTTGGGAGGTGATTAGGTCAAGAGGGTAGAGCCCTCATAAGTGGGATTAGGCTGGGTGGAGCTTGTTTGCCCCTTCCACCACATGAGGATGCAACAAGAAGGCTCTATCTATGAGGAAGCAGGTCCTACCAGACAACTGAGTCTGCCAATGCTTTGATCTTGAACTTCCCAGCCTTCAGAACTGTAAGAAATAAATTTCTGTCGTGTAGAAGCCACCCAATCCATGGGCATTCTTTTATAGCAACCTGATCGGAGTATGACAGCCACAGTAAATAGTCAAGTGAAAAAAAAAAAAGCAGATTGACAAATGGGAGGTGTTATATTACACAATTTGTTTGACGTAAAGATGGATGAATAAGAGATGATGAGTTAGGGCTGGGCACGGTGGCTTACACCTGTAATCCCAGCACTTTGCAAGGCCAAGATGCGTGGATCACCTGAGGTCAGAAGTTTGAGACCAGCCTGGACAACATTATGAAACCCTCTCTGCACTAAAAATATAAAAAAGTTAGCCAAGTGTGGTGGTGCACACCTGTAATCCCAGCTACTTGGGAGGCTGAGGCAGGAGAATTGCTTGAACCTGGGAGGCAGAGGTTGCAGTGAGCTGAGATCACGTCACTGCACTCCAATCTAGGCAACAGAGTGAGACTCTGTCTCAAAAAGAAAGAAAAGAGATGATGAGTTAGAAAGAGAAGTGTTTTTTAGCAAGGCCAAATAATCTATTCTTTTAGATCAGGGAGGGGTGCTACTCAACCCTGCAGCTCTGACTTGAAAGTAGCCACAGATTATATATAAAGGGATGGACGTGGCCATGTGCTACCAAAACTTTATGGACATTGAACATTGAATTTTGTATAATTTTCACATATCACATAATATTATTCCTGTCTTCAGTCATTTAAAAGTATAAAAACAATCCTAAGCTCACAGGCTATATAAAAATAGGTGCAGACTGGCTTTGGCCACAGGCCGTAGTCTGCTGACGCCTGTTGTCATTTGGGTTGGGGATAAGTTGGTGGTTTGCTTTCACTCTCTGCTGTCTCAACTTTTGTGTTTTGGGAACTTTTTAGAACAAGTATTACTTTTTTTGAGATGAGATCTTGGTCTGTTGCCCAGGCTGGAGTGCAGTGGTGTGACTGTAGCTCACTTCAGCCTCAAACTCCTGGGTTCAAGTGATCCTCCCACCTTAGCCTCCCAAGTGGCTGGGACTTACAGGCATGCACCACCACACCTGGCCAAGTTTTAAAATTTTTATCTTTAATAGATATGATGTTTCCCTATGTTGCTCAAGCTGGTCTTGAACTCCTGGACTCAAGTTATCCTCCTGCCTCTGCATCACAAAGTCTTGGGATTATAGATGTGAGTCATAGCGCCTGGCCTATGACTCTTAAAATTAAAAAAAAAAAACCATATTTCCATGTTAGAGCAAAGGAAAAGGAGAAAGTCTCTGTGTGGGCCCCTGTTAGGTTTCAGTGAGAAAAGGACAAGTGATAGCACCTTAGGGCTCTGTTCGAATAATTCAAGATCTCATTTATTCCCACTGACCCACCCAGAATTGGGTTGAAAGTCCCATTTGTTCTCTCTAAAGAGATTTATGAACTTAAGTTGTAAACAGTTTAAGGTAAATAGTGTTACTAATTATAAATTATTTTCATCTGCTTGTTAAAGCAGGCCTATTAGAATATCAGCCTGAGAAGAGGATGAGCTTAGATTAAGATAACTTGAAAGCAGCAACACCATATTCTTTTTTAAACACTGTTACCCATACTAATTCAGACTTCCCTCTCTTCTTATTTTACCCACAACTGACTATGCTTTTATGGTACCTACCTTAGGCTAGTTGGCACTAGGTCTGTTTATGTTCTTTTTGTCTGTCTTCATTCTCTGTAAATTCCCTGAAGGCATGGGTCTTTATATAATACCTTTTATTCATTCACTTATTCAGCAAGTATTTACTGAGTGCTTTCTACGTATCAGGCGTTGTTCTGGGACCTAGGGATACTGGTGTGAACAAAGCAAAATTTTGATCTATGGAGCACACAGTCTTGGTTGAATCTGACTTTGTCCTGTTCATCTGCATTAATGTTTTTCCTCAAGGATAAATTAGCTTTACCTCACAGGTCAACTGGGATTGATTATTAGTGGGTGCTTAGGTAGTGCTGTGGTTTGAATGTGTCCCCCAAAAGTTTATGTGTTGAGAACTTAATTGCCACTGTAACAGTATTAAGAGGTGAGGCCTTTAAGAGCTTATTAGGCCATGAGGGATCTACCCTCCTGACTGTAAGTTAATGCTGCTATTGTAGGAATGGGTTCCTGATAAAAGGATGCATTTGTCCTCCTTTTTCTGTTTCCTGTGTGCCTGCTTCCTTGCCACATGATACCTAGGTGACGACCCTGGCCAGTTGCTGTTGCCATAGTCTTGGACTTTCCAGCCTCCAGAACCATGAGCCAAATAAACTTCTGATCTTTATAAATTACCCAGTCTGTGATATTCTGTTACAGCAGCAGAAAAAGGACTAAGACAGGTAGTGTGTTAGGAGGCATTCTGAGAGTCAACTCGAAAGAGGACCCTTGTCCGACACTCATCTGGGAGAAGAGTATTACAGCACATGGGTCACGTGTATGTCATCCCTTATATAGATTGTGAATTGTGGCACATGGGAGGCAACTGAGGGGCAGGGTGATGTGGTGATGGTGAAATAGATAAAGATTTGCCGTCAGGATTCAGATTAATTTCCCTTCTGCCTCTTCTTTGTGACATTACCAGTGGAGCCTTAGTTTCCTTTTTAAAATGGGCAAAATAATATCTACTTTAGAAGATTATTATAAGACTTTTAAAATCATTACTGTTGTCATCACCATCATTATTAATAGCTAATATTTATTGAACATGTGATGTCTTGTGTTAGCCACTTTAGAGGTATTATCTCATTTAATTATCTCAACGCTACAAAATAGATCCTACTATTATTCTCATTTTACAGATGAAAAACTGGGACAAAGAGAGGTTACAGTCGAAACAAGATTACACAGCATGTGATCACATGATGTGTGTGAAAGTCCTGTACTGCACCTGGCACGTAGTAAGTGCTCAGTATGTGGCCCTTTGCCTCCTTCTTCCTCTTCCCACCCTCCCCTTGCTATATAGCAGCAGTGCTGGGGAGACCACCAACTCTTCTTGGGTGGTTTATGAGTCAGTAGGGAAAAGCTCATTCATTCCTTTTTCCTCCTCCAGACCTCCTAAGACTAGACGTGTCATTCATGATATTTCCAATGGAGCCCTTCTTTTCATTTATTATGACTTCAGCCCTGGACTTTGACAAGACTACAGTATCACCTAGAGCCCAAACAGGAAACAGATGATATACCCAAATTAGATCATCTGAAAAGCATTAATGAAGTAAGTTCTTACAAAGGTAGAGAGAAAATGCAGATCATTGCAGAGCTCCTTCAGGTTAGTCACAGAAGGGCTAACACCAGCCCAAGACCTGAGGAGGGAAGGAAGTACTTACCCAAACCTGGGGGCAAAAAGGCTCTGTGGAGGGGGCTTCCTGACCCCAAGCTGTGCCCTTCCGTTAGAGGATGGAGCCAGCCCACAGTGAGCCACAGAGAAGGGAACAAGGGAAATAAGTACCCCAGCCTCCCTCTTCTCTCTCCTTCCCCCTGCTGCTGCTCCTCAGGGGCGAGCCCAGCTGGAAGCCATGTCCATGGATGCAGCCATGTACAATGGACTCCCAGAGAAGGTGGGGTGGATCTCGAGGGGCAGGTGGAAGGGATCAGCACCGCTGCCACCCTGGGCATGCCCAGAAAATGGTGGGGCAGATCGCAAATTCAGTTTTGCACACTTCTTCGCATTCATGCAGATTCTGACATTCTCCTTGGCTCCAGCTGTTTAACGGATGGCTAGATCTTCCAGGTAATCGGTTACAAATTACTTTTTGTAAGTGTGCATTTGGAAAGAGTCTGGCAATGGATTAGTTGGAGGACAAAGAATTGAAACTAGTTCTTCTACATAGCCTTTGAGACTGATTGACTGTATCAGTAGCCATATCTCTTAAAAAACCTCAGTTCACTTATTTATAAAATGAACACAGTAATACATGCTTCTCAGGGACATGAAAGGCCTCAACTAGGTTAAGTCTAAAGCTTTTATAGGCCTTATTATAATTTTTAATAGATTTTTAAACAATTTTTGAGACTTCTCATTGAGATGAGAAGTCTTAATGTGCAGAGTAACATAGACCCTCTTAAATTAGATTTGAGATACAGATGCCTGTATCTTTCTTTAGATTGTTGACTCTGTGGCATATTATAGACTGTCACATCTTAGAGGTTCATCTTGGAGGTGAATAACTTGACTTGAAACGTCATATGGATTTTTCTTTGACATTTTTGCACTTTAGATCAACAGTCCCCCACCTTTTTGGCACCAGGGACCAGTTTTATGGAAGATAATTTTTCAGACAGTGGGCAGGTTGGGGGGAAGGGATAGTTTGGGGATGAGTAAAGTATATTACATTTATTGTGCATTTTATTTCTATTATTATTACATTATAATATATAATGAAATAATTATACAACTCACCATAATGTAGAATCAGTGGGGGCCCTCAGTTTGTTTTCGTGCAACTAGACAGTCCCATCTTGGAGGGACGGAAGACAGTGACAGATCCTCCGGCATTACATTCTTGTAAGGAGCGCCCAACCTAGATCCCTCGCGTGCACAGTTCATAATAGGTTTCGTGCTCCTATGAGAATCTAATGCTGCCTCTGATCTGATGGGAGGCGGAGTTCAGGTGGTAATGTGAGTGATGGACAGCAGCTGTAAATACAGATGAAGCTTCACTTGCTCGCTCACTTGCTCGCTCGCCTGCTGCTCACCTCCTGCTATGCAGCCCAGCTCCCAACATCAGCCCATGGCCCCGGGGTGGGGGACCCTTGTTTTGGATGGTCTCAGACATGCTAACCAGGATAATTGGGACCCTCTTTACCTAGGATCAACCACTTAAATCAACTGACTAAACTTCCTCCCTCATTATTGTAGTCTGTGTACTACAGCTAAAATCTAGAATAAATTACTGATATAAAAATTGAACATGTAAAGACTGTCATGTCATATATCTACCAAGTACCTTAAGGTTTAGGCAGTATGTTGGTAATTATGTGAAATAACTGAAACTCTCACACATTATTGGTGGTGGTGGGAATTTAAGTTGGTTCAGCCATTTTGAAAAACCAGCAATTTCCACTGAAGCTAAACGTATACTCACCCCATGTATAGCAGTTCCACTACTAGGTATACAACCAAGAGAAATGTGTACATGTGTCTTCTAAAAGACATGCACAATAGTGTCCATATCAGCCTTATTCCTGACAGCCCCAAACTAATTAATAATCCAAGTGGGTATCAACAGAGGAATGGATACAATAAAATGTGGTGCTTCCTATACAGTGAAATACTTCATAGCAATACAAATAATGAACTAATTAAAATATAATAAACTAATGGAACATTCAGGAACATGGATGAATTTCAAAGCTATCTTGTTGGGTGAAATAAGCTAGACACTAAAAGAGTACTTTTAAAAAAAAAAGAGTACTTTTATGAAGTTCAGGAAGAGGTAAAACTTAATGGTTATGGAAGGAAGTTAAAAAAAAAAAAGATTACCCCTTATGCCAGGGTGGGGCTGGGAAGTACTGATTTGGAAGAGTCATAATGAAACATTCCGGGTGTTGGAAATATTCTGTATTTTGATACAAGTGGTGTTACAGAGGCATACCTATGTAAAAATTCATCAGACTGTATACTTTAGCTTGTGTACTTTACCTACTTTGCTTCTTATATACTATAATGAAAATGGTTTTGAAAAAAAAATTATTGAGTGTTACAGCCAAATCCTGGCAAATGTGGCAATGATGATACCAGGAAACATAGTGAAAAGTTGACCTTAACTATAACATGATCTTTCTGGAGAGTTTGGCAATGTGTATTAAAGACCTTAGGGACATGCGCATAACAGTATTCTATGGAAATCATTAAGATCATGTGTAGAAGCTTCGTCACAGGGATGTTCATTTCAATGTCCTTTGTAATATTGAGCATTGGGAAATAACCCGATGTTCAATTTAGAGAATTGGTAATAAATTCTGGAGTAATATGCAGCTACTTAAGAAGTGTAGTGGAGGAAGGGGCTGTGTTTACTTTCATGTGTGTTTCTATGGAGAAAACAAAGTAGATAGGACAAAGACTTCAGAAAATGGTTAGTTGGCTCAAAAATGGCTGGCTCTAATCATGATAAAGACATTTGAAATATGTGTATTGAATGAAATTGATAGATAGTAGATGTCTGATGATCACACTATTTATATCCCTGGAAGAAAAATGCTATAGGTCTCACATTCCTTCCTTGGAAAATCTGTTTCTTCTCGTATTCTTTCACTTAGCCTTAGATTTGTCTGGGGTCTGTGTATCTGATTCAGACCCAGCAAATAAAATCTTATCTGTGGTCTTGAAAGTGTATTTTTCCTTTTTAACATTGCTGGTTGTATTAGTCCGTTTTCACACTGCTGATAAACACATACTCAAGATTGGGTAATTTATAATGGACTCACAGTTCCACATGGCTGTGGAGGCCTCACAACCACGGTGGGGGGTGAAATGCACATCTTACATCGCAGCAGAAGAGAGAATGAGAACAAAGCCAAAGGGGTTTCCTCTTATCAAACCATCAGATCTCGTGAGACTTACTCACTACCATGAGAACAGTATGGGGAAAACCGCCCCTATGATGCAGTAATCTCCCACCAGGGCCCTCCCACAACACGTGGGAATTACGGAAACTACAATTAAAGATGAGATTTGGGTGGGGACACTGCCAAACCATATCATAAAGAAACTCCAGGCCTCTAAGAGAGGCTGTTGATGTAAGTATAGGGACTGCAGTTTCTCACACCTGTAATTCCAGCACTTTGGGAGGCCTAGGTGGGTGGATGACGCGCGCTTAGGAGTTCAAGACTAGCCTGGGCAACATGGCGAAACCCTGTCCCTAATAAAAATACAAAAATTACCTGGGTGTGGTGGCGTGTGCCTGTAGTCCCAGCTACTTGGGAGACTGAGGCAGGAGAATCACTTGAACTCAGGAGGAGGAGGCTGCAGTGACCCAAGATCACACCACTGCACTCCAGCCTGGGCAACAGAGCAAGACTCAGTATCTAAAATATATATATATATGTGTGTGTGTGTGTGTGTGTGTGTGTGTATATATAGAGAGAGAGAGAGAGAGAGCGCGCACGCATGACACTGAGTGCTAAACAGTAAAGCCATTCAGAGGAAAGCTGCTGGATAAAATGGAAGCCTGAAAACATTCCCACAGTAAAATCCTACCCTGTGTTTCGTTACCATTAAACATCCTTTCAGAGTTATCTCTAAGAAGCCCACTTGGAGACATCTAGACTTTCTAAAATTTAATAACGTCTCAGATGGAAATAACATTACATGCTAATTAATTGTCATGGGGTAACATTATTCAAATTGGTAACTGTAACTCCCAAAGATTACATTAAGTTTGATCAGTGGGCACAGCTATTCTCTGAGAAATAAATTCAAAAATTTATTTCTGTCTCCTTTTGACCAAAGGAAAAATTAAGTCAGTGACCTTGGTAGGTTTCTTATTTTGAACAATGTGTATGAGATTTTGTGCTGTCATTTCTAAAAGCTTTTTAATTCAGATTAGCCAAAAATCTCTGGAAGAGGGTAATTTTTTCATTGGAAAATTCGAGTGTCATGTTATTTTCAAGGTTACCTTATATTGAGCTGGGTTTGTTTTTTTTTTTAATGTCTGAGAGCTTCAGTTTCTAAATCTGTAACATGGAAATAATAATGCTACAACATCTTAATGGTAGTAGAAGAATTACATAGTGTCTGGCATGCGGCAAGTGCTGAATTATTGTAACTCTGTATGTTTGCATACATAATAACTCCAGGCGTATAGCGTTATATATACAAGTTGTCGGTTTCTCACCTCCTACTTACCACCATGTTTGGCACATAGTAGGCATCAGTTTTTTGCCTGAAGTCCCCATTATGTGGGATCTAAAAATCCAATCAATTGAACTCATAGACATAGAGAGTAACAGGATGGTTACCAGAGGCTGGGAAGGGTAGTGAGGGTTGGCGGGGAGGTTGGGATTGTTAATGGATAAAAAAAAAAAAAAAAAATAGAAGGAATAAGACCTACTATTTGATAGCACAATAGGGTGACTATAGTCAATAATAGCTTAACTGTATATTTTTAAAATATCTTAAAGCATATCATTGGATTGTTTGTAATTAAAGAATAAATGCATGAGGGGATGGATGCCCCATTCTGCATGATGTGCTTGTCTCACATTGCATGCCTGCATCAAAGCATCTCATGCACCCCATAAATATATACACCTACTGTGTACCCAGAAAAAAAAACATTTAAAATTTAAAAATAAATTTTAAAAAATGAAGTTCCTTGCTTTGGTTTGTCTTATATGGGAAAAAAAATGGTGACTAGTATTTTTTTCTCTAGACCCCACCATCCTGGTGTTTCAGTAGAATGACAAATATTTTCTAGTAAAATTAAACATGACAATAGCAATTTAATCCCTTTCAAAACTCTCCATTTTATTGGAATTCTTGTGGTACCCTATCCTACCTCATTCATTCATTTATTCATTCCACAAATATTTACAGAACACCAATCTGAGCTGTGCTGGGGACATCATGAACAAAACAAGAAAAGTCCCCTGCCCTCACTCATGCTGGGGGTACCCCGATGGCATCCCTTTTTTTGCTGTTCCACCAAGCATTTGTCAACCCTAGTTTCCCCATTGCTTATGAGCTAGTCCTGGAGGCCAGCCACTTGCTTCCATGAGCACAGCTGTTCCCTGAGCAGAGGGCCTCCTGGCCTTCCAAGCATTGAGGCCCTCCACCTCCAGACCCTTGCTAGACTTACAGACAGGTCAGTGGTTGTGCAGCCGATGCAGAACGGGAACCCTCTCTCCATGAACTGCATTAAAATAAACTGATTATTGCACAAAATCTTGGCAGAAAGATTTGAAAAATGTCCCATGAACAAATACCAAGTCATCTGAGGCTTGTCCACATGATTTACCAGCATTTTTCACATGACAAAGATGTGAAGGAAAACTAGGGAAACGTGTCGGCCACTATTGGCGTGAACCACAGATATTTACAGGGGAGGGTGAGGGACTCTAGTTCAGCGTCTCGTCAGATTCTTAAAACAGCAAGGATTATGCAAAGATAAAAAGCAAAAGTAAACGCTAAAACTGTGAATGAAGCAAGAACACAAAGAGGGGAAATCCTTCTATGGAAACAAGCTTTCCTTCAGAGGAGAAAAACAAGACTCTGCTAAAAAAAAATCTGTCAGCCTGGAGTAATAAATGGAGGCTGGTGTATGCACCGTGCCTCCTTAGTCCACGTTTCTTTGCTAAAACATGATGTGTTTAAATGGAAATGAACGTTTGGCAGCTGGAGGATTGACTTAGCTGACGCCGGCTCCATTGTGGAGTGGGAGCACAAACAACACATGTGAAGATGGTTTTGGGAGTGAGGCAGAGGGCAAGGGGATGCAGGAAAGTGACGAAAAAGCAAGTGAATTCTATGAAGTCTGGTGTGAGGGCAGAGGCAGCTTGATTTGGGAACTGATTCCTCTTCTGTTACTCATCCGTTCATCAAACTAGTATTTCTTGAGCATCTGCTATGTGTCGTACATGGTGCAGGGCTGTGGGAATGCAGTGGAGGCTGTCGCAGGGGAAGGAGCTAACATCCCTCGAGGCCCCACCGTTTGCCAGACAGTGCTCCAGGCTTTACACTGAAATCCTCTGCAACCCTGAGAACTGCAGCCCAGGGCTCCGAGGTGGTGGAAGCTGGCCTTAGAGCGAGGTCTTTCTGACTTCAGAGCTCACTGCCTCCCTGTTGTTTTGAAATCTTTATCCTGTGGTGATTTGCTTTTATGTTTACTTTCAACCAAGGTTAAACCTTTATTCCTGGTGTGGAATGCCACTTCTCCTTTGATCTTTGGAATCTGCTTTGGGCCACAGTGTCTTCCTGATCCAGAGAACCATATTCTCAGGCAATATGACTGATTCTCCCTTTTCTTTCTAGCTCCTGTTTTTTCCCCTTAGCCTCTGTATGGGTTTCACATTCAAGCTCTGAATCATCCTTTCTGTTGCCAAATACTCATGCTGAAACCCCCTGCAAGATCTTCTCTGCTCTCTCTCCAAGATAGACACAAATGCTTCCTCTCTCCAAACCAAACTTAGTAGAAACCAAAATGAAAGAGAGGAAAGAGACTCAGTGCATTGCTGAAGGCACTCCAGGTCCTTCGCTTTTCTCATTCGACAGATTTTATTTGAAAGACAAAAAGACACGTACACCGTAGACCATGGTAAAATGAGGTCCATGGGTTTGATTCAGAGAACTCTAAGCAGAGGCTGCAGAAGAATCATAAACAAACATGACTGTGCAAACTTTAAGATGATCTACATTATGGCCGTCTTTTACTGAGCACCTACTATGTAGCAGGCACTACAGTGCTAACTAGGGAATAAGTTTGGCAGCAAACACAACAGACAAAAAATTTTTTTGCTGTCATGGGGCTTATATTCAAATGGGGGAAAGAGTCAATAAACCTAACAAGTAAGGTTGGTATGGCAGGTTAGAAAGCGTTAAGTGCTAGGAAGAAAAATAAAGCAGGGGAGAGAGAGAGGGAATATGAGGGAGTGTGGTTGTAATTTTGCATAGGGAGGCCAAAGAAAGCCTCTCTGAAAAGATGGCATTTGAGTAAAGATGTGAAGTGAGGGAATGAACATTCAGATACCCAGAGAGCCTTTCAGGAAACAGCAGATACGAAGGCCTTGAGCAAGGAGGCCTGGGGTGTGTTCTAGGAACAGGGAACACAGGCTGTGGAGTAGTAAGTAGATGGGCTCTGACTATATAGGGTTTTGTAGGATTGTGACTTTTTTCTAAATGAGATGAGAGCCATTAGGGGCTTTCAGACAGGAATGACCAGATTTGACTTATTTTTGACAGAGGTTAATGGGGTCAAGAGAGGGGTATTTAAGGGTGGGGGAAATACCAGCATGGTTGTATGCCATTGGAAGTGATCCATGGAGAGGGAAAATATGACAATGCAGGAAAGAGGGCAGAATTGCTGGTGCAGGGCCCCTAAGTAGGGAAGGGGGCTTGGACTGCGGAAGATGAGGAAAGGGGTTGGCCTCAGGGTCACAGACAGTTCATCCATGGCAGCAGGAGGGAGGCAGAGTATATATGGGCACAGGAGCAGGTGGGAATAGATGTAGTAGAGTAAATGTGTGGAAATTCTCTCCTGATTGCTTCAACTATTTTTCAGAGAGTAGAAAACAAGATCATAAGCCAAGAGTGAAGATGGAGGAGGAGGAGGTGTCGGAAGTTTGAGGAAAGAGGAGTATGAATTCACCATCTAGCAGCGTGGCAGAGTAAATCGACCAGGGAATGTGGTAGGATTGCCAATTGGCAGTCCTAGTTTCTGGTCGTGAATTTAAAATGCCTGTAATCCCAGCAACTGGGAGGCTAAAGGAGGAGGATCGTTTGAGCCCAGGAGTTTGAAACCAGCCTGGGCAACATACCAAGACTCTGTCTCTAAAAAAAGTTTTAAAAACAAATCATGATGAGATTGGTCTTGTTGGTTTTGAAGGCTGCGAATATATGTGTGTTGGAGGGGAGTGGGGAAGGGAAGGATAGTGTTGTGGTGATGAGTTGGGGGTGGCAGTACTTGCCAGGATCTCTTAGAACTTTGTCACTTCCCAGTTACAAGTATATACAATGAATACTTAGAAGAAAAGTAACACAAAAAAGGCATCAAAGTTCTCAGAATAGTTCTATCAAGACGGTGGAATTATGGACAGTGTTTCATCTCCTTTACACTGTTTTCCCTTGAACTCCATGCAAGATCCTCACCAATGAACTCAGTTTAAAAATTCTACCACCTCTTGCTTGTAATTTATTTATTTATTTTGTGTTTAGAGACGTAGTCTTGCTATATTGCCCAGGTTGGCATGCAGTACTTTTTTACAAGATTCAAATTACTTTGTCTAGAATTAATAAGGAAAAAACACACATTAAAAACAACGATGACCACAAATAATATCCCTGCTGACGATGTTTCCCTGGGTGTTCTTAATGTGTTTTCACAGGATATCCCAGATAAAACAAATGCCTTTCTGTCCTTGAATATGGTTAAGTACAATGCATCCTGCCACAGACTGTATTATATTTTTTTGGCCAGATCCAACCTCTCAGGTTCTTCCAGGAAATGTGTTTCTAAAAATTTCCACAGCCGGTATAGAGAGTCCTTATGTGCCCAGATACACAGATTTGTAATTAGTAATAGCTAAAGGGTTGTTTTTCATGTTTTCGAGAAGTTACCTGAAGCCTCAAGGGCTATTCGAAGTCAAATTATTCTTTATTTCCAGTTTGATTATCAAATCTCTTTCTTTTTATTAGATGAAGAGTGCAGTTACGCTCCTAACCAGGATCCTTCCTTATCCCCAGCAGCACTACATGGTAATTAAAACTCCTGCTCCTACAAACTAAGACTATTTCATAAATGTTTGTCGAAACTTGCCAATTTATTATTTACCTAACCCAATAAATACCACAGAATATTTTGGAAATTTCCTATTATATCCTGCTTTAGGGCAAGTATATTGATTTTTCTCCAGGTTGTGAGTATAACACTATTTTATCTAAAGAGACAGATGCACTGAATTTAACATAAATATAGGGACTATCATAATCACAGTGTATTTCCTCAATGAATGAAAACAGAACTGAATGAATGTTTGACTAGTACCACAAAGACCCTCTTAACCTCCAGGCGTTTCAAGAGACTGACCTGAGTGTTGAGTATGAAATCCTGCAGAAAAAGTAAGAACTGCTTGAAACTAACAACATAGAAAACTGAACTGAATTCTTGAATGTGTCTAAAAGTGAGTACCTCTGTGAGCTCGGGCAGTTTGCTTAACCTCACTGGCCTTCAGTTTTATTGGCAGTTTAGTTACCCTCACTGGCCCTCAGTTTTGTCATCTGAAATATTAGATAATTTGAGGAAAACTAGAGTTGTTTCTCTTTTGTTTTTGAGACGGAGTTTTGCTCTTGTTGCCCAGGCTGGAGTGCAATGGCACTATCTCAGCTCACCGCAACCTCTGCCTCCCGGGTTCAAGAGATTCTACTGCTTCAGCCTCCTAAGTAGCTGGGATTACAGGCATGCGCCACCACCCCTGGCTAATTTTGTATTTTTAGTAGACACGGGGTTTCACCATGTTGGTCAGGCTGGTCTAGAACTTCCAACCTTGTGATCCACCCACCTTGGCCTCCCAAAGTGCTGGGATTAATGCTGTGAGCCACTGTGCCTGGCCAAGTTATTGAGAGTATAAAGGGACTATAGGGATTTTCTAATGTCTCTTTAAAGAAAGCAGGAGTGCTAACTCTTAGTTTGTTTCCTTTTCCGTTATACTCTGCTGAACTTTCATTACTTCCAAATCAAAAAGTTGATAATTCCAACTTTAAAAGTAGTTGTGGTGGCTCATGGCTGTAATTCCAGCACTTTGGAAGGCCGAGGCAGGTGGATCACGAGGTCAGGAGTTCAAGGCCAGCCTGGTCAATATGGTGAAACCCTGTCTCTACTAAAAATACAAAAATTAGCCCGGCGTGGTGGTATGCGCCTGTAATCCCAACTACTCGAGAGGCTGAGGCAGGAAAACCGCTTGAACCCGGGAGGCAGAGGTTGCAGTGAGCTGAGATTGCACCATTGCACTCCAGCCTGGGCGACAGAGCAAGACTCGATCTTAAAAAAAAAAAGAAGTAGTTTCAAAATTGTGAGGCCGGGCACAGTGGCTCATACCTGTAATCCCAGCAGTTTGGGAGGCCAAGATGGGAGGATCCCCTAAGCCCAGGAGTTCGAGACCAGCCTGGGCAACATGGCAAAATCCCATCTTTCCAAAAAAAAAAAAAGGCCGGGCATGGTGGCTCACACCTGTAATCCCAGGAGTTTGGGAGGCCGAGGCGGGTGGATCACGAGGTCAGGAGATCGAGAGCATCCTGGCCAACACGGTGAAACCCCATCTCTACTAAAAATACAAAAAATTAGCCTGGCGTGGTGGCAGGCGCCTGTAGTCCCAGCTACTCGGGAGGCTGAGGCAGGAGAATGGCATGAACCCAGGAGGAGGAACTTGCAGTGAGCCGAGATCGCGCCACAGCACTCCAGTCTGGGCAACAAAGCGAGACTCCATCAAAAAAAAAAAAAAAAGGCATGGTGGTGTGTGCTTGTAGTCCCAGTTATTCAGGAGGCTGAGGTAGGAGGATCACCTGAGCCCAGGAGGTCGAGGCTGCAGGGACCCACTGCACTCTAGCTTGGAAAACAGAATGAGACCCTGTCTCTAAAACAAAACAAAACAAAATCATGGTGACTTTGGAAGCAGAATCACACATGCCTGTCCACATTCCACATCCCAGGCCTACTGAGCCATCTCTGAGGGTCTTTAGATCAACATTCCAACAGTTGTGTTGATGGTTGCACAACTCTGTGAATATGCTAAAAACCACTGCATTGTATATTTGAAATAGGTGAACTGGATGGTAAGTGAATTATATCTCAATAAAGCTAGGTCAGAATTCTTCGGTGGAAGGTCATAATGTTACCAGAAAGGGGTCTCAATCCAGACCCCCAAGAGGGGGTTCTTGGACCTTGTGCAAGAAAGAATTTGGGGTAAGTCCATAGAGAGAAACCAAGTTTATTGGAAAGAAAAGGAATAAAAGAATGGCTACTCCATAGGCAGGGCAGTGGCATGGGCTGCTCCACTGAGTATATATGTATAGTTATTTCTTGATTATATGCTAAACAAGGGGTAGATTATTCATGAATTTTCCAGGAAAGGGGTGAGCAATTTCAGGAACTGAGGATTCCTCCCCCATCTTAGGCCATATAGAGTAACTTGCTGACATTGCCGTGGCATCTGTAAACTATCATGGCACTGGTAGGAGTGTCTTTAGCATGCTGATGCATTATAATTAGTGTATAATGAATGATGAGGACAACCAGAGGTCACTTTCTTTGCCATCTTGGTTTTGGTGGATTTTGGCCGGCTTCTTTACCACAACCTCTTATCAGCAGGGTCTTTGTGACCTGTAAATTGTGCCGACCTCCTATCTCATCCTGTGACTTAGAATTCCTAACCTCCTGGGAATGCAGCCCAGCAGGTCTCAGCCTCATTTTACCCAGCCCCTATTCAAGATGGAGTCGCTTCGGTTCAAATGCCTCTGACCATCGAAACCAACCCAAGTCAAGTCAAGTGAGAAAAGAAAGTTTTCACAGCCCGTGTCACTGAAAAGTTCACACTAGATATCCAGGCGTGACTGGACCTAGGTCTTAAGCATTAGCATTAAATCCCACACTGTCTCCACCTCTCAGCCCTCGTTCCTCTGCAATAGCTTCACTCTCAGGAAGGCTTTCTCCGCAGGTGGCCCCTGGCAGTTCTCCGCTTAAATTCTTCCCCGTTTATCAACTCTAGCAGAAGCATCTCATTCAGCAAAAGTCCTGGAACGAAATGTCATGGAGAGCTCGGGCCACATGACCACCCTATACTAATAAACGCTCACGTAGCACTATGTGCCAATCCTATTCTTGTAACATCCCATTGATGGGGTTCAGGACACACTACCCCAATATATGGCACTTGGGCATACTACGTATTTTAATCTGAAGGAATATGAGAAAACGCAGACACAGGAAGGTCTCTCTCACCTTTCCTTCACCCCTCCCTCCTGAAGCACATCGTAAAATCTAGGACAGATTTTCTGAGCTTCCCTTGAAGAGGGTCATGAAACACGCATGTGAGCGATGCCT
The DNA here is from genome assembly GCF_000951045.1 of Mandrillus leucophaeus. Classification (NCBI taxonomy): domain Eukaryota; kingdom Metazoa; phylum Chordata; class Mammalia; order Primates; family Cercopithecidae; genus Mandrillus; species Mandrillus leucophaeus. Next base: position 2,174,245 of record NW_012103998.1, read on the forward strand.
TCCCTATATTCAAATGGAAGGAGCATCCTTATCTCTGAAAGTGATGGGACACAGAGACGAATACAAACAGGCCTTGCTACGTTCCTCCAGGTCACTGCACTCACCTTACACCCTTTGCCCTGTCATATTTCTCCACCACCATCCTCTTCATCAACCTACTATGAAAAACACTCAGATTTCATTGCTTCTCTGTGGTTTCCTTTCTTTATGAAGGCTGCTGTGTCATGTAAAACGTATTAAATACATTTGTGTGCTTCTCTCATATTAATTTGGCTTTTATTACAGGAGCCCTAGCCAATGCACCTCAGATGGATAGAAGAAAATGTATTTTCCCCCTACAGCACTTTATAGATGAAAAACTTAAAACTTGAGGCCCACAGAAGTTAAGTAACTTGCCCAGGTTCACACAGTAGTAAGTGTTGGAGCTGGGATTTGAAACTCAGGAAGTCTCTGCCTCTAGAGTCTGTGGTTTTATTGGTCTTAAATGCTATGCTGGAGCCAAGGGAAAGAAATGTTCAGACTGGCCAGTGCTGGAGCAGATTCTATATTTACAACCTCATTCTCTCCTGACATCCTGTATTCTAGACCCTCGAGGGATGGATATATATCATATCAGATGTTAGTGAATTTTAGAAAGCAGGTTTGTGAGCACCTTCTGCTTCAGAGACTGGGGCTATTTCTGCATCATATTCATCATTGCCAATATCAGCCAGACTGTAGCCATTTGAAAAGAAACCTCAGAGTTCGTAATAAAGCAAGACTCAGGCTTCCTGGCTCCAGAATCAGGACCACGTCAAGATCCTGGCCTCTCTTAAAGAAAATTATTACTAGTACACAGCCTTGGGAAGAAACAGTAAAATAATTTGTGCTTCATCAGCAATAAGAAGTAAAACGAGACTGGCTGGGCGTGGTGGCTCACGCCTGTAATCCCAGTACTTTGGGAGGCCGAGGTGGGCGGATCATGAGGTCAGGAGATCGAGACCATCTGGCTAACATGGTGAAACCCGTCTCTATTAAAAATCAGCCAGGCATGGTGGCAGACGCCTGTAGTCCCAGCTACTCGGAAGGCTGAAACAGGAGAATGGTGTGAACCAGGAAGGCGGAGCTTGCAGTGAGCTGAGATTGCGCCACTGCACTCCAGCCTGAGTGACAGAGTGAGACTCCGTCTCAAAAAAAAAAGAAAAAAGTAAAACGAGACTTTAGAAATTACCAGAATAAGTGGTAACTAATAGTCAAACTCATTATTATGGAATCCAAGGATTAGGCTTCAAGGAGCATTATTTTCAAAAAGGACAGACCCACATTTGGAGAATTAAAAGTTTTTCCATCTTTTTCTGATACAGGAAATAAATTTACGAGCATAAATGTTTCTTTTTTCTTTCTTTTTTTTTTTTTTGAGATGGAGTCTCACTTTGCCACCCAGGCTGGAGTGCAATAGCACAGCTTCGGCTCACTGCTACCTCTGCCTCCTGGGTTCAAGCGATTCTTAAGCCTTATCCTCCTGAGTAGCTAGGACTGCAGGCATGTGCTACCATGGCCAGCTAATTTTTGTGTTTTTAGTAGAGACAAGATTTCACCACTTTGGCCAGGCTGGTCTTGAACTCCTGGCCTCAAACATTCTTCCTGCCTTGACCTCCCAAAGTGCTGGGATTACAGGTGTGAGCCACTGTGCCTGGCCTACACAGAAAAATATTTCTAAGGTGTCAGTTACTGACCCTGTTTTTGAGAATTGGTTCACAGGACCACTGGTATCAGAAATCACCTGGGATGTTCTTTATTAAGTCATAATCCCAGTTGGGCTTACGCCGGTGGTCCCAGCTACTCAAGAGGGACGGCCAGAGGGTTGCTTGAGCCCAGGAGTTCAAGGTTGCAGTCAGCTATGATCAGGCCACGGCACACCAGTCTGGGCAGCAGAGTAAGACCCTGTCTCTAAAAAGTAAATAAAATTAAATCATAATCATAAATAGACACAAGAATCTGTATTTGTTAAACATCCTAAGTGACTCTTCTGTCCACCAAAGTTTGAGAATCATCACCGTAAGTGGCTGGGGCAAAATAGGATAGAAGAAGTAAGACCATTGGGGTCTGTATTAGTTCATTCTTGCACTGCTATAAAGAAATACCTGAAACTGGGTAATTTATCAAGAAAAGAGGTTTAGTTGGCTCGCGGTTCTGCAGGCTGTACAGGAAGCATAGCGATATCTGCTTTTGGGGAGGCCTCAGGGAGCTTTCATTCCTGGCAAAAGGCAAAGCAGGAGCAGGCGTTGTACGTGGTAGACGCAGGAGTGAGAGAGGGGGCGGTGATCCACACTTTTAAACAACCAGCTCTAGTAATAACTCACTGTCTATCACGAGAACAGCACCAGGGGGATGCTGCTAAATCATTTACAAGAAACGGCCCCCATGATCCGATCACTTCCCACCAGGCCCCTCTTGCAACCCCAGGGATGGCATGAGATTTGGGCAGGGACACAAATCCACACCATATCAGGGTCTTAAAATGAACCAAAGGTAATGGCCATAGGAAGGAATTTCTACTAAGTAGGGAAAGGGGGCAGCTTATTTTTCTCAAAGGCTACCATATTTTGAACAGCTTTAATTGTTAGGTGGTACCCCTAATGTTTATATCTTTTTTTTTTTTTTTTTTTTTTAAGACAGGGTCTCACTCTGTCACCCAGGTTGGAGTGCTGTGGTGCAGACATGGCTCACTGCAGCCTTGACATCCGGGGTTCAAGGCATCCTCCCACTTCAGCCTCTCAAGTAGCTGGGACCACAGGCATGCGCCACCACACCCCGCTGTTTATATTTTGTAGAGACAAGAGTCTCACCATGTTGTGTAGGCTATATGTATTAGTCTGTTTTCACGCTGCTGATAAAGACATACCTGAGACTGGGCAATTTAGAAAAGAAAGAGGTTTAATTGGACTTACAGTTCTGCATGGCTGGGGAGGCCTCACAATCATAGCAGAAGGCAAGGAGAAGCAAGTCACATCTTACATGGATAGCGGCAGGAAGAAAGAGCTTGTGCAGGAAAACTCCCCCTGTAATAACCATCAAATCTTGTGAGATTTACTATTACAAGCACAGCGTGGGAAAGACCTGCCCCCATGATTCAATTACCTCCCACAGGTCCCTCCCACGACACACAGGAATTCAAGTTGAGATTTGGGTGGGGACACAGCCAAACCCTATCACTATATATTTCCTTCCTTCCTTCCTTCCTTCCTTCCTTCCTTCCTTCCTTCCTTCCTTCCCTCCTTCTTTCCTTTTTTTTTTTTTTTTCCTTTTTTTTTCGGAGTTTTGCTCTTGTTGCCCAGGCTGGAGTGCAGTGGCACAATCTCAGCTCACTGCAACCTCTGCCTCTCGGGTTCAAGTGATTCTTCTGTCTCAGCCTCCCAAGTAGCTGGGAATACAGGCGCCTGCGATGTAAGCTGATTTTTGTATTTTTAGTAGAGACGGGGTTCACCATGTTGGTCAGGCTGATCTTGAACTCCTGACCTCAGGCAGTCCACCCACCTCGGCCTCCCAAAGTGCTGGGATTATAGGCATGAACCACAGTGCCTGGCATATCTTCTCATTCTTTGTGTTCAGAATTGTTGATCTCTATATTCATTGCTAGCTCTGTAGAGCAGAAAAGAGCACTAACCAGTGAATTTTATTTAAGAATTTTTCAGGTGGAAAATGTACTCTCATGAGCTATAAACTAACCAACAACAATAATTAGCATTAGTGAGAAAAGCAATTGTTAAATAATAAGAGCTAACCATTTTTGAGTAGACTATAGTAAGCACTTTACATGCATTATCTCACTCTGTCCTCATCACCTTATGAATGAATGGATGGTGATATTATCTCTATTTAATCATACGAAGACACTGAAGTACAGACGTTAACTATTGTGTCGTAGATCACAAATATTGGGGCAAAGTTGGACTCATTCAGACCGAGTCTGTTTAACACTAGAGCCCATTTGCTTTTAACCTTTCAGCCATGCTCTCTTGTCCTCTCAACAAGAATTTATTATTCTCCGGGAGACTGAAAACAGAGTCTGAAGAATCATTGACTGCAACAAGTGAGCATTTATTATATAGTGGAAAAGAGAGCTACCCTGCCCCTGGCTCCGGGACTCACCATTCTAAGAGATCTAGCTGATGTGCACAGAGGCAGGCTTTTATGTCTCAGGTACCTGTTACCCAAATTAGGACAAAATGGTGCCTATATCCTGTGCGGCCCCTCAGTGCTTCCAGAGCATTCCAAGGGTCAGATTTCTCCTGCTTCCTGGGTCTTGGATCCTTGACTTTGTGAGGCCATTTTAGTTGCTGCTCTTGACCCATCCTAAAGGTCAGAGCTGGGTTAAAGATAGAATAGTTAGCAAGCCTGGAAGAATCAGCCGTAGCAACCTTTCTAAGTGCACTTTTGCTCCAATTCCAGCGACCACTCTAGGCCAAGCCATGAGTTCATGTAATGGGATATCTGAAGATATATGACCTCAGAAATTCACAGAGCAGATGGGACCCTTGCACAAATCATTACAGTATAAGGCAACGTGTAGTAAAGCGTGGGAGCTCTGGTGTCCAACTGCCTGACCCAAGTCCAGTGTTGCCACTGCCCTTTTAGAGATAGCACTTAACCTTTCTCAATCACAGCTTTCTCAGCTGTAACAAGGAATAGTAGTAATAGCACATGCACATGGAGCGTATCATGAGGATTCAATGAAATAAAATGTATCAAGTGCTTCTTAGGATTCCCATCCCATAGTGTATGTTCAATAAGTAGCTCTTATTATTGGCTCTTATTATTGCTGTAAACAAAATATTATTTGCGGCAAGAAGGAGATACTTCTTTGAGATCTTCTTTGAGGAGGAGCATTTGATCTGGGCCCAGATGAGAGGAATTTCTGTGAGAGAGGAGGGATTATTCTATGCAGCAGCAGAACCATAACCTGCAAAAACACACAGGGAGAGGCAAGGCACGTGCAGGGCGTGGTGAGTGAGGCAGAATGGCTGTAGGGCAGAGGGTGTGGGAGTGTAGGAGAGAAGGAGGGAAAGACTGGTCAGAGGGCGTTTGTGGAAGGTCTCAGAGAATGGTGAGCATCATGTTAATCTCCTAGTCCATGCCTCAGGTTTGAGAACGGAATACCCACTAAATTAAGAATTGCACTTTTTTTTTTTTTTTTTTTGCATTTATAATACTTACGATCCTAGCCAGGGTTGACTTGGAGGCAAGAATAATTCCTTGGCAGTTTTAGGAGGCTACATGAATTACGCATTCCTGGTTACGTGGACTCTCAACTTTTTGTAAACCATGAGTGTATTACCAAAGGTGTATGGTCCCTTGTGCAGCCACCCCCACAGCCCCCATCCCACTCCACCCAACCCCTGCCCTGCTGGCCAGCTACAACCACAAGAGCCAAAGCAGCCCAGAAGACAGTGCTGATCGGGGGGTCCCTGTCATTGGACAGCCCTAGACTCCAGGCCTGGGGTGGGGGCAGGAGGGAGGGTAAGAAGAGGAAGGAAAGCCAATCTCTTTTAGCTGTTATCTGCTTGGATGTAGGATTGATTCACTCCTACTTCGAGGTTCTCAGAGTCCAGAATGTTCCATAACTGAAACGCTTGATGCATTTGGTCTCTTTGGCACTTAATTCACCACCCCCAACCCCATTTTAGTATTTGTAATAACGATCCGTGAAGGGCAGGACTTGAATGTTTTAAAACTAAAAGAGGATAAAAAGTAAAGTCCTAATAATGGTTCTCTTCTGTCTTTGTCCGTCTAATTAGAGAAGGCCATATCTATCCGTGTCGCCGTAGGAAATGGACGGTTAGGGAATTGGTACCGTGCTGGAGTTGTGTGTAATCTTGCCCTGCCTGAGGCAGGCCTGATGTTGGAAGTATATAAGGGAATCTGAAAGCTTGGCTGCTCTAATAATTAGACTGGCTGTACTGGTTTTTCTTTGCTTATTAAATCACAGGCCAGCAACACCTCTGTGGCAGGACTCGTATATCGAATTGGTACACTGTGAGATCCAGAGCAAACTGAAAGTATGTCACACTGAGCATTTTCACAGACCAGTCATGGCCACAAGTTTAGGCCTGGCTTAACCTGGTTCACTGGAAATCAACTTCAATAGCACCAGCTGTAATGAAAAGTAAATATGCAGGTGTTTGGTGTTATATATTTGGCATTGTTAAGCTATCACTGAATTTTTTAAAACTCTTGAATCAGTTGGTGAATGTACATGTATCCAAACAGCTTGCTTCCAGACTGTGTACAATATCTTCTTCTTTTTTTTGAGACAGAGTCTCCCCTGTTGCCCAGGCTGGAGTGCAGTGGTGCCATCATGGCTCACTACAGCCTCAACCTCCCAGGCTCAGGTGATCCTCCCACCTCAGCCTCCCGAGCAGCTGGGACTACAGGCGCACACCACCAAGCCTGGCTAGTTTTTGTATATTTTGTAGAGATGGGGTTTCACTATGTTGCCTAGGCTGGTATTGAACTCCTGGGCTCAGGCGATCTGCCTCGGCCCCGCAAAGTGCTGGGATTACAGGTGTGAGCCATTGTACCTAGCCCATAAGTATCTTTTAATGCTTACCTTCAATTATGATATTGAAGATATTGGAAATACCTTGCATTTGTATAAAGCATTTTTACTGGTTGTTTCAGTTATTTGAAATCATGCATCCTCTGTCAATCTTCTGGCTGATTCAATTGTTTGATTCTGCCCAGAACCAAGTGAAATATAATAAATATTAGCCCCTTGATCCATGGAGGATGCTGACCCTGAGTTGAGTGACTTATGCAGGATGATAAAGCTAGATAGTGGCTGGCCAGAAGGAGCAGCCCACTAGGTCATCTGCTTGTGGGTTCAGTGTTGGGGTTTCTCCACTACATTGTGACAGAATAGTCTGGCTTGACTGGTTTTTCTAAAGCACTGATTTTTCAGCTTCCCAAGAAAACCAGAGTAGATCCTCTTTTTGTTTGTTTTGTTGACCCAGTTATACACCTTCTCTTCTATAGATTTTCCCATCTTCTAAGATGTGAGAAGCACATTTTATGCATAGCCAATGATTTTTTAAACCAAACTCATAAGCAAAATCTGAATTTCTTTGGAGCAGGAAGCAGAGAAAACAAATACCTTTTCTGTGCTGATTGCTCACATAGACATGCTAACGCACACTCTGCAAAGGGGTTGGGTTTTAGAAATTTAAATTACTTTGTTGTCACCTAAAATAAAACCCTCCCTAGACACTCCCCCAGCACTCTCTTTTTTATTTTTTATTTTTGAGACAAGCTTTCACCATGTGGGCCAGGCTGGTCTGGAACTCCTGGCCTCAAGTAACCCACCCACCTCAGCCTCCTAAAGTTCTGGGATTACAGACGTGAGCCACTGTGCCCAGCCTCCTCTGCCCTCCCTTCACCTATAGCCTTATCTTCCTCCTTGTCTGCTTCGTAGGCCAACCCTGGAGAGAGCTGGCTAACTTCCTGTCCTCATTTTCTCATCTCCCTCTTGTTTCTCACTCTTCTTCTGGCTGGACACTGGCCAGGTTTTTGTTAAGGTCACCAGTGGTCTCCACGTGACTCAGTTCAGTGGACTTGAGTTTTTCAGACTCAACTTATTTCCTCTCTTAGGGGATTTAGTACACACTGTGACCTTGGGGAAGTTACTTCTCTAAATTATTTGCAAAATGGGCACAGCACCTTCCTCCTCGGATTGCAGCGGATTGCAGCGGATTGCAGCGAGGTCTAAATGACATAGTTTGTGGGAAGTGGTGAGCATAGTGTCTGCTACAGCGAGAGGTACATGGTAACACCTACTTCCTGTGACACTGTATTTTCCCTATGCCTTTGGCCCCTTCTACTCCTCTGTGCTATCATGAAAAGAAATGAAATGTGTCTGCAGCAAGAGGACTCTGGATGTGAGGTGTTAAAGGAGGGACAGTCCTAAGAGAAATCTTAAGCAACTGAGTGGTGGTGCCATTTGCTGAAAGGTGGGATCCTAGAGGAGCCAGAGGGGCATGGAGGAGGGTGGGCACATTTGGACATAGTGAACCACCCATGTGTAGATGAACTGGATGTATGGGTGAGTAAGGCTGGAGGTCAGAAGAGACATAGGAGCAAGAGGCTCCATGCCCGGGCATGGTGGCTCATGCCTGTAATCGCAGCACTTTGGGAGGCTGAGGTGGGCAGATCACCTGAGGTCAGGAGTTCAAGACCAGTCTGGCCAACATAGTGAAACCTTGTCTCTACTAAAAATACAAAACTTAGCCAGGTGTGGTGGCACACGCCTGTAGTCCCAACTACTTGGGAGGTTGAGGCAGGAGAATCAGTCGCTTGAACCTGGGAGGCAGAGGTTGCAGTGAGGCAAGATTACTCTGCTGCACTGCAGCCTGGGCAACAGAGTGGGATTCCATCGAAAATAAGAAAGAAAGAGAGAGAGAGAGGGGGAGGGAGGGAGGGAGGGAGGAAGGGAGGGAGGGAGGCAAGGCAGGCCAGCCATGGTCTGGGAGAGAGAGCAAGATGAGAAGGGAAGGATCTGGGACAGATGCAGAAAAACATTGGACTGTTTCAATAGCCTCCTGATCGGCCTCCCAGCTTCCACCCTGGCCCCCCATAAAAAGTCCTTACTCTGCCAGAAAATGCCACAGGATCTGCCCTGCTGCTCTCCTAACCCCAGGCTGCTTCTGTGACCTCACCTCCACCACCCCACCCCCCGCTCTCCTGCTGGGCTCACTCTGCTCCACCCATGCTGGCTTTCTTGCTGTAGTTCCTCAAATAGATCAAGTACTCCCCTTCCTCAGAGCTTTTGCACTTGCTGGTCCTTTTGCCTAGAATGGTGTTTTTCTAGATATTCTACATGTATCACTCCCTCACTTCCTTTAGTTCTCTAGTTAGATATCCCAGCGTATCCATGAGAACTTCCCAGAACATATTATTCAAAAGTGCAACACTCATCTATCCCCTTTTCTCTGCTTTCTAAAACTTACTAGCATCTGATATGATCTGTATCCACCTGACATATTTTGTTACATTATAAAATATAGAATTATATGCTATATGTTTCTATATGTGACACATATAATTATAAATATATATACTAATATACCATGATATATATTATACCATCTCTATTTATTATAATCTGCTATATTATACAGTAATTTTTAAAATTTCCCACCTCCTAATATAACTCCATGAAGCCAGCAACCTAATTGTGTTCACTGCTATATCCTTGGAGCCAAGAAACTTTCCTGGCATGAAATATATACTTGCTAATATTTGTGGAATTAAGAAATTCCAAGATTTCATGATAGCAAAAAAAAAAAAAAAAATCAACTTTTATCCCCCGCAGGGTTGCCATTTGAAGCTGCAAGTACATTATGTGGAGTTGGTTGCTGTGGTACCAATATGTTTTACATTTTGTATAGTAATGTCCATGAAATGAAGGATGGGTTTCCAATTTCCATTAGCGTAGGATGCACTCGAGTCCTGCCAAAAGTTTCTTCCCTTTTGAAACGCCTTATCTCAAGCTTAAAGACTTCAACTTCCTTTTTTCAGACACAGCTCCCTTTCTCAGGAAATGTGTGTTTCTACTAGGATACAAATGGGGTTTATGATGCTGAGGGAAGTCCATTTGATTTGCTGAATATACCCTTGGCAATTGAGAGAAGGTTATCTGAAATTAAAAAAAATAATAATAATCCAGTTTGCCAGTATGCCACTCTGGATTACAGAACAGCACCAAGGTTATTGTGCTTGGAACATTTTTGTTTTTCTCTTTTAAAAATACTGCCTAATTATGGACACGAAGATATAAAAACAAAAGAAGCTCATTCTCTTCCCCATTTCCAGTCTACTGAGGATAACCCCAAGGCAGACTTAGATTTTCTCAGGGATTCAGAAGAAAATTGAGTAGTGTTAAGGAAAAACAGCCTTAACCTGAGACTCTAAAATTGTGCTTTAAGTGTGTGCAGAGGGACACAAAAAGCCTGCTGATGAATGTCACCTGCTGTCTTTTGCAAACCAATGTATGCCATGGGACTCCTATGAATAGTAAATAGTACATGGCCTTTGAGCTGTTTTTATGTCAGTGGTAATAGGTCACACTCTTACCTAATTGCTCGTGCAGTTCAGAATTACCATATGGGGATTAAGGATGCCCTTTGTATCCACTGCATTTTGGGTCAATAGGTGTGAAGCATAGACCTCATCAGCCCTGTGGTCCACCTGTGTTTGGCAGCGAGTTTAGCTGTGGAGGAGTAATTAATTACCAAACTATATCAAATAACTATAATTTTTTTCTCTCTGCTAAGTAAAAGTATTTCTAATGAACAGCTTCACGGAAATTGAACACCAGTGCACAAGGTCCTAAGAAGTTTTTACATCTGAATATGCCTGATATGTTTCAAACGTGCATTCTATACATCCTTGTATGTATTTCTTCCATTACCCGGGAAATGTTAGATAATAAAAAGGATTGGTTTTGGGTGTCAGGTGGTCTTGAGTTTGAATCACTTACTAGCTGACTGATTCTTGTACCTTTTCATGTCTCTCACCATGAACACTGGGAATGGACATGTGAGATACGCTCTGAATTTCCTATTCGGGTAAGACATGCTAAAGAGGACTGCCCTACGTTTTCATTTAAATAATTGCATTCAAAATAGAAAGGCTCAAAGGATGAGAGAATTTTTTCCATTAATGATTAATTAAGGTCAAACAGCCAGGCTTTCACTTGATTTACACTTAAGTGTGTATTAATTCATACTTTCTTAAGTAAATGTCAGTTATGCTGCTAAAACAGAAACCAATAACAATTCAGAGATTGAATAGTAGGAAATAAACCTAGGGTTTGGAGAGGCTGTTGAATCTCACTTTATGTAATGCTATTGTAAATATCGGTTTTAAACTCAATAATGTACTTGGTTCTGTTTAGGGAACAGTGTAGGGAAATGGAAGAGGGTTGGTGTGCGGTATCAGACAGACTTGGGTTTAAGTTGCTTACTGCGAATGACCGTAGGCCAGTATCCTAACCTCTCTCTGTCTCAGCCTTGCTATCTTGAGTTTGTGACAAGGATGCTTGCTGCAAGGTGTGTGTGTGTGAAACCACAAAGATGAGGACCTGGCCACCCAGCAGGTGCCCACACTAACTTCAGAGGCTTTTCTCCCTCTTCTCCTGCCTCTTCCTCCAGCTCTGCTACGAAGTAGCAAGCCATTTTACATATCCGTGCCTCAAGTTTCCTCCTCTGAAAAAGAAGCCTGGACCACACACCTTGTCCTGAAAAGTTCTACAATCCAGGTTTTAAAAGTATAAACACTTTAAAAAAAAAAAAAAAAAAGGTCCCTACTTAAAAATTGATACCATAGTTGGATGTATGTAAATGAAAATATCTACAGACCATGAACCATGTCTGTTATTTATACTAAAGAAAAATTCTTCTGAGAGCAAGTTAATTGGAAAATCCAGAAACCATTAACAATTTCTTGCACTCCCCTTAAAAGAGCAATGAAATTCCATATCCTGAAGTCTTGAAATGAGTAAATGGAAGAATGTAAATATTTATTGGAGTGAGAGTGGAGCAGAGAGAAGCTCAGCTTTGTCTACTGGTGGGTGGTAACACATCTATGGATCATTGTTTGCACTAAGCATTTAATAATCCCATCTGTTGAAAATGTATAATTGGAGGTACTTTGAAATTACTATAAGCTACCTAGAAATTGGCAAGAAAGTAATGCTGGAAAGATTCCAAACTCTGCAGCCGACCAAGAAATCCAATATAAATCAATATGTAATTATAAAACCACATCTTTGGCCACAGCTCTTTAAATATATTTATTTAGGCATGATACAGACTTTTAACACCAGAATCTGGAATTCGAGAGTCCTTTGCAAGCCTCAGGTTTGAATCTTTGGGGATACTGTTTATTTGACCTGCAAAACCCGCAGACAAAGGCAGAACTTGCTCCTGCCCCCAGCTGCTGTGGTACTCTCCACTGATAACTCCACATTCTCCCTTGTCTCCCAAGTCCTTTAAAGTTGATTATATCTCATTTCAAAACTGAATCAGTTGGTCTTATTAAAAACTTTATACTTCTTTTTCCTTCCTGGTACCTCTTTTTCATACCAAAAATTCACTTGGTCAGGCCTGCCCTGGCTTCTCATTCAGAGAAGCATCTTTGCAGTACATTCGCACCTCTCAGGAGTTTGTGTGTATTTTTCACACTGAACTTCTTTCTTTAAAAATCTCCATTCACTGGCTTCCTTTGTAACCTCCCCCCGCCCCCCGCCATCTCCTCCGTTCCTCACCCCACACTCTCCCTTTCTATTCATATATCACAGGCTGTGCACATATACTTTATGCAGAGAAATGGCATATTGAGAATTGTAGCTGTTCTTAAGGAAAGAAGACTGCATACTAGGAAGAGCTGCTAAAGACATTCTATGGGTCATTACCTCTTTAGTTATCTCTTTGGATGAAAATTTTTATGTAACTCTATCTCTATGTAAAATTAAAGTAGGGGTTTAAGAAAGTACCTAATCAAAATGGGCAGATTTCAACAAATAAATAAATCAGGGCTTTATTTTCCCAGGAATGTGGAGTTTCTTTGTAGGTTTCAAGATCCCTACTCTGTCATTCCCCAGCTGCTATTCCCCTTTATCTCTGGGCACAGCTGCTTCCAGACATTTGCCAAGTTCATCATCACATGAGTGGTGTCAGGGACTGAGCTGTGTCCCTGTAACATTGGTATGTTGCTGCCCTAGACCCTAGTACCTCAGAAGGTGACTGCATTTGGAGACAGGACCCCTAAGGAGGTAATGAAGTTAGAGCGACGCCATTAGGCTGGGATCTGGTCTATCTGATGTCCCTATTAAGAGGAGGAAACCAGCCAGGCGTGGTGGCTCATGCCTCTGTAATCCACCTGGGCGGATCACCTGAGGTCAGGAGTTCCAGACCACCTGGGAAACATGGTGAAACCCCATCTCTACTAAAAATACAAAAATTAACCAGGTGTGGTGGCATGAGCCTGTAATCCCAGCTACTCAGGAGGCCGAGACACGAGAATTGCTTGAACCCGGGAGGCGGAGGTTGCAGTGAGCCTAGATTGTGCCACTGCACTCCGGCCTGGGTCACAAAGTGAGACTCCTTCTCAAAAAAAAAGAAAAAAAAGAAGAAGAAGTGGAAACCTGGACACACTGGGTGACACCAGGGATTACCATGTGAGGACACAGCAAGAAGGCAGCTGTCTGCAAACCAAAGAGAGAGGCCTCAGAGAAACCAACCCCGCTGGCACCTTGGTCTTAGACTTCTAGCCTCTGGAACTGTGAGAAAATAAACTTCTGTTGTTTAAGCCCCCGAGTCTGTGGTATTTTGTTACGGCAGCGTGAGCAAAGTAATACAAATAGTTATAGCAATATCACATTCCTATTATGAGATCGCCGCAGGATCAAACAGGAGAATCCAAGAAGGAGTCCTAGAAAAAAACGGGTGAAACCACTTTCAAGCAGAAAATAAACTTTCCGGAGAGATGATCTAGCACATGTGTGATACATGTTCTAGGTGTGTAACATCTTTGGAACGTTTTTTCCCCATCAAAGCCCAGTTTTGGAATTTTGACCTCCTTTGAAGTCAGGGAAAAATTTGGACCACAGGCTCAGGCATACAGAAGTGTAAGCAGACCATGTGGCATTCGGAGAGCTGTGTCTACGCTGATGTTGAATGCTAGGAATGTCTGATGCACGGGGTTACGCTGAGAATTAACCCGCTTTGATCCAGGTGAATTAAGATAAAACCACGCTGCGCTCAGTTAACAGCCCAGATGGAGATGAGTGGAGAGGTGCTGTTAACAGCACCGGAGCAGGCATTGTTTAGCTGGATTTTGGTTTCAGCTGTATAGAGTTAGCTTCAAAGAAGTCTTTGGAAGTACTTCGCACAGTCATGGAGTCTCTCTGTATATTTGATGGCCTCCAGCTCCATTCTAAAAGTGTGACCTTTATAAAGCCGTAACAGACTTCTGCTTGATTCAGTACTTTAAAGAAGGAAAAAAATGTGTTTTCGTACCCTGTGGTGTAGGCCTCTTCAAGATAGGTTCTTAAAAATCATTTGTTCCTTTTATTGCTCTTAATTTATTCCTATTTATTTCTATTGATCAGGTAGGAGCAGTGGCTATCAATGTAGAATTTATGTATTATACAGTCCATTTAGAATTCCCAATGAATTATCAATAATAGAAAATGTGGGCTGGGCACAGTGGCTCACACCTGTAATCCCAGCACTTTGGGAGGCTGAGGTGGGCAGATCGGTTGAGATCAGGAGTTCTAGACCAGCTTGGGCAACATGGTGAAACCCCTGTCTCTACAAAAAAATACAAGAATTAGCTGGGGGTGGCAGTGTGTACCTGTAATACAAAGATTAGCTGGGCGTGGTGGTGGGCACCTGTAATCCCAGCTACTCGGGAGGCTGAGGCAGGAGAATCCCTTGAACCCCGGAGGTAGAGGTTGCAATGAGCAGAGATCACTCTACTGCCCTCCAGCCTGGGCAACAGAGCGAGACTCTGTCTCAAAAAAAGCAAAACAAATAAAAACAGCAACAACAACAAAACCAAGAATGTTCCGAGATGAAACAATTGCACCTGCGTTTTAAATTTTGGTTTGGTATTCAGGGATCTACTGCAGTTTCACTCTTTTCCATATGAACTACCAATTATTTCCTTTCCACATTGATTTCTGAGGCCACCTCCATCCTAGATTGTGCTTTCATATATGCATGAGCCTGTTTCTGGGCTCTCTCTTCTTGCGTCTCTATGCCAATTCCTAATCACCTGAACCATTGACGATAAAATGTCTGGCTACCTGGTAGGGAGAACTCACTCTGTCTGCCCCTACTCACCATATTTTTCTCCCAAGTTGCCTTTTTTCATCCATTGAATTTTATTTTTTACTTTGTCTGTTTATTATTTTTGAGACAAGGTCTCAGTCTGTCACCCAGGCTGGAGTGTAGTGGCCTGATCTTGACTCACTACAACCTCTGCCTCCCAGGTTCAAGCCATCCTCCCACATCAGCCTCCCGAGTAGCTGGGACTACAGGCGTGCAGTGCCACCATGCCCACATGCCCAGCTTTTTTTTTTTTCTTTTTCATAGAGATGGGTTTTGCCATGTTGCCAAGGATGGGTCTGTAACTCCTGGTCTCAAGCAATCCATTCATCTTGGCCTCCCAAAGGGCTGAGACTACAGGCATGAGCCACCACGCCTGGCCCCTCTTACGCTGACTTTTTTTTTTTTTTTTTAATGAGGCAAGGTCTTGCTCTGTTGCCCAGGCTAGAGTGCAGTGGCATGATCTCGGCTCACTGAAAAGTAGCTGGGACTACAGGCATGCTCCACCACGCATGGTTAATTTTTTTGTATTTTTGGTAGAGACAGGGTTTCACCATGTTGGCCAGACTGGTCTCCAACTCCTGGCCTCAAGTGATCCACCTGCCTTGGCCTTCCAAAGTACTGGGATTACAGGCGTGAGCCACTGTGCCTGGCCTCTTCCATCAAATTTTAAAATAAGCTTGTCAAGTTTTAGGAAAAATCCTTTTTTACTGGGTTCTCTTTCATTTATTGATTGACTTAGGGAAA
The DNA here is from genome assembly GCF_000951045.1 of Mandrillus leucophaeus. Classification (NCBI taxonomy): domain Eukaryota; kingdom Metazoa; phylum Chordata; class Mammalia; order Primates; family Cercopithecidae; genus Mandrillus; species Mandrillus leucophaeus. Next base: position 2,189,859 of record NW_012103998.1, read on the forward strand.
ATTGACATTTGTTTGGTACTTCATCTTTTCCTCCATGAGTATGACCTTAATATTAGTTTTAGGCTTGCTTTTGTAGAAAAATGAATGTTTAAAAAATACTAGTATACACTATATTTAAATCCTCAAACATTTATGGAAGGATTTCCAACATAACAACCGTGCTGGGGACTGATGGATTTTTAGAATGAGCAAGTGAGTCCTCTATTTCAAAAAGATGACAGTCTACTAAAGGGAGGCGTGGTAGACATACATACAATTTACTTCACATAAATTAGACTGTGATAAGTATGACGCTAAAGCTATACATAAGATGCTACCAGGGAAGGAGGATTAATTTAGACCTGAGAGATCCCTTGGGATCCCTCTCAGAGCCATGTATAGTACTAGTATTTGTATGTTTAGCTCATGTTTGGCTCATTTGATATAATGAGATGTAAAGAATAGTTGTCAGTCTCTGTGTTTTCACATTGTGATAATTAAACGCGGGCTTTGTGATTCATATTGACATGTAGTCAGTATAGAATATTTATGAGATATCTTACATTCATTTGTTTATACTATCTTTAAGGTGTAAATTAATTAAAATTAAGTAAGATTTGAAACTCAGTTTCTCAGTCACAATAGGTACATTTCAAGTGCTCAGTGCGCTCATGTGACCAGCATCTACTGTATTCAGTGTGCAGATTCCAACAATCATTTATTGTTCACTTAATCTTGATATCTAAATGCGGGAAAATATTTAAAGCATAGTAGTTTAAATAGGTCTTGGGCTGGGGTTTTATGAATAATCTATATTCTAATCATCTGTCTTCTAATTGGTTATATGTAAAACATTCTGACATTTTTGGATTGTGGAAAGTATGATTGCATTTGTAAAAGGATTAGAGGGAAACAGTGGACAATGGGAAAAGCCCCATTTCAGTAACGCCTTATCTAGAGAATGGTTTTACAATCATGAGTGTCAGGAAGCACCAATGAAATTTATGGATTTTCTGTCTCTTTCATTGAAGCAGAAATTCCAGATAGATTGGTCAGCATCTTCTTGGATCTTTTCTTTGTTTTTTCCATTACCTCAGTTGCTTTTAGCAGTTGAAAAGGAATCTTGTTGTTGTAAACTCCAAATTACCAAATCCTGCTAATGTTCTGAAAAACCTACATGTTGTATTCTTGATTTCCTGATAACTTTTTTTTTTTTTTTGAGACGGGGTCTTGTTCTGTCGCCTAGGCTGGAGTGTAGTGGCACCATCTCAGCTCACTGCAGCTTTGACCTCCAGGGCTCAAGCCATCCTCCCACCCCAGCCTCCTGAGTAGCTGGGACTACAGGCGCGAGCCACCATGTCTGGCTGATTTTTTGTATTTTTTTGTAGAGGTGGGGTTTCGCCATGTTGCCCACGCTGGTTTTGAACTCCTGGGCTGAAGCAATCCGCCTGCCTTGGCCGAAGTGATCCACCTGCCTTGGCCTCCCAGAGAGCTAGGATTACAGGTGTGAGCCACCATACCTGGCCCCTGATAACTTCTACTGATTCCTTTGTATGTGTGTGTACATGCATGTTAGTGGGTGTACTTGCTTGCTGGGTACCCTATACTCCATGGTATTATATTAGATACTTTAAATCTTGTGCCTTGTATAGCATTCTTCTCCTTTTGTGAAAGACATTCCTTCTAATGGAAGGAAAATCAACGGAATGTCAGAAATATTAACTGGGAGTGCATCAGCCACAGCTGATGTAGGAAGAAACATTGAGAAATAATATAACTAGAGAATATCTTTCAAAACTGTCAGCTAGGACAGTGAGGACTTCTCAATACTTGCAGGAAATTGAACCTTCACTTCCAAAGTGATAGGAGAATTGACTTCTAATTTTGTGAAACTTGAAATGCAAAACTGAAAATCTAGAAGTGCTTAGAAATGATGGAAAAGATTTACAAGGAAGCCTTCAGATAAGGATAAAGTCATGATGATATAATTTTGAATTTCAAAAGTTTCATTTTCTTTCTTTGTGGGAAGAATAGGAAACAAGAGACTTAGAATGTAGAAATCATCTTCATGGAAATATTAGCAATGTAGATGTGTGTTAAACTGTTTGGGAGAAGCAGGGAAAGGCTGGACAGGGAGTGGGGACAAGTCAGGTTCATTTGAGTTAAATGTTTTGAGAGGGAACCTGCAACAGTGGACTCTGCAGATGCACCGAGATTCTTCCCTGTTCATATTCTCAGCAGTGCCAGCTTTGACTTTTAGTCAAGAGATAGTTATCCTTTAATGGGTATAATTTTTAGAATTCCATCTGCAATTCCGTTCTACAGTTGCAATTCTACAATTGCAAATTCCATTCTACAATTGAGGAAACTGAGGCTTATAAAGATTAAAGAGCCCATCCAAGGATATGCACCTAGTAAATAAGCTTAGACCTGAAATTTGGACACAATTTTGCCATTTATTAGCTAAGTACCTTTGGTACTTGATCTATTCAGATGTCCTGGTTGCTACTCCGGATATTGGGGAAATCATAGCACCTACCATCATAGAGATGGGAGGGCAGGAGTTTGGCAGTAACTCAGTTGATATATAGAGAGTGCCTGGTGCAGAAGAAGTAGGAAAAATAAATAACTATTGCCATATACTGGCTCTGTGCAAAGTCCTTAGAGATGCTATAGGAAGACACAGAAGAAACGGAGAAAGATGCTTCTCCTACTCTTCAGTAGCAAAATATTTTGGACTTCTGTTGACCAATTTGCCCTGAATATTTTCTGGGGGTGGGGTAGGACAGAAGATATCAACATTTGTGATACTTTGCATGGAGCATTTTGTTAGGCTCTGTAGCACTCAGTATATTAGGTTTGATACATATAACAGAAAAACCCTACTTTGCAAAATGAGTTAAGATAACAGGCTCCCAGTTAGCATTTTCACATGGAACATTTGATTTTCGACAACAAATGACTGACCTTAATTGGGAAATAACTGTACAACAATTTCTTTATCCATTCTGCTGTGGATGACAATTGGGTTGTTTCTAGATAGGGACTGTTACCACTGTGAACATTCTTGTATGTGTGTGCTGGTTGATGTGTGGCCTCCGGGATATATATACATATATATACTGAGGAGTGGAGTGGCTGAGCATGAGGGTTCCTGCTACTCCAGATCATTACCAGCACTAAGTATCATAATACTTTTCAATTTTTGTCAATCTGGTAGAGTTATACTGAATTTTTATTGTTATAATTTTTGTCATATCATTACAGAAACATTTCTTCATATGATTACATATTCTTCCTAAGTATAATTTTCAGTAGGTGCACTGCATTTTTTGTATGAATATCATTTATATGATCAATCCATGATTTTTCATAAACAACAAATAATCCTTTGAATTGTTTTCATTTTATCAGAACGATAAAATGTGTGATGTTTGTGTGTAAAACTTTTTCTGTATTATATTTTCCTGTATTATATTATTTCTTTAGCATAGATTCCTAGAAGTAGAGTAATTGGTCAAAGGGTACCAGCAAAAAGACGCTCTGTATTCTACGTGGGAGCTACAGGGCCTTGGGAATGAAAGGAGTTGGAGGTTAGTGTAAAAGGAGGAAGTGTGCCCTTGTCTCTTGTGCAAGTTTGCAGACTCTGCAGTGGTAGGAACAGCACAGGCAGAGGCAGAGGGGGAGGGATGGCCGGGGTCCAGAGCTTGTCCACAGGCTCCTACTTTCATCCTAATTCTATTCACAAAATTTGTGATGATGACATACGGCATCGAAATGCATCCTCCACCTTGCTAGGACACTTTCCAGGATAACAACATACATCCTTACTGAAGTCTTCCTGGGAAGGAAGAAGACATGAAGACAGATTTTAGGTTTTGTTCTGTTTGTGCAGACATTTATTGAGCTCTTATTTTATAAGTGCTTTACATATATTACGTCATTTAATCTTCAACAGCAGTATGAAGTGGGTTCCTTAGCTTATGAATGTGAGAACCAAGGCTTTAGAGCTCGTAAGGAGCAGCGCCAAGATGTGAATCCGAGCAGTCTGTCTCCGGTACACCATACCGCCTCCCTGTAACAGCACAAGATCATTTATAATTGAATGTTTATGGGAGTGGCTTAAGCAACAGATACTGTCAGAATAAAGAGAAGGGAGAGAGAGAACAGTGTGGACTGGAGTGGACAAGGAAGGCTTCAGCAAGCAGCATCCTCTTTTGAAAGGACTGTGACTTGGACTGTTTAAAAACAACATCACATCAGATTTTTCTGGCAGTTTCATTTCCCACCTTCCTTTTCTTGCAAAGTGAGTTGATAAAATGCAAAGTGAATTCACGGATGATATGTTCCTGGAGTGTAGCTAGCTCATCCTTCAGATTCAGTATGTGCTTAATGAAAGACAGTTCTCCTGGGCTGGTCGTGCATAGAATGGAGTCAACTAGAGATCCCCAGAGAACTGCTTTCTCTGTGGTTGTGTGAAGTAGGAACCCACGGCATCACAACTGCAGTTACAGGTTTAACTGAATGGAGCGTTCTGTGCCTAGTACA
>NW_012103998.1:2194435-2197031 GCF_000951045.1 Mandrillus leucophaeus
AGTTAGCATTTTCACATGGAACATTTGATTTTCGGCAACAAATGACTGACCTTAATTGGGAAATAACTGTACAACAATTTCTTTATCCATTCTGCTGTGGATGACAATTGGGTTGTTTCTAGATAGGGACTGTTACCACTGTGAACATTCTTGTATGTATGTGCTGGTTGATGTGTGGCCTCCGGGATATATATACATATATATACTGAGGAGTGGAGTGGCTGAGCATGAGGGTTCCTGCTACTCCAGATCATTACCAGCACTAAGTATCATAATACTTTTCAATTTTTGTCAATCTGGTAGAGTTATACTGAATTTTTATTGTTATAATTTTTGTCATATCATTACAGAAACATTTCTTCATATGATTACATATTCTTCCTAAGTATAATTTTCAGTAGCTGCACTGCATTTTTTGTATGAATATCATTTATATGATCAATCCATGATTTTTCATAAACAACAAATAATCCTTTGAATTGTTTTCATTTTATCAGAACGATAAAATGTGTGATGTTTGTGTGTAAAACTTTTTCTGTATTATATTTTCCTGTATTATATTATTTCTTTAGCATAGATTCCTAGAAGTAGAGTAATTGGTCAAAGGGTACCAGCAAAAAGACGCTCTGTATTCTACGTGGGAGCTACAGGGCCTTGGGAATGAAAGGAGTTGGAGGTTAGTGTAAAAGGAGGAAGTGTGCCCTTGTCTCTTGTGCAAGTTTGCAGACTCTGCAGTGGTAGGAACAGCACAGGCAGAGGCAGAGGGGGAGGGATGGCCGGGGTCCAGAGCTTGTCCACAGGCTCCTACTTTCATCCTAATTCTATTCACAAAATTTGTGATGATGACATACGGCATCGAAATGCATCCTCCACCTTGCTAGGACACTTTCCAGGATAACAACATACATCCTTACTGAAGTCTTCCTGGGAAGGAAGAAGACATGAAGACAGATTTTAGGTTTTGTTCTGTTTGTGCAGACATTTATTGAGCTCTTATTTTATAAGTGCTTTACATATATTACGTCATTTAATCTTCAACAGCAGTATGAAGTGGGTTCCTTAGCTTATGAATGTGAGAACCAAGGCTTTAGAGCTCGTAAGGAGCAGCGCCAAGATGTGAATCCGAGCAGTCTGTCTCCGGTACACCATACCGCCTCCCTGTAACAGCACAAGATCATTTATAATTGAATGTTTATGGGAGTGGCTTAAGCAACAGATACTGTCAGAATAAAGAGAAGGGAGAGAGAGAACAGTGTGGACTGGAGTGGACAAGGAAGGCTTCAGCAAGTAGCATCCTCTTTTGAAAGGACTGTGACTTGGACTGTTTAAAAACAACATTATATCAGATTTTTCTGGCAGTTTCATTTCCCACCTTCCTTTTCTTGCAAAGTGAGTTGATAAAATGCAAAGTGAATTCACGGATGATATGTTCCTGGAGTGTAGCTAGCTCATCCTTCAGATTCAGTATGTGCTTAATGAAAGACAGTTCTCCTGGGCTGGTCGTGCATAGAATGGAGTCAACTAGAGATCCCCAGAGAACTGCTTTCTCTGTGGTTGTGTGAAGTAGGAACCCACGGCATCACAACTGCAGTTACAGGTTTAACTGAATGGAGCGTTCTGTGCCTAGTACAGTGTAAGGTATTTTTATCTACGTTTGTTTTCTAACACTGTTGTAGACTTCTGAAAAGCTGCAGTAGCAAATAGCCAATAGTCATACATGGTAATCAGAGAGTGAAACTCTTTCCAACTGGTAGAGTCAAGAGGTTAGAAATAGCAAACTACTTATATTATAATCTGTGTGTGCATTATATAAAGTAAAGACTCAAACCAATATGGGAATCATAAAACATGGAGCAAAGCAAAGCACATGAATTTGCAAAATTCTCTCTCTTTTTTTTTTTTTTTGAGACAGAGTCTCGCTCTGTTGCCCAGGCTGGAGTGCAGTGCTGCGATCTTGGCTGACTGCAACCTCCGTCTCCTGGGTTCAAGCAATTCTAGTGCCTGAGCTACCCAAGTAGCTGGGGTTACAGGTGTGCATCACCACACTCGGCTAATTTTTATATTTTTTGTAGAGACAGGGTTTCCCCATGTTGGCCAGGCTGGTCTTGAACTCCTGACCCTATGTAATCCACATGCCCCAGCCTCCCAAAGTGCTGGGACTACAGGTGCATGCCACCATGCCTGGCTAATTTTTGTGTTTTTTGTGGAGACAAGGTTTCACCATATCGGCTGGGCTGATCTCAAACTCCTGGCCTCAGGTGATCCGCCCACCTCCACCTCCCAAAGGAATTTGCAAAATTCTCTACTCAACCTTGCTATGTAACTTTTTACTAAACAACTCATATAATGAGTCATTTTGAACCTGAACCAAATCTATGAACCTTAATATGTTCTTCCAACCAAATCAGGACTTAATTATCCATTATTTATTCCAGAAAAACCTTGTAGAATCACTGCTTTGTGCCAGGTGCTATGCTCAGCACTGATAGGCCAAGGATAATGGACACTGCCCTTGGCCCTGAACTTGTGAGGTTGAGACACAGCATACACTGTGGCCAGGTACTGACATTTGTGGTCATATTAATGACACCACCCA
>NW_012103998.1:2198316-2208537 GCF_000951045.1 Mandrillus leucophaeus
CAGCATAATTCCCTAGAGACTTATCCAAGTCGTTGCATATCAAATAGTTCCTTTTAATTGTTGAGTCACAGTCCATGGTATGGATATACCACAGTTTTTTAACCATTCACGTGTTGAAGGATATGGTGCTGCTACCAGGTTTTGGCAATTATGAATAAAGCTGCTGTGAATATTTCTGTATAGGTTTCTGTTTGAACGTGTTTTCTTTCTGGGATAAATGCGTGAGAGTGCAATTGCTGGGTCAGATGGGATTTGCATGTTTTAATTTTATAAAAAACGGTCAAATTGCTTTCCAGAGAGGCTGAACCATTTTACATTCCTTCCAGCAATCTATGATTTATCTAGTTTCTCCACATCCTTGCCAGCAATATGTGTTATAACTCGTTTTTATTGTAGACATTCTGATAAGTGAGCAGTAACATCTCATTGTGGTTTTAATTTGCATTTCCCTAATGGCTAATGACATTTAACGTATTTTCATGTGTTTATTTGCCATTAGTATAGTCTCTTCAGTGAAATGTCTGTTCCTATATTTTGCTCATTTTTTAATTGGATTGTTTATTGTTTATATTTATTTTTATTTGAGTTGGAGTCTTGCTCTGTCTCCCAGGCTGGAGTGCAATGCCGCGACCTTGGCTCACTGCAATCTCCGCCTCCCAGGTTCAAGTGATTCTCCTGCCGCAGCCTCCCAAGCAGCTGACATTATGGGCACCCACCACCATGCCCAGCTAATTTTTTTGTGTGTTTTTAGTAGAGACAGGACTTCATCTTATTGGCCAGGCTGATTTTGAACTCCTGACCGCAAGTGATCTGCCGCCTTGGCCTCCGAAAGTGCTGGGATTGCAGATGCGAGCCACCGTGCCCAGCCAAGGATTATATATTTTACTATAGAGTTTTGAGAATTCTTTATACATTCTAGGTACTCATCACTTGTTATATGTTTGGTTTTGTAAATATCTTCCTGTCTGTATCTTGTCTTTTTATTCTCTTATCAGAGTTTTTTGAGAAGCAAAAGCGTTCACTTTTGATGAGGTAAAATACATTTTTGTATTTCTTAATGTAGCCTCAAGTCTGCAGGCAAGGCACATGTTGAAGACCATCTCCCAGGACACTTGAAGGCTGCTTGGAGAATTTTCTCATTGCTCTTAAGAAATCAATAGCATGGAATTGTTGCATTTGCTAAAAAAAGGAATATTCAAAGGCAAGTTCCCTAGCCTGCAGAGTTTCAATTGAGTCTGTCTACTTTCCTGTTTTTAATCAAAATCTTGCCAAGTGGAAGTTTCGGACTTCTGTGCCAGATCATTGCTAACACTAAATAAACAGCAGTGATTGTTTCTTTGCAGTCACATAGAACATGCTATGTTAGAAATTAAATGTAAATATTAAGGGTGTGGTCATTTTTAGTTGGCTATAAACCAAGTAGTTAGAATTAGAGATTCATGTTTGCATCAGGCCGGAAAGCTGCTGACCTGCAACATAGGCATTTCTATGTATCTGTCTGTAATATAGATGTGTAGAGCTGATCAGCATGTGTTCACCTCAAGCTAGTAGAATACATTTTAAAACCCTGATTTATTCTTCCTTTTGCTCTGTTCTTATATCCTTGTGGTGGGGGAGCTTGTTGTACTTTTTGTCTTATGAATCTTTCCCCCAAAGGGAACACTTCCCTGCACTATTAAATCAAACTGGCATATGAAAAGAAAGGCATTTTCCTTTCCTTTACAAGAGACTTGCACTTTTGTCTTCAACATCTGGCTTTCCTTGTGTCTCCTTCTCCCTGCTGCGATGACCGCAGGACTGAAACATCTAAGGAAGTAAGCTGCGTGAGGAGACCACCTCCTTCCTTTGTCCTACTACCATGTCGAGCACATAACTATCTTGGCATCTACAGCAATGTTTTGGGGGGTGCCTCACTGTCTAGATGGGCTGTCCCTTCTGGATGTCTCACTCACTTCTATATTCTCAGCACCAAGAGCAGAGGCTGTCACACCAAAGGTGCTCAATAAATGACTGGAGAACTCACAAACGTCATTAACTACTTAGTAGGTGAAAATTGGTAACATCCATCATTCAGTGAATTTTCATCCTTTCCTCTTACCCATTCCAACCCCTTAGGAACAGACACTAGTTTTTGCTTATGTCAGAGTCATTTTTTAAAACCCTAATGCCTAGAAAATAAGTAGACATTTAATAATGTTGATCTCAAGCATTTATTGAATACTATGTTAAGAACAGTCAGGAATGCCTACACATACCTAGAAAGTACAGTCCTTTCCTTCAGGTAACCTACACCCTAGTGTGTCTGGGGGGAAGCATAGAAATTATCGCATGAAACATTTTTTTAAAAAATATATTGTGGCCGGGCGCGGTGGCTCACGCCTGTAATCCCAGCACTTTGGGAGGCCAAGGCGGGCGGATCACGAGGTCAGGAGATCGAGACCATCCTGGCTAACACGGTGAAACCCCGTCTCTACTAAAAATACAAAAAACTAGCCGGGCGAGGTGGCAGGCGCCTGTAGTCCCAGCTACTCGGGAGGCTGAGGCAGGAGAATGGCGAGAACCCGGGAGGCGGAGCTTGCAGTGAGCTGAGATCGAGCCATCGCACTCCAGCCTGGGCGACTGAGCAAGACTCCATCTCAAAAAAAAAAAAATATATATTGTAACCTTTGTATTGAAAAAATTAGTCCAGAATATAATTAGTTGAGCGGTTCACAGGTCATCTGGGGTGGACTGATCACAGAAGGCTCAAGCTAGTGGCCTGAGAAAATTCTACAGTCCTCGGCGCCCCCACCAGAGTCCTCTGTTGATTCTCCCTTTATTTGTGCTGTTCAAAGTTCTTGCCTTCTCTTGAAATGCTGCCCTTTTCCTTGTCTTCTTTCTGCCCATACCCTGCATTAAATGTTGCATTAGACAGGATTCTTTGGGTTGCAGGAATCAGAAACCTATCTCTAACAGGCCTGAGCAAAAAGAGGAATCCATTGCTTCATGTCACTGAAAAGGGGGTCTAGGCAAGGCTGGTGTGGTGGATCAGCTGCCAAAATGACAGTCAGCAATTTCTCCCATCTGTGTGCACATCACTCCTTCCATCAACAGGTGGACCCCATTTCTCCTCCCCTGGAGTCTGAGCTGGACTTTTGACTTGCCATGACCAATAGAATGTGATGGAAGTGATAATCTGCCAATTCTAGGCTAGGCCTTAGGAGATTTGGCAGCTTTTGTTTTTGCTGTGTTAGAAGGCATCCACCATGTAAAAAAGTCCAACTACCCTGATGGAGAGAGGGGATTCCTACAAGATGAGGACTATAAAAAAGTGTATTTTAAAAAGTATAAACAGGCCGGCTACAGTGGCTCATGCCTATAATCCCAGCTGTGGGAGGCTGAGGTGGGAGAGGCCAAGAGTTAAGATCAGCCTAGGCACACACCAGGACCCTGACACTACAAAAAATAAATTAGCCAGGCGTGCTGATGCACCTGTAGTCCCAGCTACTCAGGAGAATGAGGTGGCAGGATCGCTTGAATCTGGGAGTTCGAGGCTGCCAGGAGCTATGATCATGCCATCACATTCTAGCCCAGGTGACAGAATAAGATCCTGTCTCTAAAAGGAAAAAAAAAAAAAAAGTTTTTAAAAAACTATAAACATATGAAAATAAAGACAGAGGCCCGGCCAGCTCCCACCATTCCAGCCACCCTAAGTCTTATAGGTGCTGACACATTGTAGAAAAATCAACTCAAACTATGCTTTTCCTCTGTTCTCACACCACAAAAACAATCAACACAGAAGACTTCTGTGACCAAATGTGGGAGAAGGGCTTCCCTACACACCAAGTAAGAATCAGTTCTGGACACCAGCTGGTGTCCTCCAGGTCTACCTGGAGATAGCGTCAGACCCCACAGATGGAAGGCTGAGTCCCCTAGACTGCCCTTCAGATGCCAGTCACAAGCCCAGGCCTTCAGAACTTCTGGCAGACCGGCTTCATGTGGGGGTTCCCATGACCCCCATTTTGGGTTTGACTAATTTGCTAGAGCAGCTCACAGAACTCAGGGAAACTTATGTTTTACATTTACCGGTTTAGTATAAAGGATATCAGAAAGGACACAGATGAAGAAATGCATGGGGCGAGGTAAGGGAAGGAGCTCAGGGCTTCTGTGTCCTCCCTGAGTACACCACCTTCCATAGATGTCCAGCTATCCAGAAGCCCCCTGAACCCTGTCTTCTTGGGCCTTTTATGGAGATGTCACTGGATAGGCATGATTGACAACCATGTAGAAATGTGACTGGACAAAAGGGTATATGATCTAATACTGAGAGACTGAGTGGCAAGATCCAGCAAGGCCTGTCTGTTCAGATTCTTCTTGGCTTCTCTGCGCAGCATGCTTTCCTCCAGGGTGTGGGGCAGCACCCCTTCTGAAATGAGCCTTATGTCCTATAGTCAGACAAGGTAGGTCAGAGAATTTCTTCACGGCCAGCTGTATGACAGAAAGGCGGAGGAAGGTTCCTTCCTTTGGGAGAGAAAAGAGCAGGTGGAACGAGGGCAGGATAAGGCTTCTGAGGCTGGCTTCTGGGATCTAAAGTGCCCCCAAATCATGACAACAGACTATTACGGGGGCATTGGTAATTATGAGCCAGGAACCATGGATGAAAACCAATATGTATACATATATATGTATCATAATGTCACACATGTGAATGAAGCCATCTTGGATACACTAGCCCCACCCAGTGCCACATGGAACAGAGAAAAGACACCTCATCTCCTTTGGAGACCTGCCCAGATTGCAGAATCATGAGCTAAAGAGCGGTAGTTATTGTCGTAAGCCAATACAATTTTTTTTTTTTTGAGATGGAGTCTTGCTGTCACCCAGGCTAGAGTGCAGTGGCATGATCTTGGCTCACTGCAACCTCCACCTCCCAGGTTCAAGCAATTCTCCTGCCTTCGCCTCCTGAGTAGCTGGGATTACAGGTGCCCACCAGCTAATTTTTGTATTTTTAGTAGAGATGGGGTTTCACCATGTTGGTCAGGCTGGTCTCGAACTCCTGACCTCAGGTGATCCACCTGCCTCGGCCTCTCAAAGTGCTGGGATTGCTGGCGTGAGCCACTGCACCCGGCCAAGCCAAAGCATTTTAAGGTGATTTGTCATGCAGCTATAGCAAATGGAAAATGCTGGATCTAGTGCTCTAAAGATTTAGTAAGAAGTCTTTCTCCGTTTCATGGCTCTGCTTTCCCAGGGAGGCTGTCTTTAGATGGTGGAAGGATGTCTACTACAGCATCAGGCTTGCATTGCACCAGCTTATCAATGCCCACTGGAAGGGCATAGGCTTTCCCAGCAGTTCTGGCAAAAGTCTAGGGATGACTCTCATCGGCTCTGATTAGCTCACCTGCCTATCCCTGCACAAGCCACAGTGACTCTGACCGGCCAAGGCTGGATGACATGCCTCTCTCTGGATCCAAGGTTGAGAATGGTCTGCCTCATCTAAACCATTTGGATTAAAAGTAGGAGTAGGATAGGTCCCAAAAGAAAACCTAGGTACTGTCTTCAGAAAAAGGGGTGGGATGCTGGGCAGGCTGAAACAACAAACACGCACTACAAAAGTCAAGTGTAATCCTACCTCTTTTCATAGGCCTTTCACCATCACTCCAAACTTTAAACCATTACAGCTCAAATGACCTGGTCTCTTCTTTGGTGCTTTTAGCATCTGCTGCCTTGTTGTGCTCCTTCCTTACACTTTGCAAGTAAATTCTTATTTCACACCTTAGGTATGAACCTTTGTATTTCTTATTGTTCTGACTGCATTTGTTATTTTAACAGTGTTATATTTTCCATTACTTTCTGCAAAGAGAGGCTCTTGGAGGTATGAAAGGCACAGAATTCTTACATTGACAGGAGGAATTTGCACCTGCACTCACCCTCTCCCTCTCTCTCCAGAGCTGACGAAACCCTAGGCATTGGCATTGCGTCCAAAGGAGGCGATGTGGTCTGTTTTCCCCTTGGGTTCTGCCTCCCAAAAGGAGAGCCAGATGGCGATCAGCACTGATTGTTTTCTTTCTGTTCTGGGGAGCTTGCTCTTGTGCTATTTAATTTGTATATTTTTAAAAAATAATTTTGTATGAGTGCCCAGCAGAGCAGCTTTTGGGCAACTAGCTTATGAAATAAATTTAAGTGATCTAAAAAAGAACATCCTTTGTTAATTGAAATTTAAATGAGCCTAATAAAGTTTTAATTTATCCTTCTCATTGAGGGTCAGCATTCCAGGATGGAATTCTAAGAAACATCAAGACAGTAATAGAAATGGAAAGTAGATGCCCGTTGGTACCCCCAAGCAAAGCCCAACCCTGGTTTGTCAGGGTCTCTCTGAGTTTATTCACACATAAAGTGCTATTATGTTTATTTATTTGAGAAGGTACCCCTAACTGGTGATTTGAATTCCAGAATTAAGGATAACACTATATCTGTTCCTTTGAGTCTTTGTTACCTTTAAAATTTTAAATTATTCTGAACTATTGTGTATATGTATGAATGAATGTACATCCAGTGTACCAACAGTCATTTGTTAAAGAGCATTATATATTTATAATTGTGTACCCCTCTTCTATTGAAGCCTTCTTCATCTCCCCACCAGAGATACTGTCCTGAAATTTGTGTTTAGTATGCTCTTGCTTTTCTTAAACTTTACAGGAAGGCTGGGCATGGTGGCTCACACCTGCAATTCAGCACTTTGGGAGGCTGAGGCAGGTGGATCACTTGAGGCCAGGAGTTCAAGACCAGCCTGGCCAACATGGTGAAACCCCGTGTCTACTAAAAATAGAAAAATTAGCCGGGCGTGGTGGCGCACACCTGTAATCCAGATACTCATGAGGCCGAGGCATGAGAATCACTTTAACTTGGGAGCCAGAGGTTGCAGTGAACTGTGATTGTGCCACTGCACTCCAGCCTAGGCAACAGAGCGAGACTCTGTCTAAAACAAACAAACAAAAACAACCAAAGAAAAACTTTACATGAATCTTTTTTTTTTTTTTTTTTTTTTTTTTTTTGGAGACAAGGTCTCACTATATTGCCCAGGCTGGTCTCGAACTCCTGGGCTCAAGTGATCCTCCCACCTTAGCCTCCTGAAGTGCTGGGATTATAGACATGAGCTATCACACAGCCTACATGAATCTCACTGCAAGTAATTTTTTGTGGTTTGCTTTTTATGTTTCTCAGTATTGTTTGTGAAATTTGTCCATATTGATTTTTTTTTTTTTTAGCTGGAGTTCAGTCTGTGGCTTATTTTTTCACTTTATTGTTTATTTTCATAAGCAGAAGTTTAAATTTTTAAATGTCAAATCTTTGTGGTTTATGCTTGTTGTGTCCTGTTTATTTTTTACTTGAGATGATAATAATGATATGCTTTCATTTTCTTCTGACAATTTTAAGTTGTGTTTTTTCCCCTTTAAGTCTTTAATCTGGTTTTTTATTTTACTTTTATTTTTATTTTATTTTATTTTTTATTTTATTTTGAGACAGAGTTTTGTTCTTGTTGCCTAGGCTGAAGTACAATGGCGTGATCTCAGCTCACCGCACCCTCTGCCCCCTGAGTTCAACGGATTCTCCTGCCTTAGCCTCCCAAGTAGCTGTGATTACAGGCATGTGCCACCATGCTAATTTTGTATTTTTAGTAGAGACGGGGCTTCTCCATGTTGGCCAGGCTGGTCTCGAACTTCCGACCTCAGGTGATCTGCTGGCCTCAGCCTCCCAAAGTGTTGGGATCACAGGCGTGAGCCACCACTCCCGGCCAGATTTTCTGTTTGTTTGTTTTTTAATTTTTAATTTTTATTTTAGACAGGTCTCACTCTGTTGCCCAGGCTGAATTCCTGGGCTCAAGTGATCCTCTTGCTTCAGCCTCCTGAACAGCTGGGATTACAGGTGCAAGCCACCATGTCCAGCTAATTTTTCCTTTCTTTCTTTTTCCTCTATTTGGTGTTGGTTTTTGTTTATGCTGTGAGGTACGGATCAATTTTTTTTTTTTTAATCCAAGTGAAAAGGTAGATCATGCCACTCCTTTGCTCAAAAATTTCCAAATCTTCCCATATTCCTCAAAATTAAAGTTCTTAAAATGAACTGAAAGTCCCTATATGATCTGGCCCTCTGAAATATCTCTGACCTCATCTCCTTCCAGTGAACACTGGCCTCCTTGCTCTTCCTTGAACACTCCCAAAATGTTCAGGGCCCTTGACTTTCCGTTTGTTGGAAATTTTCAGATGTCTATACTTCTGGCTTCCTCATTTCCCAAGTCTCTGCTCAAAGATCACCTTATCATGGAGGACTTCTCTAGCCACCCTAGCTAAAATCTCGCTCCAACACACACACAGACACACACACACACACACACACCCACACACACACCCTCAACGTTTGACATTTCTCTTCTCTTCTTTCAAAGAACTTACCCGAAAAACTCTCTGGGCCTGGTATAGTTGTGTGTTGGGGTAGCTGTAGGTGGGTATTTTAAAAGTGTTGATTTAATTTTTTGAATGGCTTAAGGACTACATGGGACTTTCAATTTCTTCTTAAGTTAGTTTTAACCCTGCCTTTACAAAAATGTATTTTTAAAATTAGCCAGAAATGGTGGCGCATACCTGTAGTTCTAGCTACTTGGGAAACGGAAGTGGAAGGCTCCCTAGAGCCCAAGAATTTGAGGCTGCAGTGAGCTATGATTGTGCCACTGCACCCCAGCCTGGGCAACAGATACCCTCGCTCTAAAAGACATTTTTAAAAAAGTTTTACTTTTTGAATAGTTAATATATGCCCACAGTGTAAACATTCAAGTTTCAAAAGTATACACAGTGAAAAATAGATCTCTCTCCTATCTCTGCCTTCTAGCTACCTGGTTCCCCTCTCTTGGCATCAATTTCTTGTCTATTTCCCTAGTTTCTTGTTTATCCTCCCAGATATATGTCATGCATGTAGAAGCACATAACATATATTGTTTTTACATACATAGTGGAATGCCATATATATTATCCTGCACATTGCTTTTTTTCCACTTAACCATGTACGTTAGATATGCTTCCAAAGCTATTCATAGAGGGCTGCCTCATTTCTATTTCCAGTTACCAAATATTCTGTTGGATGATGTACCATCATTTATTTACCTAGTCTCCTTCTGAAGGATAATTAGGCTGTTCTGTCTTTACAGTAGCCTTCTAGCCCGTGTGTTTTGCCCATCTTTAATCGCTGCTTCACCCTGATGTCAGATACACCTTCTCCTTAAACTTCCATTCTCATGCTATCATTTCCCTGTTCAGGAATCTCCAGCAGCTGCCTAGTTCCCACAGAATAAGGTTGAACTTCTTACCCTTGAACGAAGGTTCTGCATGGTCTCCGCCTTCTTTTCCATCATGTCTTCCTGTTCCTGAGGACACTCCCCAAAACTGATGACTTGAGGTTTTCCCAAATGTACCTCTGATTTTTGGGACTCCAAAGTTTTCTTCAGCCTGCTCTACCCTCCCCTTGAACCCTATGAAGGGCGGGGCAAATCCTTCCCTTCCCCTGGGCTGGTCACATTGGGCTCTAGGTCCTCTCTGGAACAGCTGCACTTGAAATATTTCAGCCCAGTCTCCCACTGTACACCCTACAGAGCCGGCACAGGTGTTCTGAATTTTGTTTGGGGTTACTGATACTTAAATTGTTCACCAGTGGTCCTTCCTCTACGAGACTCCAAATTCCTTGTGGGCAGGGACTGATCACTGGGAATGGGGAATACTAAAATGAAAAGATATCCTGATTTCCAAGTAGCTTAAAACATAAAGGTGAGCCAGACATGCAACATTAAAATACACAACACAGTAGGATCTTAGTTTAAGTGGAAGTATGCTCTATGCTCAGGGCAATTGTGGTGGGGGGGGAGTCTTTTATTTTATTTCATTTCTTATTTTAAATCTCTGGTCTCTAGTCCAGGGTCTGGTACATGGCAGCTGCCCAGTAAGTGCCTGTTGAATGAAGAATAACATAAAAAGAGACATTTAAGGCAAGTGTCAACTTCTTGCGGTAACAGCCACCTTTTATATACAAAATAAGTCAACAGATAGTGTAGTGTGGATGTCGCTCATCTTTTGGGGAGAAAGAGGGCTGTGTGGGAGGGGGTGGAATCAAGTTTCAGCCAGGGAGGGAGGCGAGGATAGGCGAAGACGTTGCCCGCCGGGTCGCTGGTGGGTGGGGGGTCCCGGCGGCTGCGGGGCGCGG
>NW_012103998.1:2213337-2215866 GCF_000951045.1 Mandrillus leucophaeus
CTGGGCAACAGAGCGAGACTCCATCTCCAAAACAAAACAAAACAAAACAAATTCCAGAATCTGAAATCTGAAACACTTCTGGTTCCAAGCATTTTGAATCGGGGACCTGTACTATATGAAAGAGGGGTTTGTGAGCTTGGAAATGGAAAGGCTGCTAAGTTTATGAAAAGTATAGACTTTTCTAGCATTGCTAGCATTTTGTGCCTCCTTGCGTCATGTTTCTTGTCACATTGACTGTTTATATGTTTAATGCTTACATGTATTTATAAACTATAGACATTGGCACTTTGAGAGCAAGATGCTTCACTTATTCAAAAAATACGTACTGAGCACGTTCTGTGTGCTGGTTGCTGATCTAGGCATCAGGAATACAATGGTAAATGAAACAGTCTGGTTTCTGTGGAAGCTTAGTATCTGGTGGGTGTATCTCATTTATACTTGTGGCTCCAGACAATACCCCTGTCTTTTACAGGAGGACATGATGATAATACATGCAGAAATCTCTAACATCTGAAGTAAAACTTGTGTCGAGCATGAGTGCCACCTGTTGTGTATCTTCAAGTATTCTGTGGTTTGGAAATCCATCTACAATTACATGATGAGTAATGACCAAAGGCAGTGAAGAAGAGGATGCTGTAGCCCTTCTAGCAGTGGAACTGGTTGGGTAGTGATGTAATAAGTTGATGATCACATGCTTACTCCCTGGGCAGGAAGTAGGGGGAGTGGAAACTGACCTCTGTCCTAGAGGACACTGACCCAGTGAAGTGGTAAGCTGAGTAGTACACGGATATCGTTTTCACCAGTGCTTTGTTTTATTCTAAAGAGCTTGTTAAAGAGACTGAATAATGATCAGTGTGTGTCAAGCCAGGTTTTTCTTACATTTAGGATGAGCAAAGTGATGCGGTGTGTGTTTTTTGAGCTGTACTTTGTTGCAGGCTCTCCCTTTAAAGGAGAAGGAATTGCCAGCCACCACCAGCTCACCCGCCTGTCATATCCGCTGCAGAGAGCACCCAGACAGCTGCTACCAAGTTGGATCACAGGGTGTGTTTTGCTTCAGACCCTCTGCCTGAATTTCCAGGGCTGCTGCTAAGGTCAGAAATCAACCTAGTCCTACTTGGAAAATGCCCACAGTTTGACTTAGAAGAGTTTGCAGCTTTCAGCCCTGTGGTTTCTTAATTGTGTTTTCGTGTTTTCAGTGGAGGGGAGGAGGGTGACAAGAGAAAAGGAAGAGAACCATGAATCACCATACTGTGAATCAGAATGAGGACTTTTCATTCCTTCGAAAGGGAACATCAGGATATATGATTTGTGCATAGGCCACCTGCTTCTGTCAACTTGGGAGGGATGCTGCCTGAAAGAAACCATAGTGTATTTGTGGATTATTCCTCTGTAAGGAGATAAAAAGAACATAAGTGAAAGGAAGACTGCAGTCACAATAATAGTTAATGTGTACTGCGTGCTTACTGTACACCAGGTAACATGAAACACTTCAAATACACCATCTCCTTAATCTTCTACAATATCCTGCTTTTCCATTTTACAGATGGGGAGACTGAGGCCCAGGCAGATTAATAATTTCTCTAAGATATTCTGTCTATTAGGAAACGATAGTAGAGCTACGGTTTGAACCTGTATCTGTCTCAACTCCAGAGCTTGATTCTTCACCACTTCCCTGTCTGCCTCCATGGCGAACACTGGAGAGCAGCCCAGTCTTTCTAAACTAGCTGGGTGCCTGGGGATGGATGTGTACAGCATCTGCTGGGCACTTACCCTAACTGTGTGCTCTAATTCTTATGACACACACATTGCCAGTCTTTTGCACATAGTCATATGTTCCCAGTGAACATGTGAATGAATGATACAGGGTGATAGTTCATGAACTTTTAATAATGCCTAGGATATGAGAATTTTGCTAGTAGTTTGAAGTCTTAAAGGCTGTCGAATAAGCTCATGATTTAAGATCATTAAAGAACCGTGTTTTCGCCTGATGTTTGGTCTCCCGAGGATGGACTATTGAATAGCAAGATGAAGGTGGTGCCTTGTGACCGTCGAGTTCAAGACATGCCGGCAAACATGTGTCTCCTCAGTAGATCCTCATGACTGGCCTGTGGGTTCACACCTTCTTTTGAGCCATATCATCAGTCACCTACTTAGTGATCTTTCTGTGAAGTCCCCTGTAATATTAAACCATGCCTTCTTGTGTCCCCTGCAGAACATCACACTTTGGGGGAGTGCACTGAAGTGGTTAAGAGTGCCAGTCTTGGAGTCAGCTGCCTCGGTTGACTTTGTTTTTTGTTTTTTTCTTTTCCAGACGTAGTCTTGCTCTTTCGCCAGGCTGGAGTGCAGTGGTGCAGTCTTGGCTCACTGCAACCTCCGCTGCCCAGGTTCACGCGATTCCCCTGTCTCAGCCTCCCAAGTAGCTGGGACTACAGGTGCACGCCCCCTCACCCAGCTAATTTTTTTGTATTTTAGTAGAGACGGGGTTT
This sequence comes from Mandrillus leucophaeus, assembly GCF_000951045.1. Lineage (NCBI taxonomy): Eukaryota > Metazoa > Chordata > Mammalia > Primates > Cercopithecidae > Mandrillus > Mandrillus leucophaeus. The sequence continues at coordinate 2,215,824 of NW_012103998.1, forward strand.
CACCGTGTTGGCCAGGATGGTCTCAGTCTTCTGACCTTGTGAT
>NW_012103998.1:2216001-2221846 GCF_000951045.1 Mandrillus leucophaeus
GAATCTTTGCGCTGTCTCTCCGGAGTTTCGAGCCAAGCCGAGCAGGCGCCCTCGCCATTGTTTGCAGTGTAATTTGCTGTTGCTGATTTTGGCTGTGGGCGAAAATAGCTCATTCTGAGCCTGCTGCAGAGACAAGCCCTGTAGGGCTTCAAAATAAAGACGGAGGCCGCAGCCCGAGCGCGGGTCTCTCCTGGGAGAGGAAGCTTTCGCCCTCCCCGGTGAATACCTTTGCCCTCCCGGGCTGTTGAATCGTCGAGGCTGGATGTGAGAGGCTCTGTAACCCGTTCTCCCCACGGCTGATTGAAGTGCCATTTAACAAAGCACCTCCTCCACGCTGGCATCTGTTCTGGCAGAAGGCACCTGGAGTTGTTCTTTGCTCCGCCAACTACTTACTCGCTTGTCCGAGAACTGGGGATTTGGGTGTCAGCCTCTGTGTAAAGTTCACGGAGGTGGAGCCGGGCTCAGATTCTGGCCCACCACCTCCGAGATCGACAGACCAACTGGATGGAAATAGTAGCAACAGTGACGGGGTTGTGTTGCTGCCCTTTGTGCAGGATTTGGGTCTTCACTCATAATTTGAAGTAGTAATCCATTGCCCCAGAAGTGAAGCAATGAGTCCCTGGTTTACTGCCCACTTTCCCTTTTTCCTTTAGCATCTGTTAATCATTTTGAAAGAATGATTTGAGTTTTTACAGATTGAATATATTCGGTGGAATAATACCTCGTGCTCTCATCTCAACCCCCCAATTCTCTTATTTTTGCACTTTCTTTAAAAGTTTCCTAACAGTTTGCTATGAAAATAACCAGAAACTCCATTTGGAATAAACATTGAAGATCTGTGCTTACCCACAGGTAGATGTTTCTTCTGGGATAACTGTAATACTAGTTAACAGAACTATGAAGAAAAGGAGATCATTTTCAAATGCATTTGTAATTGAGAGGATTCTGTAAAGTTAATGTTGCAGACTTGAAAAAAATGTGAAAGCTTGTTTTTTCTTGTCACAACTGTGATCTTCTTGTGTAAACAAGATTAGTAATCTTAGCGAGATGGATGGCTCATTGTCAACTCATTTAAGTGGTTTGGCAAAACTCATGCAACTTTACAAAACTCACTCTTCATAACCTGTAAAATGGTGGTGATAAAGTTTGTGCCTCAACTGCTTAGGTGCAGTGTGGTAAAGGAAATGTGTAACATAACTGCAGACTGTGTTTCTGCCACATCTGCCACTGTTCCCTGTCTACACCAGACTTTTCTGTTAAAAAGTCAAAACCTTATATGAAGATTTCTTGATTTTCTTTAAAATTCTGCTGACCAGCCGGGGGCAGTGGCCCACGCCTTTAATCGCAGAACTTTGGGAGACCGAGATGGGTGGATCACCAGGTCAGGAGTTCAAGACCAGCCTGGCCAAGATGGTGAAACCCCGTCTCTACTAAAAATACAAACATTAGCCGGGCGTGGTGGTGGTCGCCTGTAATCCCAGCTACTCGGGAGGGTGAGGCAGAGACTTGCTTGAACCTGGGAGGCAGAGGTTGGGGTGAACTGAGATGGTGTCAGCCTGGGCGACAGAGCTAGACTCCGTCTCTAAATAAATAAATAAAACAATTCTACTGACAATATTATTGTACCTGCTGCTTTGTATTAGCATGGAGATACCCAATTTTTAATTTAGCTGTGTATTAAAACTGATTTAGACATTATATGTGCTGATTATCCAAAATTAGCACATTGGGCCAGTCAGATCTAGTGAAGAGAAGAAGTCAGAGAAGGGCTAGAACTTTAGCAGACCATAATCACAAATTCTACTACAGTGATGCTGGACTTCTTGAGGTCCCAGTTTAAACTTCTCAACTATCTGCTTTTAGGTTTTTTATTACTGAGACAGCGAGGAATATGTAGAACTGGCGAAATTTTTGTAAACTCATAAGAACTTTTCCAAGCAGGGTTGATGTAATTTCAAGTCTGTCCTGAGGCTACGAGAAGTCTGTTGTAATGAAGGGAGAACAGCAATTTTACTGTGCAGAAAGTATTCATCCCCTTAAATGATCGTAGCTCCTGTATTGTGGAACTCACTTAGATGCAGCTGTAATCTAAGCTGTATGTTTTCCTGACACCCTGAAAGTATGTGATGCAAGAGGAAAACATCAAGTGGTAATTTCTTGATGTCACCATCTCCTTGGGAGGAAACTAGTATAGGATTTAAAAAGAACCCTTTTATGAACTCATTTGGTAAATTAGCTCCCCTAAAAATGCTAATGAGAACTGGGGGTTCATGGGAAGAATTGATTAATCTTTCAGGGATATGGAGTTTCTGCCTAGGAGTGGGCTAAGACTCCATGAGATGAAGTTCTTCGTTACTGAATAGTCATTTTTTAAATTCAAAATCGATACCTGTTGAGATGACAGGGAAGCTACATGGTCTCTCTTGCTGGGCTTATTTCAGCCTTTGAGACTGGAATAATAATGAGGCAGTGTACTCTTTCCACATTGCAGAAATCTATTTTTATAGCCAGGTGGACTAACCTAGATAACCCCTCCCCACTTAGTGAAATGTAAGTAATGAATTCTGTGATTGTTGCTAAGCTGACAAGTCAGGATCATTCACATTTTAAAACTTCATCTTGTAAAACTCAGAAATGGTGCTTGTTAACTTGATGCACATATCTCTCTACTTTAAAAGAAAGAGCATCCATAATTAGACTCCTACTTTTTTTTCATGCCCTAGATAGTTAAAGCCTATCATCTTTTTAAGAATACAGGCTGTCTGCTTTCTATACAGTACTGGCTTTCTATATAGTAACTGGCTTTTATTAATGATGTGTGAATTAGGTTTTCTTTTAGTTGGTTTTCATTTTAAATGGTCTAAAATGCCCTCTCCAGCCACTTGGGTATAGTGGTGGACAGCTGAGGCTCTGGACCTATGTGGATTGTATTCTGGCTCTTCGAGCTTCTTGACTAGGTGATCACTAGGGCAAGGTCCTAAATAGCCTTTCTGAGCCTCCAGTTTCCCATTTGTGAAAGAGGTAATACTCCACTCTTCCGGGAGTGATCGTGTGTCTTAAATAAGAAAGTATTTGTTAAAAAAAAAAAAAAAAAAAAAAAAGGTGTGTGCACTCAAATATTAGCTATTTAAAAAATTTCTTTTTTAAATTTATGTTCTCTCATTGGGTGAAAAAGCTATATTTGTCTATATGTCAGGTTAATAATTTTTTTCTATTTTGTTGGTGCCACTACTAATCAGAACTGCTAGTTATCTTGAGTGCCTGCCCTCCCCCATCTCTCTAACCTATTAGCAGTACCGCTGCACCTTTCTCGGACATTTCTCTGGAACTGGTTTCTTCCATATCTCCCAATCATCCCCCACCTTAGTCGCTTATGACCTTCACCAACTTCTGTTCCATCCTGCTTGCAAGGACCATCTTATTTTCCCTACAGAGCCATTTGCATCAGGATAGTCCCCAGAATACAGATCTTATACCAGTGCTTTTTGCTACCAGTGCAATCTTGGATCCTGTAATCACTCTAAGCCTTAGTTTCCACTTCTACATAATAGGGGTGTTCTCAGGAATAAATTCAGTAATGCCTATAAAATGTTTAACTCCATGCCAGGTGCACAATAAGAAATCAATAGATGGTCACCACTTTTACTACAGGCTGAACATCTCAGTCCAAAAACCAACATCCAAAATGCTCCAAAATCCAAAACTTTTTGAGCGTCAACATGATGCTCAAAGGAAATGCTTACAGGAGCATTTCTGGTTTCAGATATTTCTATTTGGAATGCTCAACCAGTAAGTATAATACAAAGATTCCAAGGCCGGGCGTAGTGACTCATGCCTGTAATCCCAGCACTTTGGGAGGCCGAGGTGGGTAGATCACTTGAGTTCAGGAGTTTGAGACCAGCCTGGCCAACATGGTCAAATCCGGTCTCTACTAAAAATACAAAAAAATTAGCTGGGCATGGTGGCGGGTGCCTGTAATCCCAGCTACTAGGGAGGCTGAAGCAGGAGAATCACTTGAACCTGGGAGGCAGAGGTTGTAGTGAGCCGAGATTGTGCCATTGCACTCCAGTCTGGGCAACAGAGCGAGACTCCATCTCCAAAACAAAACAAAACAAAACAAATTCCAGAATCTGAAATCTGAAACACTTCTGGTTCCAAGCATTTTGAATCGGGGACCTGTACTATATGAAAGAGGGGTTTGTGAGCTTGGAAATGGAAAGGCTGCTAAGTTTATGAAAAGTATAGACTTTTCTAGCATTGCTAGCATTTTGTGCCTCCTTGCGTCATGTTTCTTGTCACATTGACTGTTTATATGTTTAATGCTTACATGTATTTATAAACTATAGACATTGGCACTTTGAGAGCAAGATGCTTCACTTATTCAAAAAATACGTACTGAGCACGTTCTGTGTGCTGGTTGCTGATCTAGGCATCAGGAATACAATGGTAAATGAAACAGTCTGGTTTCTGTGGAAGCTTAGTATCTGGTGGGTGTATCTCATTTATACTTGTGGCTCCAGACAATACCCCTGTCTTTTACAGGAGGACATGATGATAATACATGCAGAAATCTCTAACATCTGAAGTAAAACTTGTGTCGAGCATGAGTGCCACCTGTTGTGTATCTTCAAGTATTCTGTGGTTTGGAAATCCATCTACAATTACATGATGAGTAATGACCAAAGGCAGTGAAGAAGAGGATGCTGTAGCCCTTCTAGCAGTGGAACTGGTTGGGTAGTGATGTAATAAGTTGATGATCACATGCTTACTCCCTGGGCAGGAAGTAGGGGGAGTGGAAACTGACCTCTGTCCTAGAGGACACTGACCCAGTGAAGTGGTAAGCTGAGTAGTACACGGATATCGTTTTCACCAGTGCTTTGTTTTATTCTAAAGAGCTTGTTAAAGAGACTGAATAATGATCAGTGTGTGTCAAGCCAGGTTTTTCTTACATTTAGGATGAGCAAAGTGATGCGGTGTGTGTTTTTTGAGCTGTACTTTGTTGCAGGCTCTCCCTTTAAAGGAGAAGGAATTGCCAGCCACCACCAGCTCACCCGCCTGTCATATCCGCTGCAGAGAGCACCCAGACAGCTGCTACCAAGTTGGATCACAGGGTGTGTTTTGCTTCAGACCCTCTGCCTGAATTTCCAGGGCTGCTGCTAAGGTCAGAAATCAACCTAGTCCTACTTGGAAAATGCCCACAGTTTGACTTAGAAGAGTTTGCAGCTTTCAGCCCTGTGGTTTCTTAATTGTGTTTTCGTGTTTTCAGTGGAGGGGAGGAGGGTGACAAGAGAAAAGGAAGAGAACCATGAATCACCATACTGTGAATCAGAATGAGGACTTTTCATTCCTTCGAAAGGGAACATCAGGATATATGATTTGTGCATAGGCCACCTGCTTCTGTCAACTTGGGAGGGATGCTGCCTGAAAGAAACCATAGTGTATTTGTGGATTATTCCTCTGTAAGGAGATAAAAAGAACATAAGTGAAAGGAAGACTGCAGTCACAATAATAGTTAATGTGTACTGCGTGCTTACTGTACACCAGGTAACATGAAACACTTCAAATACACCATCTCCTTAATCTTCTACAATATCCTGCTTTTCCATTTTACAGATGGGGAGACTGAGGCCCAGGCAGATTAATAATTTCTCTAAGATATTCTGTCTATTAGGAAACGATAGTAGAGCTACGGTTTGAACCTGTATCTGTCTCAACTCCAGAGCTTGATTCTTCACCACTTCCCTGTCTGCCTCCATGGCGAACACTGGAGAGCAGCCCAGTCTTTCTAAACTAGCTGGGTGCCTGGGGATGGATGTGTACAGCATCTGCTGGGCACTTACCCTAA
>NW_012103998.1:2225416-2231131 GCF_000951045.1 Mandrillus leucophaeus
ATTAAACGGTGTGGTACGTAGAAAGCACTGTTGAGTGTCAGCACCTGCTAAATGCTCAGTTAACGTTCAGATGGGAGAGGAATAATAGTAACAGTATGTAACAGTGGTGTAGTTGTCTGGCCATTGCAGGAGCTGCAATTGAGCAGAGACTGTGGGTGTGATTTCCAACACTTTGACTTCTCTCCAGAGACCAGATCTTTTCAAGGATTGCTTCCTGAAATGCATCCCATTTAGTGCTGGTCCCCTGAGGAAGCCACATTTTAAATGGCTGATTGTAAACCTGTATCTTCCTGGGGTCTTTAAGGCATTCGAGGAGACTGTGCCAACTAAAAACATTACAAGGGGCAGTTTAAAGCAACTAGAAAACATAGCCCGGTGTCCACACCAGAACTCCCTGTGGAACCCTGGCTTGACTGGATTAAAGGTGTGAAGGCAGAGGGTTGGAAAGTTAGACTCAAGGATTTACCATGGTGGAACTGGAAGGAAATTTAGACATTAACTCCAGACCATTCCATTTGCAGAAGGAGAAAATGACACCAGCCACACTGTAACCAGTCAAATTATGTAATTAATATAGACTGATTGGGACTAACCGTTATACCATCTTCTGTCTTTAAAGAGGATTGCTTTAAATAATTTTTAAATATCAAATTAATTGCTAAGTTATAAGGGTGGAATGAGAATTTAAAATTATTTTCAGTAGATATGAACAAATTTAAGTTTTTGTGACTTTTCTAGGTTAAAAAAGTGAATTTGAATGACACCATGTTAGGCCATTCTTCTTCTGAATTTATTTATGGGTTTTTGGGGGGGGCACTGGGGCAAAGACAGGTGACAATTCATGTATCAAACTACTTAGCTGCACTGGATTGTTGCTACTTAAAAAAAATATGTATTTTTTGTGGTCCCTCTTAGTGTCTTCATTTTTTCAGTATAAAGTTTTGCAAAATGAAGAGTTCATCCATGTCCTGACCTTCTACTTGTTGGGGTGGGATATTGGGGAAAAAAGTATGCCAGACGCGTAAGTCGTGGAGCTCATCATATGTGCATTTGACTTAGAATTCAACCCGAATCTGCCCTGGTCTCCAAAGCTCTCCGTTCTGTGAGTCTCACCTTAAGAGTCTCTTCTAGAACCAAGTGTTTTCAGTGTATAAAATTTTCATACAATACAACACAACCCCTAAACCCAAGCCTAAAACTTCACGTAGTCCTTGACCAAAGAGACAATTATCTGCTCCAACACTAGGGGAAGGACAGGACTTGAGTCCGACGGCCCATGGAGAGACAGCATGTCTGGTGCAATCCCCAGTGAAGCGTCCCCCTAGAAAAAGCCCATCTGACTTCTGCCTTACATGCTGATTTGAGAGCCTAGCCCGGGAGTAAAATGTGACTTTTACTGTACCCTACGAGATATTTCCACCTACCTGTTGTTCCACAGGCATCTCAAAGTCTGTATATCAAATTCATTCTTTCGACCGCTCTTCTATTCCTGGTTAATATTATACTTTTCCCATACAGCCAGTCAGCAAACCAGATGCCTGAGCTGCTGCCTCAATCCCCAACCCTACCCAGGCACCCAGTGGTTTACTTCTTTTTTTTTTTTTTTTTTTTTTTGAGACAGGATCTGGATCTGTTGCCCAGGCTGGAGTGCAGTGGTGCAATCTTGGCTCACTGCAACCTCTGCCTCCCAGGTTCAAGCAATTCTCCTGCCTCAGCCTCCTGAGTAGCTGGGACTACAGGCACGCACCACCACCCTGAGCTAATTTTTGTATTTTTAGTAGAGACAGGGTTTCACCATGTTGACCAGGCTGGTCTCCGACTCCTGCCCTCAGGTGATCTGCCTGCCTTGGCCTCCCAAAGTGCCGGGATTACAGGCATGAGCCACTGCACCTGGCCCCAGTGGTTTACCTCTTAAATGTTGATCATCTGTCTTTTCCTCATTGCCCCCAATGTCACTCTGTTAGCTTACCTCTGGATTTGAGCAACAGAGTGAAGCATCAGGAAATGGACTCTGTAGTGAAGCTTGAATGTCAGCTCTTTCACTTAACGGCTGTGTGAGCAGCCATTAGAAGCGGTGTTGGGAAACCCATTACAGCATTTGTTGTTCTGACTTTGAGTCCTTCGTGGTCTACCACAGTTTCCCAAAGTTCAGTCATTCCCACATCTATGACACACAGCCTCATACCACCTACACTGTTATTTGCTTGATATTTCTAAATCGATTATCTCCTTAAAACTTAAATTTATTTTCAAAGTATCAGTGTCACTGTTCTAGCCACATATTTTCTGAGTTTGAGGCCTCCCAGCGCCAGATTAAGAAGTAGATTAGCACTGGGTGTGGTGGCTCATGTCTGTATTACCAGCCCTGTGGGAAGCCAAGGTGGGTGGATTGCTTAAGCCCAGGAGTTTGAGACCAGCCTGAGCAACATGGCCAAACCCCATCTCTACAAAAAATACAAAAATTAGCTGGATGTGGTGATGCATACATATGGTCTCAGCTACTCAGGAGGCTGAGGTGGGAGGATCGCCTGAGCCCTGGGAGGGGTGAGGTGGGAGGGGTGAGGCTGCAGTGAGCCTTGATTGCGCCAGTGCACTCCAGCCTGGGTGACGGCGAGACCCTGTCTCAACAAAACTAGATTAGCAAGTGTTGGAGCAATGTTAGAAAGTTTTTAGCACCAGAGACTTTTCCTGGACTGAATCAACTGAATTGGATTGAGGATTGAAAAGGAAATAACTCACTCACTGTGATTCTGTGTTATTTAATGCTTTCGTCTTATGCCACCTAAAATAATTCAGAATCATCTAGGAAAACCCTGGTCTTAATGTATCATCTCCTTTCGTTCCTTCATGAAATATTTATCTTTAGACCCATGGTCTAGAAGATGCTTAGAAACATTTTTCCCACTCATGGGTTGTGAAAAATTGAGTTAGTGAGTGTTTTCCTTTTTTATTTTGGCCAACAGGAACCCAGATCCAAATTTCAGCTGAACCGAGTGAGGTTTTTATAGCCTGCTTCTTTTTCTTTTCTTTTTTTTTCTTACCTCTTGATTTTGGCTTCCTTTTCTAATTTATATTTTTTCTGGCCTGGTTTCAAAGTGTGTGTGTGTGTGTGTGTGTTTACATATATGTGTTTCCTGTAATCTATCTTAAATCCTTTTATACCAAATGAGGTATGGATCAATTTATTTATTTACTTATTTATTTATTTACTCCAGCCCAGACTGGAGTGTAGTGGTGCCATCTTGGCTTACTGCAGCCTCCGCCTCCCAGGTTCAAGTGATTCTCCTGCCTCAGCCTCCCCAGTAGCTGGAACTACAGGCGCCCACCACTACGCCTGGCTAATTTTTTTGTATTTTTAGTAGAGATGGGGTTTGGCCATTTTGGCCAAGCTGGTCTCAAACTCCTGGCCTCAAGTGATCCACCTGCCTCAGCCTTCCCAAAGTGCTGGGATTATAGAAGTGAGCCACCACACCCAGCCTTATCAATTGATTTAGTTCAATATGAACGATTGTTACTGGAATGAACAGAAGCCCCGTCTGATAAGTCGAAGGCAGTCTCATCTAGGTGGAAATACTTGAAGGAGCTTGGAAATGAACTGAGCTTTCTTCTTTCTGTATTATTTCCTCTTTAGTCTTCTGACAACTATGACCTGGGAGAAACTGAGGTAGTGGACTACCATAGGCCGAAGAGTGGAACATCCAGAAAATATGAATTCTTTAGGAATTTCAGGCAAGGACAGATAGTGGGTGGAGAAGAAATTTGAGCTCCATGTATTTCTGAAGTAAACTTGAACCTAATTAAGATGTGTATGTAGGCTTGTTGTAATAGAAGGAAATTAAATGGTGCCTTGAGCTGCAGCCTTGCACAGAAATTTCAATATAAGCACTCGTCCAAAAATAAAGAATGCCTTTAGTGAAAGCTGTGCTTCAGCACCTAAATATATTTACTCCAGTGTGTTCAATTCTGTGTTGGGGCCAAAAGTCCCTTTTCTCTGTCTTTGTCAAGATGTTGTGATCATCCAGAAAGCCTGAACTTGGCTTCAGATAGTCAGCAGGGTACTATTTTAATCTCACTAATTGGAACAGGTGGCCTCTATTTGTAGCTGAATCACTGGTTGGCATAGATTTAATTTATCTGACAATATGAAGCCCATTCAGTAAGAGCTGTTCAGGCTTTATGTATTGGCATCAGGCACAGTGCCTGAAAGCCCCACTAGAAAGCGTGGAAGACAGGAAGGAAGATGGAAGAAATGCAAGGAAGAGTGTGCTGCTTCCATTCCATCCTACATGTTGAGTGCAGAACGGGTGAAGGGATGCATGTGAAGATGCTTGAGAGGGGTGCTTATAGATATTTCTCCAGAGGAGAAAGAGGTGGCAAATGTCTACTTTGAATCCACCCTGTAAGACGACATGGTGCAAGAGGACCTCATGCTGTCCTCATGTTTTTAATATGAACACATCTTCAGGCACGGGGGAAAGAGCATGTCCCACGTGACTCAGCTTAAGTGCTCAAGTTGAGATACCTTAAGACACCTCTAGTGACATCAGAGATGGCCCCCAGATTATGACCTTCTCCAGCCAGATCACTCTTTTATTTTTACATTGAGTGTATATTTTGCATAGTGTCTTGTCGATGTTTTGCTTCAAATTCTTCAATAGGACCGAAGCCCAGCTTCTTAGACATCCAGAGTCTCCCATCTGACCTTTGCTTTTCACCCACTCTTGGCCCTTGAACTCCGGTCTCCTTTCTTTGTGGACTCCCATGCCTCGCTCTGTACCGTGGGCACCTGCTCCATCCTCTCGCATGGAGATAGTTGTGTTCTTTTTATCTAGGCATGGAGCATTGGCCATAGTTGGAGCTTTGTAAATACTGACTGATGAGTGAATGTGTGTATGTTGGGAAATTGTACTGTGGGACTTGAGAAGCTGAAAAGCATATTCTACTCTTGATCCATATCAATTCAGATTAATTTGCCTTGTTTTAATTGCTGCACAGGATCCCCATGTATGGCTATACCATCATTTATTTAACAATTTCCTTATTAAAGGACAAGTATATTGCTTCCAATCTTTGGTCATTACTTATTTTTGCACGTGTGAGGAGTATGTTAGCAGGCTAAATTCGTAAGTATGGAATTGCTCAGCCAAAGGGCATGTGCATTTTAAATTAGGATATTGCCAAGCTGAACACTGCACCTACTCTGTGTTGAACACTGGGAGCTAAGGATGCACCACTGAACAAAACTGGTAAAGTTTGTGTAACTGTCATTAATATGTGAACATGCCTTTACCCACATAGCTTCAGACACAGCGTGTTTTCGACTGTTTTGATCCTTGCCAGTCTGATAGGTGAAAACTCCTAGCCCATTTCAATGTATATCTTCCCTGGTATGGATGAGATTGGTCATATTTTTAAAATTTTTATTTTGAAATAATTACAGACCTACAGAAATTCGCAAAAAATAGTACAGAGATGTCCCATGTACCCCTCACCCAGCTTCTCCCAATGATTGCATCTTATGTAACTATAGTACGATATATCATATTTTCATAGACTAAAAAGACATTTGTGTTTATGAGCTGTTTATATGTATGTTTTTGCCATTCATCTATGGGCTGTTGGTCTTTTACATAGATTTGTATTGCTTTTCTACTAATTAAATTAATTGCTTTGTAAGTACATTTTTCCCAGCTTGTCATTCCTGACTCTTTTTTT
>NW_012103998.1:2232741-2234925 GCF_000951045.1 Mandrillus leucophaeus
TGTGTTTTATAATTTTGCTTTTAATTCTCTTTGAACTAAGTGTTACCTCTCATTAAGTTTGACTTAACGTTATAAAATCCTGCCCTTCTACAGTTTGCCAAAACTGTTATAGTACAAAGAATATGTATTGTTGCTTCCTAAGCCACTGTTGCCACCTTAAGTAATTTGTGACACACCATCCCAGCTTGGGAGATGGAAGAGCAGGAACCCAGCCTAACTTTGTGTTCTTCAGGGCACAGGACTACTGCTTCTGCTTTGTTAGCCCCAGACTGCTTTCAAGCCTGCACATTCCTCCTGTTTAATAAACATATTTAACATCCTTGTGCTGGGGTTTGTACTGGGAAATTTAAGTTGGTTTGTCACTCATGTTAGGATAGTGAATGTATCAGGATTTCAGATTTATAGGTAACAATCTGTTTCCTTATTTACCTTAATTCTTATTTGTATGTTACCCTTGTGCCTTCCTAAATATCACTAGATGCACTTGTGTTAATTATTGAACAGTCCACCTGCCTCATATCTCTGCATCTGACACAGAAGGAGTTTAAAAATGGGCTATGCCTAGAAATGAACACTTAACATTTTATAACCTGATTCAACAGCATATTAAGGATGGAATGAATATGCTGATTACGTGTGCTTTCATTTGGGAAAGGCACCATGCTTGTAAAAGCCTCCTGACTTAAGCAAATTATCAAGTACTATTTGTTGCATAAAGCCAGCCAAAGCTTACCTCGTGTGCCGGGTAATTTAGAGGCATTCACAGAGTTGGTATCTGTTAGGCATGTGGGCACTAAAAGTGAGTCTCTTTCATTCAGGTGGCTCATTTATGCCCTACCTGGGGAGCAGTAGGGACACTCACTTATGCAAAATCAACATCTGTTTCTACCGCCTGGAAATGCTTTATTGTTTGGGTAGGTGGGAGCATATTAAATTCAACTATTGAGAAGTTTGACTAGCGCTCTGGCCATTTAAAATGATCTAATACCAAGAAAGTTTTTGAAGCACTCAGGGCTCAAATGAAGCTCTTATTTTTAAAGAAAGACTTAAAATGAGAGGTCTTGAGACTTGTTGCTGTTTAAGGACAGTTTTGCAAAGTGAGCCTACCATTCCACCAGACTTTTCTGCTTTTAAATTTTTGTTTTTTTGGTCAAATAGGAAATGGATGAAATAGTCTTGCATTCTTGGGGCCTTCTTTAAATTAAATGTTGATCCTTCCCAACCCTCATTTTTTAAATAATTTGTTACATGTTTGGGGTAATTAGAATGGTAACAGATAGATAAATAAGAAAAATACATATACTGGGTTGGGCACAGTGGCTCATGCCTGTAATCCCAGCACTTTGGGAGGCCCAGCTGGGCGAATCGCCTGAGGTCAGGAGTTCGAGAACAGCCTGGCCAACATGGTGAAACCCCATCTCTACTAAAAATACAAAAAATTAGCTGGATGTGACGGTGGGCACCTGTAATCCTAGCCAGGTGTTGGGATGCTGAGGTAGGGAGAATCATTTGAACCCGGGAGGCAGAGGTTGCATTGAACTGAGATCACACCTTTGCACTCCAGCCTGGGCAACAGATTGAGACTCTGTCTCAAAAAAAATAAAAATAAAAAATAATAACATATATACTATTGAAAAAGAATACCAAATCTGAATACAAATATTATGTTAATGTTTCCTGATACTTTGGATATTTCAGAAATCACGGTTACTTGTAGGTAACTAATTCAGTGAATTGTTGGTAAATAATTCTTTAAAATAGTTGCTTCTTAATTTATTTACATGACAGCCTAAAATGAGCCTAGATATTTTTCTAGGGCAGCAAGCTTATTAACTTCTCAGTGGACTTTAATTTTCCTAAGTTTATGATTGCTGTGGTTGTGAATTTAATTTAAGGTTGAAGTTAATGTAGAGGTAAATGCAGTGACATCAGATTCCAAAATTATAAGGTAATGAAATGGCCCATTAGAAACAGCAACTGTTTCACAAAGAGGGGCAAATGTTTGATGCCTGGGGAAAACCATCATCATTAACCAAGTGGCTCTGTGATTAAATAGGAAGCAGACAAATTGAATTATTAAGTGCTTGAAACATGGAAAAAAAATTTGAAACTATGATACCATTATATCTACCTCTTAGATTTAATGAATGTTGACATTTTGCCATGTTTGCATCAAATTTCTGT
>NW_012103998.1:2237455-2238451 GCF_000951045.1 Mandrillus leucophaeus
AGCTTAACTGCATCCTCTGCCAAGAGTGTCATCAGCCTGAAATCAAGGTGTCAACCAGCACTGCAGTCTCTTCTTAAGCTTGGGATCCTTTCCCAAGCTCACTGGATATTTACAGGATTAGGTTTCTTGCAACTCTAGACCTGAGACCCTCAGCCCCCAGAGGCTCTTCACTGTTTTCTGCCACATGGCATGTTCCATAGCATGAAGTTTGTTTCTTCAAGGGCAATGGGATAGCATCTTTGTTACATTTTGTCTTTTACTTCTAGATCCTCTTTTAAGGAGTTCACCTGATTAGTTTAGGCCCACCTAGGCACTCTCCCTTTTGATTAATTGAAGTCAACTGATTAGGGGCCTTAATTATGTCTACAAAAGTCCATTATTTTTCCCTATAGCATAATATACCCATAGGAGTGAAATTCCATCATGTTCAAAAGTCTCGCTTATGGAAGGGTACCATGTTGGGAGTCATCTTAGAATTCTGCCTGTCGCACTGAGTTTTATGTGTTGTGTGTGCTGAGCATAGAGCTAGTGGATAGCAAGCACTGAATAAATACTAACCATATTTTGCCATGAAGAAATCTACAAATTTTCTGGTTTATACGTTTGTATAATTCTTAGAATGGCCTTTGTACTTTGAGATTTTTTAAAAGCCCACATGCCCATGTTCTCCTAATATATTTTGTGATTTTTATTTTTGTATATTTGAATCTTTGAATGAGTTAGAATTATTCAGTTCCTTTTCAGATGTCTATACAGTTATTCCAGGGCAATTTTTTGCATTGTTACCTGTCTTTAAAAATATACCACTGTTGATATGTGTCAAGTTTTGTTTTTATAAATGTCTGCTTCTTCCATGGGTTTTAAATCTGTTGAACTCAGAAGGTTGTAATTCTGCCTCACTTATTCTGGATTGATAGTCCTCTTCCTCTTCCCTTCCCAACCTCTCCCCCAGGGATTTGAAATGAACATTTTGAGGCCAGGCTCAGTGGCTTACAC
>NW_012103998.1:2241906-2244644 GCF_000951045.1 Mandrillus leucophaeus
TTTTTTTTTTTTTTCTTTTCTTTTCTTTCTTTTCTTTCTGAGACAGAGTCTTGCTCTGTTGCCCAGCTTGCAGTGCAATGGTGCAATCTCGGCTCACTGCATCTTCCACCTTTCAGGTTCAAGTGATTCTCCTGCCTCAGGCTCCCAAGTAACTGGGACTACAGGTGTGCACCACCACGCCCAGCGAATTTTGTATTTTTAGTGGAGACAGCATTTCACCATGTTGGCCAGGCTGGTCTTGAACTCCTGACCTCAACTGATCTGCCTGCCTTGGCTTCCCAAAGTGTTGGAATTACACGCGTGAGCCACAACGCCTGGCCTTGTAATTACAGTTTTCTAATGTGGTATTTTTATAATTTATCCTACTTCATTTTCATATTTTACTGCTGTATGTTATTTTGCTATATGAATAAAACCAGAGTGTGTTTATAGTCATTCTTCTAATGGTGAACAGGTAGGTTGATTCTGGGACAATCTCTGTATTCGTGGGAGAGTTTCTTAAGGGGAGATGCCAGGAAGTGACATTGCTGGGGCAAAGGAAAAAGAATTTCTTCAACTTTGGCATCCATTCTTAAAGAGCTTTCTCAGTACTGTAATCACTACTGTACTTACAGTAGTGATTTTTTTAAGGCCACATTTTAATATCTGTAATAGAAAATTTTTATAATGCTGATAGATTGTCTATGTAGGTGTTGAATAGTATTTGTATATAGATTGTGTATTTTAATTTTGCCTGAAAGCAAATATAAAGTTATTCTGAATTTGCTATCAGGCAGTTTTTGTACCTAGTCAATAATTTTACATCTCTATTCTTGTTAATGCCTAATAAAGCAAATGTATCAATATTTATTGAGATAATTTACATACAGTAAAATTTCCTGCTTTAAGTGCACAGTCCTATGAATTATGAAGAACACATACAGTCTTATAACCCACGTTTGATTAAGATGTAAAATATTTCTATCACCCCGGAAAGTTCTTTCACCTCTTTATAGGCAGCCCTCTCTCTGCCTAGCACCTGACAGTTACTGATCTCATTTCTGTCCTTACAGTTTTGCTTTTTCATAATGCAGTATAAATGGAATCATATGATACGCAGCCTTTTTAAGTGTGGCTTCTTTCATTTAACATAATGCTTTTGCAATTCCATATTGTTGCATATAACAGGAGTTCATTCCTTTTTATTCGTGAGTAGTGTCAATATACTTTTAAGAGTAATGCATCTATGAACAGAGATGAAGAAGGCTGAAATCCCACACCTCATCTGTTTTTCTGAATTTACCTGTTTTTTCATGTTACTACTGCAGCATTATGAAAAGTTCGGAGTGTCAGTTTCCACAGTTAGAAAGTAGGTTAGTTTATAATCCTGTTACTTTTTAAATGTTGTTTTGTTACTTCAGAATAGAAAAGGTTATACATTAAACGCTACTATATATACTACTTGAGATTAGGACCAGTGTTGTCTTAACCTAATGTGATAATTTGCTCGGGCTGCTTTAACAAAGTATCCCAGACTGGGTGGCTTAAACAATGCACTTATTTTCATGCAGTTCTGGAAGCTGAAAGTCTGAGATCAAGGTGTTGGCAGAGCTGGTTTCTTCTGAGAACCAGGAGGAAAAGAGCTGTTCCAGGCCTCCCTCCTGGGCTTGTAGGTGGCCGTCTTTCTCCTGTCTTCACATCATTTTCCCTCTACGTGTCTGTGTCCAGATTTTCTCTTCTTATGAGGTCGTCAGTCAAATGGCGTCAGGGCCCACCCTAAGGATCGCATTTGAGCCTAATTACCTCTTTAAAGTCCCTATCTTGAAATGTAGTTACATTGTGAGGTAGTGGGGGTTAGGATTTCAATATGAATTTTTCGGAGTACGCAAGTCAGCCCATATCCCCTCGGCTTTGTGGATTTGATGTGTGTTTATGCATACGTGCATATTTCTAGGGAGAGGTTCCATAGCTTTCTTTGGAATGATTCTCAGTTGTGGCAGACAACCCTTTAAAAAGATGAGGAAGAACGGTCTAAAGTGAGCTCTTGTTTCAAAAGTAAAACGATCAATGTCATAAAAATATATTTATTGACATGTCAAGTGATGATGCTTTTATGTTGATTGAAAACATTTATGGCAGGCACCATGGCTCACACATGTAATCCCAGCACTTTGGGAGGTGGGCAGATCTCTCGAGGTCAGGAGTTTGAGACCAGCCTGGCCAATATGGCGAAACCCTGTCTCTACTAAAAATACAAAAATTAGCTGGGTGTGGTAGCGGGCGCCTGTAATCCCAGCAACTCAGGAGGCCGAGGCACAAGAATCGCTTGAACCCGGGAGGCAGAGGTTGCAGTGAGCCAGTATGGTGCCACAGCACTCCAGCCTGGGCGACAGAGCAAGACTCTGCCTCAAAAACAAAACAAAAGAACAGCAACAAAACATTTACAAGATATACACAGAAAATACCACTTTTGTTTAAAAAGTGCCACATACAAATATAATATTAATGAAGCTAGCATAAATGGGTAGGAGTGCCATTGCCAGCACTATGACAAAGGCTTCACCTGGGTTAAAACAGCTCTCATGCAGCACCAAGAAAGAGACACAGCTATCCTCCTGTTAGGAAAGAAGAACTGAGGCTCAAACAGGGGTTAAGCGACTTGTCCAGGATCATCCCACTAAGTGAAAAGGCTAGAATCTGAACCCAGGTAGCTCTGCATTCCAGAGCCCGTGCCCCTAACCAGTAGACAGAAGCGCCCA
>NW_012103998.1:2244984-2249534 GCF_000951045.1 Mandrillus leucophaeus
GACTCCTGACCTCAAGTGATCCGCCTGCTACAGCCTCCCAAAGTGTTGGGATTACAGGCATGAGCCACCACACCTGGCCTGTATCTTCATATCTTTTGTAAAACAAGCCATGTTTTGCAATTAAATGTTAAATGGGCATATATAACTTTTATTTAAAAGAAATTTAAACTGAGTGATAATGATATTCAAATAGCAGGTTCTCCATTTGAACCCTATTCAAAATTCGAATGATCAGCCTTTGTCCTGAGAAGAAGGAAAATCACATTCATGCTATTATTTTCTAAGTTATTCTTAATTTTGCTCCAGGTCTGGGGAAGGGTTGGTGGTCAAGACTTGTGACCCCAGGGATGGGAGCTCATGGCAGCAGTGTGCTGTAGGTGTCCCAAGCTCATACCTCAGAGCTTTGATGTAGAATTCTCCCCTGGCTTTCTTCTCCAGCAGGGCCAATTAGAAGCAGTCTAGGCCCGATCTTGAGGTCTCAATAGAAAACGTAAGGGGGGGCTGCTTTACCCCAGAGTGCCCTCCGTCGCCCTTGGTGCTTCACAGTGTGCCCAGCACTGTGCGAGGCCCTGAGATCAGTCAGATGTGGGCACTGCCCTCAAGGAGCTCAGGCTGGGGAGGACAGACCTGCAGACAGATAATGACACTGCAGAGTGGCAGGGACTGTTCACCATGGGGCCCTGGCTTCTCATGGGCGCTCCACAGGAAGAACTCCCCCAGAGTCCACCCTGAGAGACTCTAGACCAGAGGACTGGGTGTTGACTGTTTAGCCTTCCTGGCCCACCCTCCTTTCCTGCTTGGACCCTCCTGCAGGGATGTCTCTTGTTGTTTGTAGGACATTATTGGGAGAGGACAGGTGGCATCAATTTTCAAGGCTTTGATTCACCTCTGATGAGCCTTTGATATGTATTTTGTATATGTGTGTATATATTTATATCCTATGCCGAGGAAATACTAAATCATGGGCGTCATAGCTAGGTTCTTTGATTTGACTCAGATGGAAGAAGGATGCTGCAGAAGAGGGAGGAACAGGGATGTTAATTGTCATGGCAACCAGCAGGTTTTTATAGTGGAACACTGCCTTTGTAACCCAAATCCATCACCTTTTTTCTAACTACAGAAAACAGAATGACGCAAACTCAAGAAATTATAGTACCATCTCTCAGTGAGGTTTTATTTGCCTTTTGGAAGCAATCTTGCAGTGATTTTAGTCCCTTCGTAGAATTTCAGAACAGAATGGCACCCTTTAAGTGTCCTAGAATTTTACAAAAGTCACGTGCTTATGGCTTTCCCATTATTTGTCATCCCCGTTTCTCCACCACCAGTCTAACCCACAAGGGACTGAGCATGAGGATGAGTTTAGAGCTGGCAGACATTGTACCTTCTGCAGCACAGGCTCCCCTTTGGAAAGGGTCCATCTTGCTGTTGCACCGTTTTTGCTGTTTGACCTCGTGTAGCCTTGTTGCGCTTGTTTCCTCACCATCCAGCAGACACTGAGATGCTTAGAATAGCTCGCCCCTGCCAGTCATTCTGTAGGCAGGTTCAGAGTTCACACTTTGCTGCCTGAGACCTCTTGGAGAATTGAACCCATGTGCCTTTCATTGGTAGCTCTGGTGAGGTTTCGTAGATGGGGAGTTCAAGAAGGTCAATGTAAGAAAAGAGCCCTTTTGGGGATAGGTGGAGCTTCACCAGGGAAAACAGAGATGCCCCCAAACCTCCAGGCAGGTTTTTTTGTTGATGAGCACTTTGGGCAGAGAAGACAAAAAGGTAGGCTGCTCTTTGCCTTCCCTAATATCCTAGCCCAAGGAGTCCCCTTCACCCAGGACCACACCTTGAGGATGAGTAGCATTGAGGTTAGTGGTACCTATGTCTCCACAACGTGTGGTATGGAAAAGGAGTCACTCAGGCACCTTTCATGGCACTGAATTTAAGGACGAGCTCCTTTTAGCTCTTTAGGTTGGATAATTGTCTCTTCATTGCCCACCCTTCCACCAAGTCAGGAGCAGGTTATGTAGCACGTCAGGCCAGAGTCCATTCATGAGTGGTACAGATGTGAATTGTACTTAAAATGATTGGGCTTTTAGCCTAATTCAGTACATGCATTCAGTAAATGTGTATTGAGCACCTACTATGTGCTAGGCATCCCAGGGAACAAAATAAAAATCTCTACCCTTGTGGAATATGTATTCTGGTAGGGCAAGGCAGACAAGCCACACTTACACATAAAATACATAGTATGTTAAATGTGGATAAGCGCAATGCTGAGAAATAGACAAGAAGGCTGGGGAGTCCCAAGGTGGAGGTAGAGGAAAGAAGTTTTAAACAGGACACTCAAAGAAAGCTCTTGTCAGGGGAAACATTGAGGAAAGACCTGGGAAGTAAGCTGTGCAGCCATCTAAGGAAAGAACATTCCAGGGCAGGAAAACAGCATGCATGGACTCCTTGATACAGCAGTGTGCCTGTTGTGTTTGAGGCACAGCAAGGAGGCTGTGTGGCTGGGGCAGTGTGAGCAGGGAGTTGAGTCCTGGGACATAGGGTCTGAGAGGTGACGGGGAGTCCAGTTCCTGAGCCAGTAGAAATCTTGCACAGATCTTCTGGGCTGTTGGATTGAAAAGAAATTGTAGGTGGGCATGGACTGGCCCAGGGAGAGCTGTGGGAGTGATGAGAGTGGCTTGGACTAGAATGTTGACAGTGGAGGTGATGAGAAGTGGTCAGATCTTCTAAATGCAGGCTGTGGTAAAGCCCTCCCCTAGTGTGCTGCCAGCTGTGCACGGTGAAGTGAGGAAGCCACATGGTGCCAGGGCTTTGGGGGAAACGGGCCTGGTTTTAAAATCCCGGCTCTTACAAACTGTATGAAATCATGTTAGCCAATTTGCTTAACCCATTTGAGCTTCAGTTTCCGTAAGTGTGGCTGGGCGTGGTGGCTCACACCTGTAATCCCAGCACCTTGGGAGGATGGCAGATCACTTATGGTCAGCAGTTCGAGACCAACCTAGCCAACATGGTGAAACCCCATCTCTACTAAAAATACAAAAATTAGCTGGGTGGGGTAGTGCACACCTTTAGTCCCAGCTACTCAGGAGGCTGAGCCAGGAGAATCGCTTGAACCTAGGAGGTGGAGGTTGCAGTGAGCCAAGATCACGCCACTGCATTCCAGCTTAGGCAACAGAACAAGAAGACCCTGTTTAAAAAAAAATTAAGTGTAATTGTTTCCCTATAAGGATGTGGAAGGCTTATGTAAGGTAATGTAAATACAAGGTCGTCCCTGAGTCCCTTTCTCAGTTCATACCTGGCTTAGGTGCTCTTCTACCCAACCTGTGCCCAAGTCTGCTGTGAGCCATGGCATCCTTGTAACTTGTGACTCACTTGTCCCTCTCTACCCAGAGGTGGGCAGAGATTGCAGAATAAATGGGTAGAGAAGTGGAAGGAGCATGAAAGGAAAGAAATAATGCATTAAGAATTTCATGCATTGATATTGGTATAATATTTGAGTTTACTATTTCAACAGAAAGCAGGACTTTTTTTCCCCAGAGTTCAGTGTTTAAGTACATCAAAGGATTCGTTAAGGCCTTGGCTACATTACTTATTTAAATAAGTCTAATCAGGGAAGACATGTACTCTTGTTTCTATATTTGAAAATTTATCTTCTCTCTACTTTTGGCTTGTGAAAAATGTTTGTTTGAAGATGCTAATTGGTGTTTTTACTTAGGTGTTCTTCAAGAATAAAGATTTTGTTAGCAGATGATATGGTTTGGCTCTTATCTCAAATCTCACCTCAAATTGTAATCCCCACCTGATGAGGGAGGGAAGTGATTGGGTTATGGGGGCGATTTCCCCCATGCCGTTCTCATGATAGTGAGTGAATTCTCACAAGATCTGATGGTTTTATAAATAGTAGTTTTTCCTGCGCTTCCACATGCATTCTCTCTTGCCTGCCTCCCTGTAAAGCGTACCTGCTTCCCCTTCCGCCATGATTGTAAGTTTCCTGAGGCCTCCCCAGCCATGTGGAACTGTGAGTCAGGTAAGCCTCTTTCCTTTATAAATTACCCAGTCTCGGGTAGTATCTTTATAGCAGTGTGAGAACAGACTAATACAGCAGATTTAATCAACATTCTGAGGAAATTTTTACCTCAACGTTTTATTATGAAAATCTGAAACAAATGCATACAAAATACAAAGGTAATAATTTAAATGAATGTTAACTGAAGTTACTGGTGATCTAGATCGCTCCCCACATGTCAGTACAGTTGTGACCGCTGCAGGGCAGGTTTTCTGTGGAATTTTGAATGCTTCTGTTGCCTCCTGGGTGATGGAAAGGCTGAGCCCTTGCATAACTTTTCTGTTAGAAAAATTGTGTGTGATGACACCTTCATTCACAGTGAGACTATTTGCCCTTCTCCTGGAGCTGCCATATCATTTACTTTTTTTTTTTTTTTTTTGAGACAGAGTCTTGCTCTGTTGCCCAGGCTGGAGTGCAGTGGCACGATTTCTGCTCAGCGCAACCTCCATCTCCCAGGTTCAAGCAATTCTCCTGCCTCAGTTTCCTGAGT
>NW_012103998.1:2250469-2263035 GCF_000951045.1 Mandrillus leucophaeus
AGGAAACTAATACAGTCCACAAAGGTGTTTCCTTACTGACCCAAAACACTGAAGTAGTACTAATTCCTGGCCCCAGCAAGAATAGAAATAGAAGAGGTCCTGAAGCCCCTGGATGGTATTGTTACCAGATGATTATCTCTGTGGTCCCATGAATGCAGTTATATTAATATTCTTTACTATCTCAATAAATGCAACATTTTAAATTATTTGTAGCAAACTTACGAAGCCTTAGGAATATGTCTGTGGACTCAGTTTGGAAAACACAGATGTTGGAATGGGAAAGCAGCACATACTTCAGATCTGAGTTCTAATCCTCTCTCTGCCACTTTGCAGTTATGCAATCGTGGTTACCTTGCATAACTTTTCCGAGGCTGTTTCTGCACCTGCAGAGTGGGGAATGATGCCTGCCTCCCCTGTGGATTGTTTTGAGAATTAGAGGTAATGAAAACGGTCTAGCTTTGTTCCATGCACACATGGCAGGTGTTCAGAAGTTGGTTGGGGCACAGAGGCTGGGCTGAGAGGGAGGAACCAGACTGGGGAGCTAACAGTGATTCGATTGGAGGAGGGGGTTGGGTCCTGGCCTGGCAGACAGAGGAGGTCAGACTTCCTGTTTGTACTTTACCTGAGAGGTTTTCACCCAAATCGTTTTTTCCCTCAGATACAAAGTGACAGATTCCTTTGCTCAAGAGGGAAGACGGCATTTGGTTCATGCTTGAGCCTTGTTTTCTTACCAAGGCATGAAGACCCTGAGAGACAAAGTAACTTGTCAAAGGTTAGGTGGTCTTGTCAGTTAGACTGTTTGTTGCTTATTAGGACACCAAAACACCAAAACATTGTTGTGTTGGTTTTTTTTTTTAAAAAATGACTTATTGAGGAAACCATCATTCTAAGCAAACTATCACAAGGACAGAAAACCAAACACTGCATGTTCTCACTCATAGGTGGGAATTGAACAGTGAGATCACTTGGACACAGGGCGGGGAACATCACACACCGGGGCCTGTCGGGAGGTGGGGGGCTGGTGGAGGGATAGCATTGGGAGAAATACCTAATGTAAATGATGAGTTGATGGGTGCAGCAAACCAACATGGCACATGTACACCTAAGTATCAAACCTGCACGTTGTGCACACATACCCTAGAACTTAAAGTATAATTTTTTAAAAAATTAAGAAAAAAATGACTTATTGAGATAACTTACATATCACACAGTTCACCATTTAGCATGTACAATTTGATGATTTTTTAGTATATTCACAAAGTTATGCAATCCTCACCACAATCAAGTTTCGAAATTTTCTTTTGAGACAGGGTCTCATTCTGTCTCCCAGGCTGGAGTGCAGTGGCACCATCTCGGCTCACTGCAACCTCTGCCTCCCAGGTTCAAGCAGTTCTCCTGCCTTAGCCTCCCCAGTAGCTGGGATTACAGGGGCGTGCCACCACACTCGGCTAATTTTTTGTATTTTTAGTAGAGACAAGGTTTCACCATGTTGACCAGGCTGGTCTCGAACTCCTGATCTCAAGTGATCCACCCGCTTCAGCCTCCCAAAGTGCTGGGATTACAGGCATGAGCCACCACACCTGGCCAATTTTCGAACATTTTCATCAACTCAGAAAGATATCCATTAGCGGTTATGCTTCATTTCTCCCTCTCTTAAAAGTTTCATTCATGTTATAGCATGAATCAGTACTTTATTTCTTTTTATGGCTGAAAATATATATATATATATTTTTTTTAATTTTGAGACAGAATCCCACTGTAGCCCAAGCTGGAGTGCAGTAGCATGATCTCGGCTCACTGCAACCTCTGCCTCCCGGACTCTTGTGCCTCAGCCTCCTGAGTAGCTGGGACTACAAGAGTGTGCCACCATGCCTGGCTCATTTTTTTGCATTTTGGTGGAGACAGGTTTTCACTGTGTTACCCAGGGTGGTCTCAAACTCCTGAGTTTAGGTGATCCACCTGCCTCGGCCTCCCAAAGTGCTGGGATTACAGGCATGAGCCACCGTGCCTGGCCATGGCTGAATAATATTTCATTGTGTGGATATATTATATTTGGTGGACATTTGGGTTGTTTTCACTTTTTGGCTATGAAGAATAATGTTGCTATGAACACTTCTGTATAAGTTTTTGTGGGGGTATATGCTTTTATTTTTCTTGGGTACATACATACCTAGAAGGAGTGTTGCCAGATCATATGGCAATTCTATTTAACCTTTGGAGGAACTGCCAGAGTGTTTTTCAAAGTGGTTGCACCAGTTTATGTTCCCACTACCAGTGTATGAGGGTTCTGATATCGCCACATCCTCACCAGCACTTGTTATTATCTGTCTTTTAATTACAGCCATCCTAGTGAGTATGAAGTGGTATAGTATTGCAGTTTTGGGTGATTTTAAAAATTTCTTTTAATGAAAACAGTTGTTGTAATCTTTGTTCATGAAATAGGTAAATTTTCTTTAGCTGAGAGGCTGGTATAATTAATAATATACTTACGAGTTATAACTTTCGTGCCTTGCCACATTCCTTCTTACTAGTCATTTCTCGAAGCTGGTTGTCCAAAACCAGGTTGGAGAAACAGCTGTGGCTTGCATGGCTTGACTTTTACTTTGCCAATGATACTGCACATGAAAAGGCCACCCAGAGCTTCCTAGTCCTCCCCACCATGAGGTTCAGGGTTGGAAGGCCCTGGTCAGTGGCCCAGCATCTGGAAGGGTGTAATGGGTGCCTAGCCCACATGTGTTTTCTTAGGCAAGTAGCCAGGGCATTTATTCGTGATTCCCCCAAGGGGTAGCTGCTGTTGTATAGATGTGGTAGTTGTTGTACATGAGTGTAGCCAGAACTGGCCCCTGTGCCAGTAAAGATGGACACCGTGCTCTCTTTACAGCCAAGCTTTACAGGCTGTGAATTCACTCTTGAAGAATAAGAAGCATAACATATGTACAACCCTTGTGAGACCAGAAATAAGTGCTGGTTGAATGAAGGAATAGCTCTGGCTTTGGGAACCAGGCAGCACCCTAGCCTGGTAGCTTGAACAAGCTGCTTAAGTACTTAAGCTCTGTGAGCCTCGGTCCCTCATCTGCAAAACAGAGGTGGCATTGCCTCAGTTACAGGGTCCTCACGTGATGACGTAAAAGTGCCCAGCTCATGGTAGGCACTCAACAAATGTTAATTCTCTTTCCTTAAGTAGCTCTGCTCAGTCCACTCTGCTTAGTCTCAGATTTTTTTTTTTTTTTTTTCCCTGCAGATTTAGTCCAGGTCCAGAACACAGGATTGATTGTATTATTTAGAATATCTTTTCTTTTCAGACAAATAATGAGCTCTTGGCAACATTAAGTTTTGATGGAAATGAATATTGCAATTTGGCAGCTGCTGATTGACACATGTTTGCTAAATAGCTACTCAAATTTCAGAAAGCTTGCCTAGAAGAAGAAAAAAAGTAAGATATCCCAAGGATATTTTTACCTCCTTTGCCCAGGTATTTATTTGTAAAATCATTTTCTTTGGAAAGTTCCAGCTAAAAAATTTTTATAAAACATGAGTTAGCTTTGGCTGAAGAGTTCAAGTGAGCCTGCATAAAAGATTAAACTTCAGTAGATAGAAAAGTGTTGAGGTTTTTTTTGGAGCCTCTTTGCCTTATAATTTTTTTTTTTAAAGAAAGAGCCGGTCTTTTGGTCACTGCGTCTTTTTTTATATCTTCAGGGAAGTCATAGTAACAGGCTCCGTGTCTGATTGGGTTCCATGGCAACAAAGGGTTGTGACTTTATTAAAGGAGAGTTGAGCATGCCAAGAAAGATAAAAATCAGAGTATGGAAAATGTCCGACCAGATGAATGTGTTTTTTGGATCACATGTGCTCTGGACTAGAAAGGTTTCCTGAGTCGACATCAGTCTCCATTACAGGTTTGAATCTCACTGGGTTGTCGTTAAGGTCATAGGGATCAGTGCTTATTTAAAAAAAGAAAAAATCCATCTACTTCTTTGCTTTTACCCATTCATTCTTCCTTTCTTAATGTCTCAGTATATTTACAAAAATCAAAACAGTGATGGTAAGTACCTAACAAGAGAGAATTCTGACTTTTCAAGGGGGAAAAGAAATGTACCACATTCTTTGTGGAACGGATTACAGCTCTATGTTGTGAGACCGTGTGGGAGGGCCAATTAGAGGCAGTTATCTGGATTGAACTCTCCCTGAATTAAAGCTTGCTGGATGCTTTCCAGGCTGGGGGGTTTGGTTTCCCATCCACGTTTCTCTTTGATGGGTTTGGAGATCCTGGTTGCAGGCCATGGTTGTGGAGTACTCTCTCCCAACAGTAAGGAGCAGGCTGTTGCCATAACCAAAAGTGTGTGGTAATTAGAGGTCTTTTGCTGAAGTTACTAGTATTTGACCAAGAAATGGCGTGATCTGAAAACTTTGAATCATCCTGTGTTCCCACTTCACCTGCTTGTTAACTGTGTGGGGCTGGGTTTACTTTTCTATGAAATGTAAAATTGTATATTTCTCCTCCCACTGATAATGAAAGTGAAAGAACTCCGAGGGCGGGTTGATGTTGGACACTTTACCGTGTCAGTCATCCTTTAAACCAGTGGCACGTTCTCACATGCCCTGTGGGTTCAGGCTTTATTAATCACTTGGGGCCTCTTCATGGTGAATCAGAAACTGCACAGATACTGGGGCTGTCATGATGACGCATACTGTAACGAGCAGTATTGGTCTAAGAGGGAAGAATTAGCTCACCAGGTTTCACGGCACCCAGCTATCATTAATCAGCCATAAGTCCTTGGTGAAATCGCTTAAACTTCTTGGGCCTTGATTTCCTTATCTTAAAATGAGTTTGACCTAAATTGATGTTTCCTAACTTTCCTGTTTAGATAAAGAACCTGGGGTACTGCAGAACCTCCAGTAGAGATTTCTAATTCACTGGTCTGGGGTGTGGCAAAGATCTCTGGAGCCCTATCCACTCTTAACAATTTGGTGTTTGGGATATACTGGTCTAGCTCAATAGTTTCAAACTATTTGGACATAAGAATGGGGTGGAGGTGGGAGGTAGAAAGGAGGCTGTCAGATGCACATTCAAGAATGGGGTGGAGGTGGGAGGTAGAAAGGAGGCTGTCAGATGCGCATTCAAGAATGGGGTGGAGGTGGGAGGTAGAATGGAGGCTGTCAGATGCACATTCTAGATTCTGTCCCTGAGATTGCCTGAAGCCACAGCTTGAGAAACACCAGCTCCAAAGGCTCTTCCACATACTGGTCCTCACTTCCTCAAAGGAGCCAGAAGAGCTGTGTATCAATGAGAGAGCCTGGTGGGTTTTCTTACCCGCAGTGTTAACTCTAAACCCCGTATCAGTATTTGAGAAAGTTACTTATTTTAAAATCTTGGAGTACTGCAATAGTTTGTTCATAGAATTCTCTACGCTGTTTCTTATGGATAAGACAGTGTTTTCTAAGCATGGTTACTTTAGGTGTGCACGAGGCAATGCCAGCCACATCCAGATTACCTGTGGAGCTTGTTAAAAAACACATGGAAGATTCAGTATGTCCTACATAGGGCCTGGGCATCAATCTTGTTGAAGACCTGAAGGATGTTGTGTTCTTTTTAAGGTTTAGGTCAAAACCTTGTAAACTGACCCTAACCTAATTTCCTCAGTGAAATTGACTGAGTATAAACACGCATGTTTAGTACAAGGGGAATGGTTTACATTGAGTCACTTAGATTGTAGAAGAGTCAGTAACACATAAAGTGCCTTAGAGAAAAATATCCTGGCCTGAGAATATTTAATAATTAAACCATTAACTGCTAAAGCAGACCCATTGTAATATATATCTGGTCTGTACAGTTTCTATTTGTGCCTAGTTTTTCTAGTTCGTGTTTAGCAAAGATTAAGTGATATTGTTTAACGGAGTGTTTAGTAGCTCTAAATGATAAAGGTTCACATTTTTTTCTATTAAGTAGCTTAAGTGCGAATTCATTTGAAAAAAAAAATTCCACAGGCTGGGTGCAGTGGCTCATGCCTATAATCCCAGCACTTTGGGAGGCTGAGGCAGGCAGATCACCTGAGGTCAGGAGTTCAAGACCAGCCTGGCCAACATGGTGAAACCTCATCTCTACTAAAAATACAAAAATTAGCCGGGTCTGGTGGCGGGCTTCTGTAATCCCAGCTTGCTGTAAGCCAAGATCGTACCATTACACTCCAGCCTGGGCGACAGAGTGAGACTCTGTCTCAAAAAAAACAAAAAAAGAAAAGAAAAGAAAAGAAAATCCACAGTACTAAAGGGCTTAAAGCAAAATTAAAGTCTCTCTTTCCAGCTTCTTGTCCTTTTCCCCAGAGATAACAATGATAACAATGTTATGTTTCTTTATTTTCTTGAGACGGTTTCGCTCTCGTTGCCCAGGCTGGAGTGCAATGGCATGATCTTGACTCACTGCAACCTCCACCTCCCAGGTTCAAGCTGTTCTGCCTCAGCCTCCCGAGCAGCTGGGATTACAGGCATCTGCCACCATGCCCAGCTAATTTTGTATTTTTAGTAGAGATGGGATTTCTCCATGTTGGTCAAGCTGGTCTCGAACTCCCGACCTCAGGTTATCCGCCTGCCTCGGCCTCCCAAAGTGCTGGGACTACAGGCGTGAGCCACAGCACCTGGCTGCATGTTATGTTTCTTATGTGTCTTTACAGAAATAGTCTTGACACAAAATATACATATACCTATTGATACACAGTTTTAAGTTCCTCCCAGGATGATTTTTTTCATGTTTCTTTTGCTTTGTAATACTGTATTGAAAACTTGTGTACTTTTTTTTCTATAACCATATTTAGATAAATTTCCAAAAGCAAAACTGTTAGGTCAAAGGGCATGTATCTTTTAAATGAGAATAGAGGTGAACACATTGTTCTCCCAAAAGTTGCACCAATTTGCAGGATAAATCTTTTATTTTCAGAAGGATTCCCGGACTCAGCTGAGTCTGATGCAACAGGTAGCTATCCATGTCTGCTAACGCACAGGAACCTCAGGGGCCTCTGCCTGGAGGAATGACATGAACTGTGAGAAAGAGAAGAATGTAAAAGGTATTTAAGGTGTTCAGAGAGAGAAAAGGATAGGGACTAGCTTAGTAGGGAATCCTCAGTTTACAAGGAGAGTGCTTTGGGTCACAGGAGGTCGCAGATCCTGATCTGGTTTTGAAGAAAGCAAGACAACCCTGGGGCATAAGATAATGTGAGAAAATCCTGCTCTAGATCAGGCAAACCACTTCCTGGATGTGACCTGCTCCTGTAGTAGAAGTCGTAGAGTAATTTTGAGTGAAGCATCATAATAGCACTGAGATGCTGTTTATTTTAAACACCACCTCCAATGTGAGTCATGGTGGAGTCACATGTGTGTATGTGTGTGTAATGCATATGTCGAAAGCCATGTTTAAAGGGAAAGGATTACGTCTCAGTAGTCTCTCCCGGAGACTGCACCTCTTGTCAGTGTCTGAGGAATAACTCAAGTAGACCAGGGGTTGGGTGCCATGGGGAAGTTGCCATCTCAATGGCGGGTTCCATCTAATCTGGCCATCTGTCTGCTTTCATTTTTCCCTCTATTGTCAATGGGATAGGAGAGCATCTTGTAGACACACTAAAAAGTTGAGTCCATTCACATCTGGGAAATACAAGTCTATTGAAAGCAGAGAAGAACTGGAAGATATCTTGGGTCTATATGTCAGTAGGGTGTCCAAATCTTACAGGCTGGCTAAGAAGGATGGGGAAGTGTATTGTGTGTTTAATGGGAGCCACCCAGAGTCCAGAAACATTGTAGAGAGGCAAGAACCTCGGGTTCGGACTACATATGTGAGCGAGGAGGAACTTGTTCTTCCTTGGCCCTTGGGGACTAAAGTGTCCTCTCAAACTGGTCATGCTTAAGGCATGTCACATGTGCCCAGGTTGAAGACAGTCAGGAATAAGAATAGTCCTAAAGACCATTAGCTCTGAATTGGATCATTGTCTATGTTTAATCAAAATAATTAAATGAGCCAAACAGTGAGCTTTGAGGCAGTTGCCAAATCATTCTGTATTAGAAACTTGGGCAGGTTTTTAAAAAGATAGTTGTGACTGAGACACAGAATGTGAGGTAGGGGTACTGAACTGGGCTATGGGTGAATGGATGGGAATATATGAAGCCCAGGGAAGAATAAGGAAGGAAGCAGTGATCCTGAATGTATTTTAGGAGCTAAGCTGGAGATGAAGCAAAATATCTAGTGACCAAGATATTTTCAGACTAGGAAGGCAGCCATAAAAATAGGTAAAGACAAGTTGGATCCCAAATTTAAAGGCAAAACCTGAAGAAAAATGAACACGCTTAGCCATGTGGAACTGAATTATGTATACCTTACTGGTCAGTCTGATTTTAAAAATCTTATTGTAGTTTTAAAATATTCATTTTAGGAGTTATAAATAGAATTAGCAAAATGACCTAGCAAAGAAAGTATATACGTCTCATATACAGAGTGTACTATTGACTTAACATTTGGTTTAAGGCAAGATCCATTTGCTGGAATTTATTATTTAACATGACTTAAGACCTTTACTTGAACTGAGCCAGAGGATAGAGGCTATGCAATATTAACTTTGGTAGACACTGTTCCTCTTAAATATTACAGTAGAGTTTTCACAGAGTAGGCTTTGACTAGCCTTTATTAGGCTGACAAAATTCTCCCTCTTTTCCAAACCCCACTGCCCTTTTCTCTCCATCCCACCCCTCAACACAGAGTTAAATAAACACCACTTAAGCCACATAGCAATTTTGAGATCTTTGCATTTGTTATTTAATGTCAAAGGCAGGAAACCCCTGGTCCCCTAGAACAGTCTGGCCTTAGTTTTTCATATGACTTGTGGCAATTCAAATATTTGAGAATCTGCGCCTACAAATATGGTCAAAAGGGATTTAAAGATGAGTGACAGCAAGAAAACTTGTAATCTACTGCAAAGGTTAAGTACTCAATTATAATACAAAGCAGATTATGATCACAAAAGGGCAAGAGGAAAATATTAAATCTCTTCTGTTTGCCATGACATCTTGTCCTTTTCTGATTTCATTAAATCCCAAAAGGAATTTCCTTAGGTGAGACCAGAGTCCCAAAAAGGTTAATTTACTTGCCCCAGGTCATATAGCTGCTAAGAGGCAGAGCTGGGATTTGATTAGGTCTGGTTGTCTATGCTTGTCTCCTCAGAGAGGTGCCTAAGGCGCTGTCACCAATGGGCTCCAGTGCTGTTTCCTCTGTCCCTTTCTCTCCGTGTTCATCTGGACATCTGTGTTTGAAGGTCCCTAGGAACCTTAAGTTGATCATGTCTGAGGCTTAAAACTCCTCGTGCCTGTCTTGTGAATAATCGTAGCTACCAGAAGGAATGAAACAGAAGGGGATTTTCCTTGACTCGCCCCTTCACCCC
The DNA here is from genome assembly GCF_000951045.1 of Mandrillus leucophaeus. Lineage (NCBI taxonomy): Eukaryota > Metazoa > Chordata > Mammalia > Primates > Cercopithecidae > Mandrillus > Mandrillus leucophaeus. The sequence goes on from NW_012103998.1 coordinate 2,259,886, forward strand.
CACATCCAGGTGATGTCAAGTCCTCTCATTCCGCTTCCTTCATAGACCTCTCGTGACCACCCTACATCCAGCCTTCACCAGCTCTTGCCATAGATTGCTGTAGCAGGCTCCAGTTGGCTCCACGGAAATGCATTTTCCATCTTGGTTTCTCAGAAGGACTTGTTTAAAACAAGGATGTGATCATCCTAATCCTCTATGCGGCTGCCAAGTGACCTGCAGGATGAACCCCAAGCACCTCTGCATGATTTAAGTGGGACCCTCCGGGTGTGACCCATCTACCATCCCAGTCTTCACCTGCACCAAGTCCTCCAAATCCTTACTTCTCTGTCTGATTCACCTTCTGACAAGCCTTTCTTTCGGCTTTCTTTGACTTTTTCCCTTCCCCCTTTCCTCCTATCTCCCCCTTAGCAGCCCCTCCCAAGTGTTCACATAGCACCAAGTACTCTGCTGACACTTATCAGTGGCTGGCATTGTGTCTCTCCCCCCGGCCACTAGGCCAGGAGGCGGCTGTGCCCCTTTGCCTCCCCAGCACGCCTTGCCGCGCCTGACACTAGGAGGCACCCAGCAAGTGTCTGTCTCATGAATGAATCAACAGAGAGTCTCCTGACTGCTCACTGTCTTTAAGCCACTTCCCTTCCCTTGGCGCTGGCTGGCCCCTTTGCTCTGCCTTCATCATATTGGTGTTTCCTGTGCCCAGTCCACTGCTGGCATTTGCTCTGCCTAACAAGGTTTGTTGAGCCGAGCCCTTTTCCTTATTGGTAAAGAGAGAGTACCAGACCGAGTATCTGTCCTCTTGCAATCCCAGAGTCGGGGTGATTGATAGCAGGCGCCCTTCTAGTCGACCTCCCTGCAAAGATACAGAATGTGGATCTCTTCTGCTGGCAGCACAAAGAGCCCATTTGTACAGCAGAGTGTTGAATACGGTGCATTATTACTGACGTTTGTACTGGGTCCAGTGCAGGGCGTGGAGTTTCTCTGAGACAAACACAGGAATACCCCGAGATAATGTGAGCAGTATCTCCAAAGTCCAGGCTGAGTCATATGGTAGGTGCTGTTTGGAATATCTAGCCTGCCTGCCTTGCAGATTCAGATGCCTCGGGCAGGAGGGTGAACTGGCTGCCGATCCTGCTGTGCTCCTGGGTTTGCTGTGTGGCCCTTGGTAAGTCTCTTCACGGCTCTTGCGTTTCAGCCAGAGTGTGTAAACATGTACTGTGGAGCTTTGTGATCTTTAATATCCTGGGAGATGCCGGAAAGAAATACAATTTGTCTTTGTGCTCTTAATAGTTGTCTTTGTGCTGGCCCAAATCCCTCTAATTTCTCAGTGGGTTTCTAGGCATTTAAACTGCCTAAACGCCTAATGAACCACCAGTCTCCTTAATGTTATGTCCTTTTAAAAATGTCAGTCCAGTGTGAGTGATTTAACAGATGGACAAATATCTGGGTTGGATTGTGCCGGCTACTGGCTGGAGAAGAGCCAGGTCTCCTCCCACCTCCCTGGGAGTTCGAAAGTAACCCCGGGTCTAACCAGACTCTGAGTTGGAATCTAACTTCGTACTTTAACATCTGGTCTTTCGACAAGTGGACATCTCTGAGTCGTCCTGCCTTTGCCTGGAAACTTGAAACTCTGTAAAACTGACTGTGTAACGCTGCCCAGCCCACCTTGGGGAAGAAGGGTGTGGTGACTGCCTCCAGCTGTGGAAGAGGAAGCAGCTGTGGGGGAAATGGAGAGTGCGTCTGAACTGGGGCTCCTTGGACCATGCTTGGACACCCCATAGTGTGGAGTTCATTCCCCGTAGGGTGGTGAAGGCTCAGGTTCATGTGATCTCTGCCCTGGGGCAGCCTTTGATCTCATAGGAAATCTGTATTCACTTGTGGCTCTTTGTCATAGAAGACTTCTGTATATTGACACAAAATGCAATCTTTCTTTCCTTCCCTCAACATTAAAATATTTGCACACATATATTAATTCAGGTGGTTTTTTCCTAATCCACTCTGTAGCAAAGGTTTGCCCGTTGTTGATAGTGATCCCCAGTCTTCAGAAACCAAAACACCTGGGGGTCGGGGAGGAGGGAAAGTTGGAGAAGTTTGCTGCTTGTCATTTGATCATTTGGGTCTTGGAGGTTACATTTCTGTTGTTTAAAATATAAAAATTAGCAGGGAGTGGTGGCAGTGCCTGTAATCCCAGCTACTCAGGAGGCTGAGGTAGAATTGCTTGAACCCAGGAGGTGGAGGTTGCAGTGAGCTGAGATCGTGCCACTGCACTCCAGCCTGGGCGACAGAGTGAGACTCTGTCTCAAAAAACAAAAAATTCTGTTGTTTAAAAAAAGAAAAAATTCAGAGGGGCCGGTTGTTCCGACAGCAAATCATCTGATAGCCTTGTAACACTGTGAGTGCAACCGTTTACAGAGCTTGATGCACACAGTTTCCATTGGAATAAAAGGGAAAAGGGCTCCCCAAACTGCAAGAGCACTGCTTGTAAAACAGTCAGAGCTGCTTTCTGTGCCAGGCTGTTCAAAAAGATGTGGGAACAGGGCTTGTCTTGGTTGACAGGCCATTCTGGAGAAAGCCTGACAATGCTGGCAGCCCCTCTGCTCTCCTTCCCACCTGTTCCTTTCTAGTCAGTTTATGGAGAGTAGGTTGTTTTTGCTTCGAGGGGGATTACCTGTGGCCTGGGAGACATTAAAGGGCTTTCTCATGACTACATGCTTCACATTCCTGTGTGTAACCAGTGAAGATAATGATCCAAGAAGATCATTGCAGTGGTGACCTGAGGGTCTTTGAGACCAGGTCACAATTTAAGTAGGGTCACAAATTTAGATTTTTTGTTGTTGTTGTTTTGTTTTTGTTTTTTTTAATGGAGTCTCGCTCTGTCGCCCAGGCTGGAGTGCAGTGGTTGGATCTCGGCTCACTGCAAGCTCCGCCTCCCGGGTTCACGCCATTCTCCTGCCTCAGCCTCCCGAGTAGCTGGTACCACGGGCACCCGCCACCACGCCCACCCGCCAGCACGCCCAGCTCGTTTTTTGTATTTTTAGTAGAGACGGGGTTTCACCGTGTTAGCCAGGATGATCTCAATCTCCTGACCTCGTGATCCACCCACCTCGGCCTCCCAAAGTGCTGGGATTACAGGCTTGAGCCACTGCTCCCGGCCTC
>NW_012103998.1:2263180-2270537 GCF_000951045.1 Mandrillus leucophaeus
TTGTTTTTTTTTGTTTTTTTTTTTTTGTTTTGAGACGGAGTCTCGCTCTGTCACCCAGGCTGGAGTGCAGTGGTGCGATCTCGGCTCACTGCAAGCTCCGCCTCCTGGGTTCACACCATTCTCCTGCCTCAGCCTCCTGAGTAGCTGGGATCACAGGCGCCTGCCACCATGCCTGGCTAATTTTTTTGTATTTCTAGTAGAGATGGGGTTTCAGTATGTTAGCCAGGAGGGTCTCGATCTCCTGACCTCGTGATCTGCCCATCTCAGGCTCCCAAAGTGCTGGGATTACAGGTGTGAGCCATCATGCCTGGCCTACTCCATAGTTTTTATTTTAAAATGTTTGTAAACTAATATTGCACAAAGAAGATATTCCATTAAGAAATAATAACATGAAACACCCCTGTAGTTATACCCAGGATAAGGAGATGAACTTGACCTTGTGACCTTCCCTGATTGAGCATCCCTACATCGCAAGCCTTTCCCACCCCCAAGAGGTCATCGCAGCCGTAAGGTTTAACTGTTCTTAAGATTTTTCTCTTTTTACCACGTGTGTGTTCATACCTAAACAAGAGCTTGCCTGCATTTGACCTTTATAAAGTAGAATTCATAAAGTATGTGCTCTTTGACTTGCTTCTTTTAAGATGTAATCATTTTATTCTTTTTGAGACGGTGTCTTGCTCTGTCACCCAGGCTGGAGTGCAGTGGCGCGATCTTGGCTCACTGCAGCCTCGACCTCCCAGGCTCATCCTCTTGCCTCAGCCTTCCAAATAGCTGAAACTACAGGTGTGTGTGCCACCATGCCTGGCTAATTTTTTTTTTTTTGGTAAAGACAGCATTTTGCCATGTTGCCCATGTTGATCTTGAACTCTGGGCTCATATGATCCACCAGCTGGGATTACGGGTGGGAGCCATTGTGCCTGGCCCATTTTAATTCTTGTAGCTCTGGTTTATTCCATTACACTGTACAAATAAACACAATGTGTGTGTGTATCCATTTTATCGTGTGTGTGTGTATATATATCTCCATTTTATTGCCCATAGGCTTTGGATTATTTGTGTGTTGTCTTTTGTTATTGCTTTTATTGTTTTTCTTTTGCAAGTGATGCTGCTGTGTATATTTTCAATGTGCTCCTAACAGGGGCACTTGATCCTCTAACCTACAAATGAAATTTCTGGGTCTCTAGGGGATGTGCGTGTTCAAATGCCAAACAGTTTTTAAGAATCAGTTAAATTCAAACACTGCAAGTATACCTTGCAGTCTGCTTTTAGCATTGCTTCATTTTAAAATGAATCCTAGAACCACTGAAAAAATTTTAAAAGTGAAAGTAATTCTATCCTGCTTTGTCTTATGAGAAACTGACTTTAACCTTAAGGAGATAACATTATTCCTTTTTTGTAGTTGTTGCTGTAGAAACGATTTTTGAAGGACAAAACCAAACTTTAAAACTTGAGGCTGGGCGTGGTCACTCACGCCTATAATACCAGCACTTTGGGAGGCCAAGGCGGGTGGATCACAAGGTCGAGAGATCGAGACCATCCTGGCCAACATGGTGACACCTCATCTCTACTAAAAACACAAAAAATTAGCCAGGCATAGTGGCAGGCACCTGCAGTCCCAGCTACTTGGGAGGCTGAGGCAGGAGAATCACTTGGACCCGGGAGGCGGAGTTTGCAGTGAGCTGAGATTGTACCACTGCATGCCAGCCTGGCGACAGAGTGAGACTCCGTCTCAAAAAAAAAAAAAAAAAAAAAAAATTGAGAACCATTTGGGTGCGCTGGCTCATGCTTGTAATCCCAGCTTTGGGAGGCCAAGACAGGCGGATTGCTTGAAACCCAGGAGTTCAAGACCAGCCTGGTCAACATGGCGAAACCTTATCTCTACAAAAAAAATACAAAAATTAGCCGAACGTGATGGTGTGCACCTGTAGTGCCAGCTGCTCGGGAGGCTGAAGTAGGTGGATCAATTGAGCCCAGGGGGTCAAGGCTACAGTGAGCTGTGATTGCGCCACTGCACTCCAGTCCGGATGACAGAGCAAGACACTGTCTCAAAAAACAAACAAAAACACCAAACCTGAGAATCACAGGTGAAACAGTCTAGCCTCAGGAATCACATGAACTGTATGTAAACAGTCTCTAGATGAACTCTGTGACCCTTCATTTGCCACAAATGGATATACAGTTGGCCCTCCACATCCATGGATTTCACATTCATGGATTCAACCAACCAGGGGTCAAAAATATTTAGGAAGAAAAATTGCATTGGTACTGAACAGGTAGAGTGTTTTTTCTTGTCATTATTCCCTAAACAATGCAATGTAACTATTTACATAGCATTTACATTGTATTAGGTATTATAAGTAATCTAGAGATGATTTAAAGTATACAAGAGGATGTATGTAGATTATATGCAAATACTACACCGTTTTATATCAGGAACTTGAGCACTAGCAGATTTTGGTATTTGCAGGAGGTCCTAGAACCAATCCCCCATGGATTCCAAGGGACAACTGTGTATATACACCTATCATACACTGCCATGGTCTGCTCGTATGAGTATTCTCAGTGAAGAGTCTTTATGGGAAACATCATTGTCCATGAACTACAGATTCAAAGCTATGAGCCTTGGGCAACCCAGTTCTCAGTAGAAATATTTCAGTGTCATTGGTCCCTTAAAAAGACAGTATTTTATGTAGTTATATAAGAAAGATGTAACATTAGTCTACAATATTGTAATGAGATTTTCACTTGAAAACTATGACTTGGCGATTCCAGCTTAGTCCCATAAAATTTGTTTTAGAACTGCCTTTTAAGCCACGGTTTCATTTCCTTGGGAAATGGGATTTAAAATTTCTCTTTTCAGTAAGGAGTTACTTTTCTGAAAGTAATTGCATAAACAAAATTCAGTTAGGGTGAGTTACAAAAATGCTTACTATCCTATAGATTATTTATTTTGCTACCGTTAGTAAAATCGTAGGTCCCTGGAGGAGACAAGGAAGCATCTTAAGTGTGCTAATGAAATTTTGCAGGTATTTCCATATTAGTCTCACTTTGAGATACAGGCACTGGGGACTTTTTTTTAAAAATATGAAAATAAGGTGAATTATTCTCTCAAAAAGGGAATATAAAACAAAAGGTATCTGTGTCCCCAGATTCCCAGTCCTATTCCCGAGAGGTAACTACCATCCACAGTTCTTAAGACAGCTTCTAGAAATGTTCATACACATAGAGTATACAATTGTACACGTCTATCATAAATCCCTCCACCTCTCGTTTAAATAAGCACAGATAAGCGTGCACAGTAGGCATAGCCCTGCGTCTTGCTTTTCTCTCTTAACAATTTAGATTGAATAGCTTCCCATGGTAGCCCATTCAGATCCATTTCCATTTTAGTGGCTGCATCATTTTCCATTGTAATAGAATTTTAAAAAGTGGTTCCCTATTGACGGATATCTATGCTGTTTGCAGAATTGGCAGCAGATGGGGTGGTTGGTGGTGGTGGTGGTAGTGGTAGGGGTGGCAGACTATCATTTTTTTAGAAGCAGCATAGAAGAATCAGAGAAGGAGGCAGCAGACTTGTAAATATTTTCATCTCCATTTCTGTTCTTTAAATCTCTTGAAAAAAAAATTTTTTTGCCTGCCTTAAGGTGTTTTCAGAACTGTATGGAAGCCCAAAAAGGCTAGGTGTGTTTTTCTTGCTAGCCCTTCTTTCCTTGTGGTGATCATGATGGTGAAGGAGATTATGATGTGTAACCAAAACACTGGGGAAGAGGAATGTATTTACATTTGGTGGCTAAAGAAGGTTCCGATTCTCTTCTCTGCTACTTCCAGTGCAAATACACTCTATGGTAACAGGATTATTTGTTTTTAACCTGATTAGCAAGCCTTTCTAATAATAATCTGTTTAGACAGGGGAGTTTTCCTTATACAGAGTGTCTTGCTGCATAATATCCATTCGAGGTGGTGTTTGCAAACCCTATGGAGTGCCTTTCCAAATACCCCTTTCCTTCCCTTTCTCCCTGGCTGGCAGAACCTGTTCCTGGAGTGGAGGCTGAAAATGTTATCTGCTGCCTCCCCAGCCTCCCTTGCAACTAGGGCATGGACATGGGACTCAGCCCTGGTCAAAGGGACCCCAGGGGAAATCTACTGAGGAGCTTCTGGAAAATGTTTTCCTTCCTAATAATTATGAAAGAAGATAAGGATCCTCGTCTATAGCCAGAAACTGTCTACATGTGATTCCTAGAACTGCAGTAGCTCTCTTGCCTCCATGTGAGGAGAAGCAGTGGCCTGAGGATAGTGTGAAAAAATGGAGAGAAATTGGGTCTTTGATATCTTTAAGCCGTTTAATTAGCCCTGCCCTCTGTTCTTACTTTAGGAGACCATAGATGTGCCCTTATTATTGAAACTGATTTTATTCAGTTACTGAAGTTATCTTACCTGTTATGTAATTTTACCCATAGGAAATAATATGAAAGTAGCAAAATGACTCAGTTAAGATAGTTGAGTGCCTGCTGTGTTCAAGAGACTATGAATATGAGGCTCTGGGGCTGCAAAAAAATCAAGTTTCTAAGAATATGAGGTCAGAGCAGCAGGAGTCCTAAGTAACCACTGATAACTGGATTTGGGGTGGTCAGAAGTGACTGTGTGGGAGAGGTGAAATTGAGCAGACTCTGAAGGAACCCCTAGGTTTTGGTAAATAGGAAGCTGGGGATGAGGATGCCTGGGGCTTTAGAAAGAACACAGGCTGTTGAATCACACCTGGGTTCAAACCCTGGCTTGCTACTCCCTAGTTTGTGACCTTGTCAATTCCTTGATTTCTTTTTTCTTTTTCTTTTTTTAATTTTTGAGACAAGAGTCTGACGCTGTCACCCAGGCTGGAGTGCAGTGGTGTGATCATAGTTCACTGCAACCTCGAACTCCTGGGCTCAAGGGATCTTCCTGCCTCAACCTCCTGTGTAGCTGAGACTACAGGTGCATGTCACCACACCCAGCTAATTTTTAAATTTTTTGTAGAGATTGGAGGGCATCAGGGGTGGTCTGGCTTAGTTGCCCAGGCTGGTCTCGATCTCCTGGGCTCAAGCCAGAGTGCTGGGATTACAGGTATAGGCCACAGTGCCCAGCCCAAATTCCTTGATATATTTGATACATTGAGCATAAATAACTAGCATAGTTGAGGTGAGAACTAGAAATAAAATGTGTCAAACGTCTGTCATGCTGATATGCACGTAGAGGGACACAGTAGATGGCGGCGGTGGAAGGCGTGGTAAAGCCTCATGCATGTGGCATTCCTGAATAAAGGGTGAAGTGACTCCTGAATAAAGGGTCAAATGACCTTGGCATGCTTTGCTTGAGCTGGACAGAGTTCACCTGGATGGCCCGCTAAGAGGCTGAGAGTACAGGATCTGGACAGAGACAGGTTTGAGTCAAGATAATGAAGACTTTGACTTCCGGCTTCAGGAGTTTAAACCTCATCCTGTAGCCAGCCTATGGTGGTGACTACTGAGAGGATCAACCTGGAGAGAGAGGAGTTAGATTGTTGCATGGTCCAGGTGTGCAGTGTGACAGATCTAGACCAGGCAGGTGTCAGGTGTTGGAAGGAGCAGAAGGGTCTGATGTTAGAGTATGTGGGAGGCAAGGGAGAGGTGAGATTGAATGGTGAGTCCCAAAGACTGAATAGCTGTCAGTTATGGAGTGTGAAATTCAGAACAGATGTATAAGACTTTCAGATCATCATATCCTAGGTGGGAACAAGAACAGTTGGAAAGATTTATTGATATTTTTGATGAAAGATGCTATATAAGTGGAAAATAATGATGTTACCCAAATCTGTTTGTCTTTTAATTATTGTCTAATTATGCTTATCACTTTACCTCTGTTTGTATATAAAGTTTGATTCCTTTGAAAGATGTGTCCCTTAATAAAATGAACATACCCTTGCCTCCAATTAGATATTATTGAACCCTTTGAGTCAATCCTGTAATATGAAGTATATATTCACTGATTGTTCACTACATGTTTATCCAGGAAGAAAAGCAATCAAGCAAAGTATTTCTCTGACACAGAGATTGTGGTACTTACAGATATATTTACAATGGCCTTATTAATAAAACATCAGTCATAACATTGAAAGCAATGAATGACATCAGAGTCATTAAAGTATAGAAATCAAATAAATTTTAGTTCATCAAGTTCAGGGTGATATCCTGAGCTGAATGAGAGACTTCATAATGTTCTCAGTTCATGAATTGTAAACAGATGGTCCCCTAACATTTCGAAATGCTAATTAAGGTAGGTGGACTGAGTCAGATTAATCAAGTGTACCACATTGTAAATACTGTTATGTAGTTAGCAATCCTTGGCATCTTATTAAGTTCACCTTCTTTCAGGCTGGGCACAGTGGCTCATGCCTGTAATCCCAGCACTTTGGGAGGCCGAGGTGGGCAGATCACTTGAAGTCAGGAGTTCAAGACCAATCTGGCCAACATGGTGAAACCCTGTCTGTTGCGGGAAGTCAGGGACCCCAAATGGAGGGACTGGCTGGAACTGTGGCAGAAGAACATAAATTGTGAAGATTTCATGGACATTTATCAGTTCCCAAAATTAATACTTTTATAATTTCTTAGCCTGTCTTTACTGCAATCTCTGAACATAAATTGTGATGATTTCATGGACATTTATCACTTCTCTAATAATGCTCTTGTAATTTCTTATGCCTGTCTTTAATCTCTTAATCCTGTTATCTTCATAAGCTGAGAATGTATGTCACCTCAGGACCACTATTGTACAAATAGATTGTAAAACATGTGTTTGAACAATGTGAAATCAGTGCACCTTGAAAAAGAACAAAATAACAGCAATTTTCAGGGAACAAGGGAAGATAAACATAAGGTCTGACTGCCTGCAGGGTCGGGCAGAATAGAGCCATATTTTTCTTCTTGTACAGAGCCTATAAACAGGCGTGCAAGTAAGAGGATATTGCTGAATTCTTTTCTGAGCAAGGAATACCCTGGGGAAGGAATGCATTCCTGGAGGGAGGTCTATAAATGGCCATCCCGGGAATGTCTGTCTTATGCAGTTCAGATAAGGACTGAAATACACCCTGGTCTGCAGTACCCTCAGGCTTACTAGGATTGGGAAATTCCAGCCTGGTATATTTTGGTCAGACCAGTTCTCTGCTCTCAAACTCTGTTTCCTGTTAAGATGTTTATCAAGACAATACGTTCACAGCAGGACATAGACCCTCCTCAGTAATTCTAATTTTGCCTTTGCCTTGTGATCTTTATTGCCCTTTGAAGCATGTGATCTTTGTGACCTACTCCCTGTTCATACACCCCCTCCCCTTTTAAAATCCCTAATAAAA
>NW_012103999.1:0-348 GCF_000951045.1 Mandrillus leucophaeus
CCCACAAGAGAAAGCAGGAAAGATCTAAAATTGACACTCTAACATTACAATTAAAAGAACTAGAGAAACAAGAGCAAACACATTCAAAAGCCAGCAGAAGGCAAAAAATAACTAAGATCAGAGCAGAACTGAAGGAGATAGAGACACAAAAAACCCTCCAAAAAATCAGTGAATCCAAGAGTTGGTTTTTCGAAAAGATCAACAAAAATGATAGACTGCTAGCAAGACTAATAAAGAAGAAAAGAGAGAAGAATCAAATAGATGCAATAAGAAATCATAAAGGGTATATCACCATCGACCTCACAGAAATACAAACTACCATCAGAGGATACTATAAACACCTCTACG
>NW_012103999.1:5398-11687 GCF_000951045.1 Mandrillus leucophaeus
GGAGGGATTTCATTGGGAGTTATACCTGATGTAAATGACGAGTTGATGGGTGCTGACGAGTTGATGGGTGCAGCACAATAACATAGCACAAGTATACATACGTAACAAATCTGCACGTTATGCACATGTACCCTAGAACTTAAAGTATAATAATAAAAAAAAGGAAATTATACGACCAAAGGAAATATCCTCAGATAAAAATGTGAAAGAAGATTTCTGAGAAATTCTTTCTGATATGTGACTTCATTTCACAGAGTTACACCAGTATTTTGTGAAGCCGTTTGCTAGCACTGTTTTAGCGGATTCTGAGAACTAATATGTTGGATGGGATTGAAGAGTATAAGGACAAAGGAAATATACTCAGAGAAAAACTGGATTGAATCTTTCTGAGAAACTTCTTTGTGATGTGTGAATTCATCTCACAGAGTTACACCTTTCTCTGCATGAAGCCATTTGCTAACACTGTTCTCGTGGAATCTACAAAGTGATATTTAGGAGCGCATTGAGGGCTATGGTGAAAAAGGAAATATCCTCAGATAAAAACTGGAAAGAAGCGTTGTGAGAAACTGCATTGTGATGTGTGAATGCAACTCACAGAGTTTCACTTTCCTTTTCATTGATCAGTTTGCTACCACTGTTTTCTTGAAATCTGCAATGGGATATTTCTTAGCGCAATGAAGTTTACGGTGACAAAGGAAATATCCTCAGATAAAAACTAGAAATAAGATTTCTGAGAAACTGCTTTGTGATGTGTGAATTCATCACACAGAGTTACACTTTCGTTTCATGGAGCAATCTTTTACCCCTGTCTTTGGGAAATCTGAGAATAGATACTTTGGATCGCATTGAGGCCTACGCTGATAGAGGAAATATCCTCAATTAAAAACGTGAAAGAAGCTTTCTGAGAAACTTCTTTGTGATATGTGAATTCATCTCACAGAGTCACAACTTAGTCTTCATGAAGCAGTTTGCTAACACTGTTTTCGTGGAATCTGCAAAGTGATATTTGGGAGGGCATTGAAGCCTATGTTGAAAAAGGATGTGTACTCAGATAATAACGAAGAAGAGGCTTTCTGAGAAATTGCTTTCCATGTGTGAATTCATCACACAGAGATTCACCTATCCCTTCTTGTACCAGTTTGCTAACATTGTTGTCGTGGAATCTGCAAAGTGATATTTGGGAGTGCTTTGAGGCCTATGGTAAAAAAAGAAATATCCTCAGATAAAAAGTGGAAAGAAGCGTTCTGAGAAACTGTACTTTTGTGACATGTGAATGCAACTCACAGAGTTACACTTTTCTCTTCATTGTTCAGTTTGCTAACACAGTTTTCTTGAAATCTGCAATGGGATACTTCTTAGCACAATGAAGCTTACAGTGGCAAAGGAAATATCCTCAGATAAAAATGTGAAAGAAGATTTCTGAGAAATTGCTTTCTGATATGTGACTTCATCTCACAGAGTTACACCACTATTTCGTGGAGCCGTTTCCTAGCCCTGTTTTTGTGGAATCTGAGAACAGACATTTCGGAATACTTTGAAGACTGTATGGCCAAAGGAAATATCCTCAGATAAAAACGAGAAAGATGCTTTCTGAGAAACTTCTTTGTCATGTGTGACTTCATCTCACAAAGTTACACCACTATTTCGTGGGGGCGTTTGCTAGCACTGATTTTGTGGAATCTCAGAAGTGATATCTTGGATATCATTGAATTCCATGGTGAATAATGAAATATCCTCAGACAAAAACTGCAGAGAAGCCTTCTCAGAAACTGCTTTCATATGTGTGAATTCAGCTCACAGATATACATCATTGTTTTCATTGAGATGCTTGCTAACAGTGTTTTTGCAGAATCTGCATTGAGACACACGGGGGCACTTTGAGACCACAAATATCCTCAGACCAAAAAAGAAAGAAGCTTTCTGAGAAACTGCTTTGTGATGTGTGAATTCAACTCACTGAATTACTTCTGTGTTTCCTGGAGTCGTCTGCTAGCATTGTTTTTCTGGAATCTTAGAACTGATATTTCGGATTGCTTTGAAGACTATACCACCAAAGGAACTATTCTAAGGAAAAAACGAGAAAGAAAATTTCTGAGAAACTTTTTTGTGTAGTGTCAATTCATCTCACAGAGTTACACCTTTCTCTTCATGAAACTGTTTGGTAACACTGTTCTCGTGGAATCTGCAAAGTGATATTTAGGAGCGCATTAAGGGCTATGGAGAAAAAGGAAATATCCTCAGATAAAAACTGGAAAGAAACGTTCTGAGAAACTGCATTGTGACATGTGAATGCAACTCACAGAGTTACACTTTTCTTTTAATTGATCAGTTTGCTAACACAGTTTTCTTGAAACCTGCAATGGGATACTTCTAAGCGCAATGAAGCTTATGCTGACAAAGGAAATATCCTCAGATAAACCCTAGAAGGAAGCTTTCTGAGAAATTGCTTTCTGATATGTGACTTTATCTCACAGAGTTACACCACTATTTCATGGAGCCGTTTGCTAGCACTGTTTTTGTGGATTCTGAGAACTGATATTTCAGATGGGTTTGAAGAGTATAAGGACAAAGGAAATATCCTCAGATAAAAAACGGAATGAAGCTTTCTGAGAAACTTCTTTGTGATGTGTGAATTCATCTCACAGAGTTACACCTTTCTCTGCATGAAGCCATTTGCTAACACTGTTCTCATGGAATCTGCAAAGTGATATTTGGGAGGGCATTGAGGGATATGGAGAAAAAGGAAATATCCTCAGATAAAAAGTGGAAAGAAGCGTTCTGAGAAACTGCATTGTGACGTGTGAATGCAACTCACAGAATTGCACTTTTCTTTTCATTGATCAGTTTGCTGACACTATTTTCTTGAAAGCTGCAATGAGATAATTCTTAGCACAATGAAGCTTACAGTGACAAAGGAAATATCATCAGATAAAAACTAGAAAGAAACTTTTCTGAGAAACTGCTTTGTGATGTGTGAATTCATCTCACAGAATTACACTTTCGTTTCATTGAGCAGTCTATTAGCACTGTCTTTGGGGAATCTGAGAAGGGATAATTTGGATCGCATTGAGGCCTCTGCTGATAAAGGAAATATCCTCATTAAAAACGTGAGAGAAGCTTTCTGAGATATTGCTTTCTGATATGTGACTTCATCTTCCAGAGTTACACCACTATTACGTGGAGCCCTTTGCGAGCCCTGTTTTTGTGGAATCTGAGAACTGAGATTTCGGATCACTTTGAAGACTATATGGCCAAAGGAAATATCCTCAGATAAAAACGAGAAAGATGCCTTCTGAGAAATTGCTTTCTGATATGTGACTTCATCTCACAGCCGTTTGCCAGCACTGTTTTTGTGGATTCTGAGAACTGATATTTCGGATGGATTTGAAGAGTATAAGCACAAAGGAAATATCCTCCAAGAAAAACCGGAATGAAGCATTCTGAGAAACTTCTTTGTGATGTGCAAATGGCTCCTGAAATAGTGGTGTAACTCTGTGAGAGGAAGTCACATATCAGAAAGCAATTTCCCAGAAAGCTTCTTTCACGTTTGTATCTGAGAATATCTCCTTTGTCACTGTAAGCTGCATAGCGCTAAGAAGTATCCCATTGCAGATTTCAAGAAAACTGTGTTAGCAAACTGATGCCTGAAGAGAAAAGTGTAACTCTGTGAGTTGCATTCACACATTGCAATACAGTTTCTCAGAATGCTTCTTTCCCGTTTTTATCTGTGGGTATTTCCTTTTTCACCATAGGCCTCAAAGCGCTCCTAAATATCACTTTGCAGATTCCATGAAAACAGTGTTAGCAAACTGCTACAAGAAGGGAATGGTGAATCACTGTGTGATGAATTCACACATGAAAAAACAATTACTCAGAAAGCTTCTTTCTAGTTATTATCTAAGGATATTTCCTTTTTCACCATAGGCTTGAATGTGCTCCCACATATCACTTTACAGATTCCACGAAAACAGTGTTAGCAATGTGCTTCATGAAAATTACGTTGTAACTCTGTAAGATGAATTCACGTATCACGAAAAAGTTTCTCAGAAGTCTTCTTTCTAGTTTTTATCTGATATTTCCTTTGTCACCATAAGCTTCATTTGGCTAAGAAGCATCCCATTGCAGATTTCAAGAAAACAGTGTTAACAAACTGATCAATGAAGAGTAAAGTGTAACTCTGTGAGTTTCATTCACACATCACAATGCAGTTTCTCAGAATGCTTCTTTCCCGTTTTTATCTCTTGGTGTGTCCTTTTTCACCATTGACCTCAAAGTGCTCCCAACTATCACTTTGCAGATTCCAGGGAAACAGTGTCAGCAAACTGCTACAAAAAGGGAAAGGTGAATCTCTGTGTGATGAATTCACACATTAGAAAGCAATTATTCAGAAAGCTTCTTTCTATTTATTATCTGAAGATATTTCCTTTTTCACCATAGGCCTCTAGGTGCTCCCAAATATCACTTTGCAGATTCCAGGGAAACAGTGTCAGCAAACTGCTACAAAAAGGGAAAGGTGAATCTCTGTGTGATGAATTCACACATTAGAAAGCAATTATTCAGAAAGCTTCTTTCTATTTATTATCTGAAGATATTTCCTTTTTCACCATAGGCCTCTAGGTGCTCCCAAATATCACTTTGCAGATTCCACAAAAACAGTGTTAGCAATCTGCTTCATGAAAACTACGTTGTATCTCCCTGAGATGAATTCACATATCACAAAAAAGTTTATCAGAAAGCTACTTTCACACTTTTAATTGATGATATTTCCTTTATCAGCATAGGCCAGTATGCAATCCAAATTATCCATTCTCAGATTCCCCAAAGACAGTTGTAATAGACTGCTCCATGAAACGAAAGTGTAACTCTGTGTGATGAATTCACACATCACACAGCAGTTTCTCAGAAAGCTTCTTTCTAGTTTTTATCTGAGGATATTTCCTTTGTCACCATTAGCTTCACTGCACTAAGAAATAACTCATCGCAGATTTCAAGAAAACAGTGTTAGCAAACTGAACAATGAAAAGTGTTACTGTGTGAGTTGCATTCACACTACATCACAATGCAGTTTCTCAGAATGCTTCTTTCCAGTTTTTATCTGAAGATGTTTCCTTTTTCACCATAGCCCTCAATGCGCCCCCAAATATTACTTAGCAGATTCCACGAGAACCATCTTAGCAAACAGCTTCATGAAGAGAAAGCTGTAACTCTGTGAGATGAATTCACACATCACAAAGAAGTTTCTCAGAAAGCTCTTTTTTCATTTCTATCTGAGGATATTTCCTCTGGCCATATATTCTTCAAAGCGATCCGAAATATCAATTCTCAGATTCCACAAAAACAGGGTTAGCCAGTGGCTCCACGAAGTAGTGGTGTCAATCTGTGAGATGAAGTCACATATCAGAAAGCAATTTCTCAGAAAGCTTCTTTCACGTTTTTATCTGAGGATATTTCCCTTGTCACCATAAGATTCATTGCTCTAAGAACTATCCCATTGCAGATTTCAAGAAAACTGTTCAGCAAACTGATCAATGAAGAGAAAAGTGTAACACTGTGAGTTGCATTCACACATCACAATGCAGTTTCTCACAATGCTTCTTGCCAGTTTTTATCTGTGGATATTTCCTTTTTCACTATAGGCCTCAAAGTGCTCCCAAATATTACTTTGCAGATTCCATGAAAACAGTGTTAGCAAACTGCTATAAGAAGGGAAAGGTGAATCTCTGTGTGATGAATTCACACATCAGAAAGCAATTTCTCAGAAAGCTTCTTTCTCGTTATTATCTAAGGATACTTCCTTTTTCACCCAAGGCCTCAATGCACTCCCAAATATTGCTTTGCAGATTCCATGAAAACAGTGTTAGAAAACTGCTTCATGAAGACTAAGTTGTAACTCTTTGAGACCTCACAACACAGTCTCTCAGAACACTTCTTTCCAGTTTTTATCTAAGGATATTTCTTTTTTCACCATAGGCCACAATGCGCTTCCAAATGTCACTTTGCAGATTCCACGAAAACAGTATTGGCAAACTGCTTTAGAAGATAATTGTGTAACTCAGTTAGGTGAATTAACACTTCACAAAGCACTTTCTCATAAAGCTTCTTTCCAGTTTTTACCTGAGGATATTTCCATTTTCACCACAGGCCTCAATGTGCTCTCAAATATCACTTTGCAGATTCCATGAAAAGTGTGTTAGCATACTGCTTCATGGAGAGAGAATGTGTAACTCTGTGAGTGGAATTAACACATCATAAAGAATTTTCTCAGAAAACTTCTTTCTAGTTTGTTTTT
>NW_012103999.1:11932-13284 GCF_000951045.1 Mandrillus leucophaeus
ACCATGTTAGCCAGGATGGTCTCGATCTCCTGACCTCGTGATCTGCCCGTCTCAGCCTCCCAAAGTGCTGGGATTACAGGCTTGAGCCACCACGCCCGGCCTCTAGTTTTTATCTGAGGATATTTCTATTGACACTGTAAGCTTAATTGCGCTAAGAAATATCCGTTTGCAGATTTCAAGAAAACAATGTTAGCAAACTGATCAATGAAAACAACAGTGTATCTTTCTGAGTTACATTCACACATCACCATGCAGTCTCTCAGAATGCTTCTTTCCAGTTTTTATCTGAGGATATTTGACTTTTCACCATAGGCAATGAAGCGCTTCCAAATATCACTTTGCAGACTCCACGAGAACAATGTTAGCAAACTGCTTCATGAAGAGAATGGTGTATCTCTCTGACATGAATTCACACATCACAAAGAAGTCTCTCAGAAAGCTTCTTTCTCGTTTTTAATTTGAGGATATTTCCTTTGTCAGCATAGGCTTCTATGTGAACCAAATTATCAATTCTCAGATTCCCCAAAAACAGTGGTAACAGACGGCTCCATGAAACTGAAGTGTAACTCTGTGAGATGAAATCACACATCAGAAAGCAGTTTCTTAGAAAGATTCTTTCTATGTTTCATCTGAGGATATTTCTTTTTTCACCATAGGTTTCAAAGTGGTCCCTGATATCACTTGACAGAATCCGAGAAAACTGTGTTAGCAAACTGCTTCATGGAGAGAAAGGTTTACCTCCATGGGATGAATTCACACATCTCGTAGCAGTTTCTCAGAAAGCTTCTTTCCAGCATTTATCTGAGGATATTTCCTTTATCAACGTAAGCTTCATTTTGCTAGGAAATATCCCATTGCAAATTTCGAGAAAACAGTGTGAGCAAACTGATCAATGAAAAGAAGAATGTAACTCTGTGTCTTGCAATCACACATTACAATGCAGTTTCTTAGAATGCTTCTTTCCAGATTTTATCTGAGGATATTTCCTTTTTCACCAGATGCCACCATGCTCTTTCAAGTGTCATTTTGCAGATTCCACGAAAAGAGTGTTAGAAAACTGCTTCATGTGAAAGAATGTGTAACACTGTGAGTGGAATTCACACATCATAAAGCATTTTCTCAGAAAGCTTCTTTCTAGTTTTTATCTGATGATATTTCCTTTGTCACCATAAGCTTCAATACGTTAAGAAATCTGCCTTTGGGGGGGCGGAGCAAGATGGCCAAATAGGAACAGCTCCAGTCTCCAAATCCCAGCGAGACCGACACAGAAGACCGGTGATTTCTGCATTTTCAACTGAGCTCAAGGAAACCTGCCTGTCTCTGTAGACTCCACCTCTGGGGACAGGGCACAG
>NW_012104000.1:0-1455 GCF_000951045.1 Mandrillus leucophaeus
ACCATCTCCAGAGAGAATGCCAAGAACACACTGTATCTTCAAATGAACAGTCTGAGAGCTGAGGACACGGCTTTCTATTACCGTGCGAAAGGCACGCAGTGAGGGGAAGCCAGTGTGAGCCCATACAGAAACCTCCCTGCAGCACATTTTCCCCAAATACAATCACTGTCATTAAAATCCCTGAGGACACTCACATCTGCCCTGGGCCCTGCCCTTGCCGCAGACGTCCCAACTCAGATCTTGCTATATAGTAGGAGACATGCAAATAGGTGCCTCCCTATTCTGATGAAAATCAGCCCAGCCCTGACCCTGCTGCTCTGGGAGAGGAGCCCCAGCCTTGGGATTCACTGGTGTTTTCATTCGGTGATCAGCACTGAACACAGAGGACCCTCCGTGGAGTTTGGGCTGAGCTGGGTTTTTCTTGTTACTATATTAAAAGGTGATTTATGGAGAACTAGAGATATTGGGTGTGAGGGGACATAAGTAAGAGAAACAGTGGATATGTGTGGCAGTTTCTGATCTTTGTGTCTCTGTGTTTGCAGGTGTCCAGTGTGAGGTGCAGCTGGTGGAGTCTGGGGGAGGCTTGGTACAGCCTGGAGGGTCCCTGAGACTCCTGTGCAGCCTCTGGAGGATTCACCTTCAGTAACTACTACTTGAGCTGGGTGAGCCAGACTCTGGGGAAGGAGCTGGAGTGGGTCTCAGCTATTAGTGACGGTGGGGGTAGCACACACTATGCAGACTCCGTGAAGGGCAGATTCACCATCTCCAGAGAGAATGCCAAGAACACACTGTATCTTCAAATGAACAGTCTGAGAGCTGAGGGCACGGCTTTCTATTACCGTGCAAAAGGCACGCAGTGAGGGGAAGTCAGTGTGAGCCCATACAGAAACCTCCCTGCAGGAACATTGCGGGGAGAATCAGCTGCAGGGGTGCTCAGGACCCATTGACCAGAGTCAACCCCAGAAGCAGGTGCACACAGAGGCTGATTTCCTGTCAGGATGTGTGACTTCATCTTCTTCTTCAGCTTCTCTAGTGAACGTCTTTAAGTTTGGAATTCTGTGCCTAATAATGTCATCTCTACATATTTTTAAAATGATTATTTTAATATGATAATCTATTCTCATATGCACAAAATGCAGATTGATGCTTACAGAGATGAAAAGTCCTCAACCATGATCACCAGGATCAGAGTCCTGAGGAAACTCAGGGGTGCCTGGTGAGTCTTCTCCAGTCAGACTCAGAACAGGAACTTCGGAAAGATTCCCTAACTAGAACAGTCTTTAGAGATTCTGATTACAACAATGAGGGGGGCTGGGCTAGTGTCAGTGTCATGTAGAACTCACAGGTTTCCTGTCTGATCCTTCTCCTGCTGACACTAAAGTATGCAAATCAGAACCAGCACTAATCTGGTGATCCTTTTGCCTGCAATCCAAGTTTTGTTTTGTTTTATTTCTT
>NW_012104000.1:1562-3271 GCF_000951045.1 Mandrillus leucophaeus
AGATCTACATTCTTAAAAAATTTTTAAGGTGTAAAACAGAACAGTTTATAATTAGGCTATTATAATTTTGCTAATGAGTTTTAAAATTCACATCTATATTTTGGATATTCACAATTTTTCAGATGTAAGACTCCTAACTATATTCTCCCAGTTTGTAGGTTGTTCTGTAGGAATTTTTTCCTTGCTTTGCAGGATCTTTCTGTTTTGATGCTGTCCCACTTGTTCAATTCTGCTTTTGTTGTCTGTGCTTTTAATGTAAAATCTAGAAAATCATTCTGAAGTTTTCTGCGGGAGAGAAAATTTTACAATTGCAGGCCATTCATTTAACACTTTAACTAATTTAGAATTGCTTTTCGTATTAATTCTAACCCAAAATTATTAATTCTTTGCATGTGTACATCCAGTTTTTCTAATACCCTCTTTGGGAGGGACTATGATTTAGCCATTGTTTATTGTTGGTTTTCATGTCGAAATTAGTTTGCCATCAAGATACCAGTTTATTTTTGAGCTCTCCATATGCTTTTATGTCAATACCATCTGTTATTCATACTCAATTTTTGTAATTAATTTTGAAACTTAGAACTAAGATGACTCCACATTTATTATTGCCTTGATGCAGATATTGGGACAAAGTATTTTAATGTTTCACCATTAAGTAGGATGATAGCTATGGATTTTTGTAATGACTTTTATTATTTACAAGTTATTTTCCAGTATTACTAGTTTGTTTAGAGTATTTTTGTGATGGAGTTTTGCATTTTAAAATGGAATTTTCTGTGTCTGGTGAGAAGTTAATAGGATTTTTTCTTTTATTCTCTTAATTTGGCATGTCAAATTTATTGATTTACCAATATTGAATTAGCGGTACACTACAAAAGTAAATTTGAGTTGGTATTGGTGTATGATTCTTTTAAAGTCTTGTGGAATTTAGTTGACCATTATTGTGCAGGTGGTTTATTTATTTATTTTAGGAATATTGGTCTGTAGTTTATTTTTCTGCTTCTGCTCTTGTCGGTTACTGGTAATATGATAATCGTAGCCTTACAAAAAGCATTTGAAAGGTTGGTGGCACACCGATTTTGAGAAAGAGAACGGCTGATGTTACATTTCTACATATTGTTTATGTAACATATAACCTATCTAACATATAACCTATCATGGAGAATATTTAATCTGTGCTTGGGAAGCATGCATATTATGCTGTTGTTGGTTGAAATGATCTGTAAATATCTATTAGGTTACTTTGATGAATGGTATTGTTCAAGTGCACTGGCTTCTTAAGAATTGTTTTTCTGGATATTCTACACTTTATTGAAAGTAAGGTGTTGAAGTCTTCTATATTATTGTTTCCTATTTATTTCTTTATAACTCTTAAAGTTTGCTTAATACAGTCATATTTCTATTTGTATAATACGAATATGCTAAAAAATAAAAATTGCTTAGCAATTTTAATAGCACAGTCACATAATAAGAAATTATATTGTCCCAAATTCTGCCGTTGCCTCTCAACTCCTCCAGGAGTCTCACATCTGCCCTGGGCCCTGCTGTCTCTTCAGGTGTCCCACCCCAGAGCTTGCTAGAGAGGAGGAGACCAGCAAAGAGGGCCTTCCCTTTCCTGATGAAAACGAGCCCAGCTCACTTTCTGTAGCTGGGAAAGAAGAGCCCCAGCCCGATTCCCAGGTGCTTCCACTTGGTGATCAAGAGTGAAC
>NW_012104000.1:3321-4808 GCF_000951045.1 Mandrillus leucophaeus
AAAATTATTAATTCTTTGCATGTGTACATCCAGTTTTTCTAATACCCTCTTTGGGAGGGACTATGATTTAGCCATTGTTTATTGTTGGTTTTCATGTTGAAATTAGTTTGCCATCAAGATACCAGTTTATTTTTGAGCTCTCCATATGGTTTTATGTCAATACTATCTGTTATTCATACTCAATTTTTGTAATTAATTTTGAAACTTAGAACTAAGATGACTCCACATTTATTATTGCCTTGATGCAGATATTGGGACAAAGTATTTTAATGTTTCACCATTAAGTAGGATGATAGCTATGGATTTTTGTAATGACTTTTATTATTTTCAAGTTATTTTTCAGTATTACTAGTTTGTTTAGAGTATTTTTGTGATGGAGTTTTGCATTTTAAAATGGAATTTTCTGTGTCTGGTGAGAAGTTAATAGGATTTTTTCTTTTATTCTCTTAATTTGGCATGTCAAATTTATTGATTTGCCGATATTGAATTAGCGGTACACTACAAAAATAAATTTGAGTTGGTATTGGTGTATGATTCTTTTAAAGTCTTGTGGAATTTAGTTGACCATTATTGTGCAGGTGGTTTATTTATTTATATTAGGAATATTGGTCTATAGTTTATTTTTCTGCTTCTGCTCTTGTCGGTTACTGGTAATATGATAATCGTAGCCTTACAAAAAGCATTTGAAAGGTTGGTGGCACATCGATTTTGAGAAAGAGAACAGCTGATGTTACATTTCTACATATTGTTTATGTAACATATAACCTATCTAACATATAACCTATATGGAGAATATTTAATCTGTGCTTGGGAAGCATGCATATTATGCTGCTGTTGGTTGAAATGATCTGTAAATGTCTATTAGGTTACTTTGATGAATGGTATTGTTCAAGTGCACTGGCTTCGTAAGCATTTTTTTTCTGAATGTTCTACACTTTATTGAAAGTAAGGTGTTGAAGTCTTCTATATTATTGTTTCCTATTTATTTCTTTATAACTCTTAAAGTTTGCTTAATACAGTCATATTTCTATTTGTATAATACGAATATGCTAAAAAATAAAAATTGCTTAGCAATTTTAATAGCACAGTCACATAATAAGAAATTATATTGTCCCAAATTCTGCCGTTGCTCTCAACTCCTCCAGGAGTCTCACATCTGCCCTGGGCCCTGCTGTCTCTTCAGGTGTCCCACCCCAGAGCTTGCTAGAGAGGAGGAGACCAGCAAAGAGGGCCTTCCCTTTCCTGATGAAAACGAGCCCAGCTCACTTTCTGTAGCTGGGAAAGAAGAGCCCCAGCCCGATTCCCAGGTGCTTCCACTTGGTGATCAAGAGTGAACACAAACGACTCACAATGGGGTTTGGGCTAAGCTGGGTTTTCCTTGTCACTATTTTTAAAGGTGATAGATACATGGACACTTAGAGGGATATTGAGTATGAGTGGACCTGAATGACAGAAAGAGTGGATATGTATGGCAGCTTCTGATCACA
>NW_012104001.1:0-29860 GCF_000951045.1 Mandrillus leucophaeus
ATATTTAAAAACATACCAAAAGAAAAACCATGAGGCTACGTAATGATGGAGAGTTTTAACTAGTTATGGTCAGTAAAAATGATGAACATTAATTTTGGAAAATGTGACTCTTCTGAACCTTGAAGAAAGACAGTATACTTTCATAAAACCAAAGATAAATGCCTGTTCTAAGTGGCTCTAGGAAAATCATGCCATCACAAAATATTTTTCTCAAAAGACTCATAATCTGCTTTGGGACTTCAAAACTTCCCATTTGTATATATTGACTCCCTCGCTCCAATGCAGTAATATACTTCCCACATTACTGATGTTGTCCATTGGCCAGACTTGCTTTGTTTGCAGACTTTTGTTAGCAGATGTTTTGTGAGAAGAGGCCTTAAATATGCTCATGTAATTTGGGCTTGGCTATAGTGCTCTGATGATCTGCCTGAGAAGCATACCCTGGGAAGCTGCGCACCCTTCAGCCTAAGCCTATCAGAAATCACGTACATAGTTAACCTGAATCCAATCTATAGCCTGGACTGAAAGCCATCTGAACCACTATTGGAAACAGAGCCATCCAGCTGAGTCCTTCATAGATTGGCCAAACTATGGTTAACCTGAAGACCTGTGAACAAGAAAATTATATGCTTGTTGGAAGACACTGATTCAGGGAATGGTTTGTTAAGGCAATAGCTGACTGATACAGACAGGCTGCCTTAGCATAGTATGGTTAAGAGTGCAGACTGTAAGCCTAAAGTCCTTTATGTCAAATCTCTACAATTTGTCAGCTATGTTTCCTTGTATAAGTTATTTAAATCATGCCTCAGTTTTTTCACTTGTAAAATGGGATGATGATAATATCAATCTCATGCAGTTAATATTTTTAAAGTTCTTAGAACAGTCCCTGGTACATAGCATCCTCCGAAATAGTATATACTGGATCAATAAAATAAACCTCATTAACCCATAAATGTGTCCCCTAAAGACCCCTATCAAGGACATGATGGTTTCTATATTTGTTGCTTCTGCCAGAGGGTGCTTGATTCTCCAGAGACTGTCTCCAGCATCATCAGGAGTTCGTGTTACATAATACTTAAGAGTTCCATATGTTGAAGACTTTCTTCTGATGAGTCAGATGACCTGGATTTGAAGTTTTGTTTCACTGTCTAAGCACTGTGCCAGACACTGAGTTTCAATTTCCTTATCAGTAAAGTAGGTACCATAATAGGTCTGAGCCCTGCAGTTATCAGGATTATATTAGATGCTCTATAGAAAATCTTTTAGTACAATATTTATTGCATTGCAAAGACTTAATAAATGTTAGTTGTCCTTAATTTGCTCAAACAATTTTAGGAACTACAAGGTCACTTTTAGCTTATTAAGAAGTGGATTTTAACTTCAAAGTGTTGTTTACCTAAATTCATTAAAAGGTAACCTTCTCTGATCAATTTAAGACAAAGTAGATTTTTTTAAAAGCACCTAAAACCAACAAAAAAAACACTGCATTATTTTCTCTCCTCTGCTACTCCAAATCTCTTCAGCCTTTATTTTCATTTTGTTCTCATTTGTCATTATAATAAAAATCATAAAAATGATTCTTGTTATTATGTCTGTGTTATCTTCACTTTATTTTTATGTAAATAATGTTGTCTCTACCTTCTATTTACTAACACTATTTCTCTTATTAATCAAAAAGAGTCCTCAGATCACATTCATTTCAATGGAAATTTAATTTAAAAGGTAAGAAATGTAGATTATGTAAAATACTAAGCCACAATGTGTGCATCTTTTACATGAAAATAACCCTAATTTCCCTGCTTGACTGAGAAAAGAAATAAAAAGAATGATTGCTATAAATCAGGAAAAATTCATAACTTGCTGGAGGTGTAACAGCTGTTGATTTAAGGTCTGCATCTTCGATAACACAATGCTGCTGGGAAGATAACATCTTTTTGACAAAGCTGTGAACATAAAAATTACAAGGCTATACTCGACATTTAAATATTTTCTCCATATCACTTAGACAAAAAAATTTCTTTAATTCACTTATACTAAAATCTGTTTGAAGTTTATTGTATCTCATCAGCAAGTTTTATAATAAAATTTAGTGTTTTCTTGTTTCATAGGTATATGGTAGATGTGTCATATCACAAATAAAAATAAATTATCCTCAGTTTAGAGAAATGGTCTACTGTTGTGTACAAGTAGTTCCTACCATTAGCAATACAACACAGAATTGGGCATACACTCGGGATATTATTCATTTCTTTTATTATCAGCTAGAACTAGGTGATTGAAAAATTAGGTGACAAAACAAAGCAAGTATTGCATTGGCTGAAAAAAAAAATCTTCAAAGTGGAATCTTGAAAAAAAGTGGAATCTTTTAAAAGAGAATAACTTTGCCAAGCATTTGGAAACAATAGCAGAGTTTTTATTTATCTAGAGGTTGCTATATTATTTATTGTACATGTTCGTGTACTGTTGACTCACAAACTATAAAATTTTATGCTGAGGTTTTGTGTTTCTTATTTATCAGTGAAATGCACTGAGAACATCATCAAATACCTAGAATAATGCTAAGTAATGGCCTTGTCTACTCACTCTTCAACAAAACCCAGTGTGCTTCCTTTCTTTTATGAATTGCATTTACCTTGGAAAACAAATTTGCTTCTTCTTATTAAAGTTTTTTAATGCTTCTGTCTTTTACCTAAGACCATCTTGCAATGTCACTGTAACACCTGTGTGCCCCAGCCCTTTAGTCATAGCCATCTCGAGTCACTTCTTTGAATGTTCAGATAAAATGATTTGACTCCCCACACTACATGCTTGAGGAAATACAAATCCCTTTCTGCCCCACTTAAGAATTAGGGCAGAGTTGCCTACAATTCTTCTGGATACCTTTTATTCCAATTTTACTCTGAATTCCTGTTCCCGCTTAATTCTTGATTCATAAGAGTGGTTTCTACTGGAGCTCCCACCTTCTCGGCACCATTTCATCCCAACTTGGACAGTACTCCTGGTTCATTGACTGGAGCTCTATTACTAAAGGTTGTGTGTATTACAGAGTGTTATTGGAGGCTTGGGGAGAATGGAAAATGGAAAACAGCTTTAAATTGAATGTTGACCATCACTTCTCATTCACTTACTCATTCACTAACAAATATTTATTAAGCTCTTATCCTGTACAGGCACTATTCAAGATCATGGAGCTACAGAAGTGAACAAAACAGATTAAATCCCTTGCTTTGATAGCGTTTGGAGTCCATTTATTCAAGAGAGATAATAAACAAAATAAATTAGTAAAATAGATAAGTTAGAGAGCAGTATTTTCAAAAGAAATAAAGCAGAGAAGGCAGAGAAACTGTAGGAAGGGGTGCACTTTTAGGTAGAGTGGTAGGGGCAAGATTTACTGTAAAGGTGTTATTTAGAAAAAGACATAAAGGAAATAAGGGAAGAAGTCATGGGGAAATGTTTGGAAGAGTGGTTTAGGTAGCGGAAAATAGCAAACGCAAAGGTCAGAGCCTCCCTGGAATACTAGAGTTCTAGCAAAGAGAATGCTAGGGCTGAGCTCTCAAATTTCTCACCACCTAGACCCTTCTCCTGATTCTAGAATTCTGCATTAACTCTATTATTTTTGTTATTTTCTGTATTCTTGGTGCTCTGTTATCTGGGCCCTCACTGACTAGGGAGAGACTACCCTTCCTAGATGCAGTCAGTTCTTAAAAATAGCAAACTATTCACCTTGGAGTGCACTTTTTATACACAAACTCACCAAACCAAAGCCCATATTCCAGCACCTCCTGTATCTGACTTTTACACACCCGGAGGCAGCATTCCTCTGCCTCGATTACCCTAGGGCCAGGTACCAGACAAGGAGGGCCCACCTCTATAGGCCAGAGCCTGCTGAAGTTATTTAGACTGTCCAATCTGAAGCCTGCTGAGCAGCTCACCTGCCTGGCCCATTCCTTCCTGTGAGAAGCAAAGTAAAGACTCTGTCTGTGCCTGCCTTTAATCATTCTATCTCCTGACTGACACTGGCACTTCCCATGTGGCCCTGCATGGCCTGGTGTGCCCTTCCTCTTGAGAACCATGAGCAACAAACTATCTTTTCAGTAGCAGTTGTCTCTTTATCTCTTGGCCCCACCATACCTGAATAAAACCAAAATTCTAAGTACATTTTCAAACAAGTCCCTACCTAGCAGCCAGTAGACAACTTACAAATTGATTTTATTCCTCAACAGAGAAATAGGGGTAGTTTTCTTTCCATTCAGACTAGGTCTTGGGTCTACCATAACTAAAAGGCACATTAATTAGCTCTCCTACACAAAATAAAAGTTTTCCTTATGGCAGAATAATTCTACTCCAGCTCTGATTATACAACCATCACCCCTTGTCATCACTCCATAGCCTTACTCAAGTTGTCCACATCGTTAACTCTTTAATATAAGTGGTGCTTCCTAATCAGATGTCATCCACCACCTAAATAATAAGCAGTATGTTCAGCAAGGAGGTAACCAAATCTGAGCTAAGCATAGTCTTTCCAGAAGATCTTGTGACCCAAGAAAATGGGTAGTTTTTTTTAGAAGTAACCACCTTCAGACCATAGAAGTTGGTTTCCCTGGAGATTCTATGTTCTGCGTTTTCTGGGCTCTAAGAAAAACACCTGTTTGGTTTGATAACACAAAAGCAGCTAAGGCAGGAATGGCCTTATGGGCCACTCCAAACTCTGATGGGAATTTAATAAGTTAGTTTCCTAAACCATCGGACAACAGAACTCTTATCAAGCTTAATGTTCCTCCAAAAGGGTGGGGGGGACTTCCTTAAGCAAGTAAATTTTGTCAATACTGCATAATATGTTTTTCAAACTTGGATATTGGCACATTAGACTGTGATTTGAGAGGGAAGGGAAGGTAACTAAATGCTAGAACTTATAAAAACCTGATCCCAAATGTTACAGTTGTCTCAGTGACTAGAGAAACATTCAATATTTTGGTTGCTTTTGTGTGTAATGATTTTTCTTTTATTTTCATGCCTGTCCTTGGTCGTAACAAAGAAATATGTTTTTATGTACTTCTAATGTTTTTATCAAAAGACAGTTAAAACTCTTATATGCTAAATTTCTACCTAGTATGTGAATTAATTCTATGGGAATGACATAGTTCTGATATCCAAGTGTTGATAAATGTCCAAATTCCAAAATGACAATATCATTTTTGTTACTTCTTTTTCACGGTTTATATTAATACTTGATCCTAAAATAACCCAAGTATGTTATTTTTCATTTACTTTTCTACAGAGCGATGAAAACGGAATAATGATTCATAGTAACAGTATGTTTGCCTTAAATAGAGTTTTATGCTACATTACCGTATTTTCTAGTTTATAAGCTTAGGCAGTTTATAAGGCACAATCAACTTTTATAAGCATATTTGGCTGGAGTGGAATTTTATAATAAGGACAGTAGAAAGAAAATGCATCTCCCTACTCTGATAAGGTCGATGGGTCTTTCTGTGTCCTGAGAGCTTTTGCAATCAGCCACTCCGGGAAAAGCTTAGGGTTGTGAGTGGGGAGCTCTGGAATTTGTTAAAATATCAGTTTACTGTACCATCAGAGGATTTCACCATCTAGTAGCAGCTACTGCAAATTTTAGCCAGTTACTCTGAATGAGATTTATTTTGGGTGTGTGGCTGAACAATTTATTTCTGTAGACAGCTTTTATGTGACAGAGTGAATTTCCATATTCTAAATTGACTATGATGTGATTGATACATTAGAAAACATGTTTTGCAAAACACAGATTATTGGTTATATCAGGATCAGGTCTTGTTGCCAATGCATTCATGTAAGAAGTAAAATTGAAGCAACTGTTACAACAGCTGCTTTCTTTATTATAATAGATGTAATAAGGATGATAAGAATGTATGGAAGCACTGTGCTGGTGGTATAGTTAATAGTGATGAGAAAACAAACAGCATTATTAATGACCCAAACCTACATAGGGTCTAAGGTAATACTTAGTAAAATTCCTTCAGAGAATACAATTTTAGTTTTGCAAGGTTTTTTTTGTTTGTTTGCTTGTTTTTTTTTTTGTTTGTTTTTTTTTTTTTTTTTTACAACTCTTTAGGTCTTAAGGCCCTTTTGTTCTCACAAGCACAACAGTTTTTATAATACAACTTTTGATAACTCAGGAGTTTTGTAGGAACACAACCATCAGGTGGTGGCAGACCACAGACCCTCTTGCTAGCACATCTAGAGACTGACAATATTTGTGTCATTTCTTATATTGTAAAAATATTTATTTGCCCATGTCTCTTAAAATGAATACTGACTTATCACATTTGAGAAGTCCATTCTGACCTGTAACATGGTATTAGCATCTCACCTATCTCCTCTTTTGACAGTTCTCATTATCTTTAAAGACCAATTGTTCTTCTAGGGTGCATTAGGGAGTTTTCCACCTCCCTCTTCCTCACCTCATAGATTGCTGCTAAATCTCATCTCCCTTTTTTATGTATAACTTTATTTCAAGCTATGTATCAGTATAAATAGTTAAGCTAATTTTAATTAAAATATTAAGTAAGCTTTCATATGGCATTAAGCAAATGATTTTAGTGAAGTCCAGTTATATTACATCTACTGAATTCCCTTCATCCACTTTGCAATTTGATTAAAGGCATGCAATTCAATGTCTGACATGATCTGTTCTGTATCAGCCCATGCTGCTTATCAGCCAGGCTTTCACTACTCTCTGGATGCATATTGATATGGTTTGGCTGTGTCCCCACCCAAATCTCATCTTGGATCATAGCTCCCACAATTCTCACATCATGGGTGAGACCTTGTAGGAGGTAGTTGAATCATGGGGGCTGGTCTTTCCCATATTGTTCTCATGATAGTGAATAAGTCTCATGAGATCTGATGGTTTTAAAAAGGGGAGTTTCCCTGCACAAGCTCACTCGTGTCTGCTACCATATAAGACATGCCTTTTCTCCTCCTTCGTCTTCTGCTATGACTGTGAGGCCTCCCCGGCCATATCAAACTGTTAGTCCATTAAACTTCTTTCCTTTATAAATTACCAGTCTTGGGTATGTCTTTATTAGCAGCATGAGAATGGGCTAATGCAGACATTAATCCAGCCCAGGTCATTGCTTCAGAAGGTACAAACCCCAAGCCTGGGAAGCTTACATGTGGAGTTGGGCCTCTGATTGCACAGAAGTAAAGAATTGAGGTTTGGGAACCTGCACCTAGATTTCAGAGGCTGGATGGAAATGTCTGGCTGTCCAGGTAAAGATGTGCTACAGGGGCAGAGCCCTCATGGAGAACCTCTGCTAGGGCAGTGAGGAAAAGAAATGTGGGGTTGGAGCCCCCACACAGAGTCCCCACTGGGGCACTATCTAGTGGAACTGTAAGAGGGACACCGTCCTCCAGACACCAGAATGGTAGATCCACTGACAGCTTGCACTGTGCACCTGGAAAAACTGCAGACACTCAATGCCAGCCCATGAAAGCAGCCAGGAGGGAGTCTATATCCTGCAAAGTCACAGGGGCAGAGCTGCCCAAGCCCATGGGAGCCCACATCTTGCGTCGGCATGATCTGGATATGAGACATGGACTCAAAGAAGATCATTTTGGAGCTTTAAGATTTGACTACCCCCTGGATTTCCCGGAATTGCATAGGTCCTGTAGTCCTGACACTTTGGCCAATTTGTCACATTTAGAATGGCTGTATTTACCCAAAGCCTGTACACCATTGTATCTAGGAAGTAACTAACTTGCTTTTGATTTTACAGGCTGATAGGCAGAAGGGATTTGCTTTGTCTCAGATGAGACTTTGGACTGTGGACTTTTGAGTTAATGCTGAATGAGTTAAGACTTTGGGACACTGTTGGGAAGGTATGATTGGTTTTGAAATGTGAGGACATGAGGTTTGGGAGGGGCCTGGGGCAGAACAATATTGTTTGGCTATGTCCCCACCCAAATCGCATCTTGGATTGTAGCTCTCACAATTCCCACATGTCATGGGAGGGACCTGGTTAGAGGTAATTGAATCACAGGGGTGAGTTTTACCCATGCTGTTCTTGTGATAGTGAATAAGTTTCATGAGATCTGATGGTTTTATAAAGGGGAGTTTCCCAGCACAAGCTCTCTCTTGCCTGCCACCATGTAAGACATCCCTTTGCTCTTCTCCTTCGTCTTCTTTCGCGACAGTGATGCCTTCCCAGCCATGTGGAACTGTGAGTCCATTAAACTGCTTTCCTTTATAAATTACCAGTCTCAGATATGTCTTTATTAGCAGCATGAGAAAAGACTAATACACATATATAACACTTTTTTTTCTTAATATCTACTCTGTTATTTTGCTAAGAACTTAAGATATTAATAGCCAGGAAGGGTTTATTTCTTTCTTTCTAAAATATTTTTATCTTGGTTGTTGTTTCCATTGTTTTTGAAATGCTTTTGTTATCCTAATCCCAAGAAATATTTCCCAATGGAAACATAAATGCCATGGGAAATTTTCCTGGTGACTAAGGGTTCTTTATTTAAACCAAAGGTGCTTAATTGCTGTGTTCCACATATTCATTTTTCAGCCTATTGAGTTCAAGTACCTTATTGATGTTATCATTAATCTTAGGTACCATTCTTATTTTTTCGGCTAATTATTCTCTGATAGAATCATAACAAAAATCTGTAGTTTCTCAGCCATGTGCCAGTTCAATTAGAGGTTATGTTTGTCTGTTGTTCATTTTAGAGTACCTCTAAATACTTTATGCCAACTCCATGACATATTAAATTATGCCAGCCTCAGCACATTTAAATGATGATTCTATTTATCACTTTAGTGTACTCTTTATTGCAATAAGTCAAATAATTACTATTTGGTCTCTGGAATTCACAAATCAGCAATAAGGCTTATAGTCTGTTTATTTTATATAAGCTAAAGATCATGACTTGAATTTCTACTAAACAGAAGTAATTTATATTTTATTAATATAACTATTTTTCTATTCAAATATGCTGCAGTTAAAATTAACTGACCCAATTTTAAAGAGTTTCCCGAAAATAAAAAATATTGTTTCCATACTTTTGTATATATAGGAGTTTAAAGGGAATGAGAATGTTAACAGCAAGGAATAGCACTAATCCCTTTAGAAATTCTCAGGAGTGAACAAGGTAAGGTGTTCACGCTAATGTGAGCAGTTTCTCCTCATACACAAAGGGCTAAGAATGCTATGTTTCCTTTTTATATCAAATCTAATCTACCTCCGGAACCTCATTTGCCATGGTCAGCGATGTCAGTCATTTTAAATGGCTTCCTTCCCTCTCATAGAAGCTTATAAAGGCCCCTGAGCTTACAAAATCCTGTGGAAATAAAGGAGAGCTCCTGGTCTCAGTTGAAATGCTCATCATGCCTATGCACACCCAAAGGTGGACTGTTCTGCAGATAGCATTCATATCATTAGCATCCAGCTAATCTGTGGTCCCCATAGGACAACTTTTGGTATACAATCCTCGCTGACACCTAGACAAATATCATCTGGGGAGTCATGACACCTCTTAGACACTACTGTCTGGTGCGATCCCAGTCTTCACCACACAAATGAACAATCAGCCTCTGGTTCCTTCTTCTCTGAGGAATTCTCCTACTTCCTGAAAGGTCAAACCTTCATTTCTCCAACCCCTGGGAAAAATACAAACACCTAGCCTTTCTTTTCATGGCCCTGTTTTAATGGCACATCATGAAACTTCAAACTTCAGGACCACAAAAGAAATTACCTTTTTTCCTGGTATCTTTAGGAATATGATAACTGATCTCCCACCTTCCAAGGAGAATGGTGTGATTATAAACAGAAAAGAAAGAAACAATACAGTTGACCTTTCACATATTACTACATTAAATGCTTAATAACTCACATTTTATACAAGGAAACCAACACAATTATTTTTTCCAAATAATTGTCACAGTCATGAAAGAAGACGAAGGAGAAGAGCAAAGGGATGCTTTATCTGGTGGCAGGCAAGAGAGAGCTTGTGCAGAGAAACTCCCCTTTATAAACCATCAGATCTCTTGAAAAGCTTTTGAATGAATTTTAGTGTTTGTGCTTAAAGCTCTTACTTCATCATCCCATTACCTACTCCTATTTCCTGGCTTTCTTCTGTCTTTCCACTGGCTTTTCTCTAACTTTCTGGATAGTTGGAGATGAATTAATGCTATGTGAGAAGCAGATGCACTAGGCTTTTAATAAATAATAGATTTTTATATGTAATGGTGATAAATATTATTTGAGCAATTCACTTGGTTAGAGGGTGTGCTGCTTATGAGGCTAATGTTGCACATTCATTCCTTATCTGAGTCAATTAACTTCATAGACAGAAATATCTTTCTGCAAGTCTGCATCTCTAACTACAGCCAACAGAGTAATTCAACATGATCACTAGAAAAAAACTTTAGAGAACATTTCCTGACAGTTGGTCAATTACAACATTTTAGTATATGACAGACAGCATACTATTATATTATTACTTGCCAGGAAGAGGTGTATTTCTCTGCAGAACTCCAGTGCTTCAAGAATAGGAAAGTTTACTTAAGATCAATGCAAATGGAGTTTGTGCTATTAGTATCAAAGTAAACCTAAAATTATTTAGATCCAGTATTAATAAATAAAATTGAATAAACATTTGACTTAAAATATGAAGTGCTGAGTGAGATAATGAGTATTTTAAAGAGAGGGGAGGTTAACATGATTTAAAATGTAACTATTTGTGTAGTTGCATTAGCAGAGAGATATAGCTAATAATCATACCACTGAAAATCTTTATAACTCACTTTCATGCTTTAAGGTGGTTTATAAAATACATATGCTGCAAAATACTCATTAGTATAAAACTGTATCCTAGCAGTTAATTTTGTTGTTACTGAATTATAGCTTGTTGATTGCTATCTTTGAGTAGCTCATAATGGCAATCTAGGGGAACCCCCAGTGTGAAGAAAACCTGCAGAAAATCCCACTCTTTCATAAGGATGCAGAACTTGCCACTACCTTTAAAAAGTAATCTCTCCCACAACCCTCTCTTGGGGAATCATGTGGCCTCTGATGCTCTCACAACCAAATTCCAAGCAAAACATAATAATATTTTGCAGTCACCAAAGTCCAGTTAGTGACATGGAGCAAATTGGTATGAATAGGATATAATATTGAGAGATCAACCTGACTGGCTGACCTTCCCATATCACCATACCCATTATTCCTGAGCACCACAACCTATAGCCTTTTCTTGGGTAGACATCATCTGTAAAGGTCCAGAGATTTTTAGCAGTTTATAATCCTAACAGCTCTGGTTCTAGTCTACCTAGCAGGGTTCCTTCATATCTGTAACCACAGTTTGAAATAGATACATGCATAGATAGATTATAGATAGATAGATAGATAGATAGATAGATAGATAGACAGACAGACAGACAGATAGGACACATATACATAATTCATTCTAGGGATTTGATGCAAGGAGAAGGAGATTATACCATGTGTTCCATTTGCAATCTTAAAACTGGAAGTATAGAGTTCGTTTATCCCAACAGAAGAAAAAATAATTAATTCACAAACAGATGGCCGGATGCAGTGGCTCATGCCTGTAATCCCAGCACTTTGGAAGGCCAAGGCAGGTGGATCATGAGGTCAGGATTTTGAGACCAGCCTGGCCAACGTGGTGAAACCCCATCTCTACTAAAAATACAAAAATTAGGCGGGTGTGATGGCGGGAGCCTGTAAGCCCAGCTGATCAGGGGGCTGAGGCAGGAGAATTGCTTGAACCTGGGAGGCAGAGGTTGCAGTGAGCTGAGATCGCATCACTGTATTCCAGCCTAGGTGACAGGGCAAGACTCCATCTCAGGGAAAAAAAAAAAAACAGGTAAAATTTTTAATGTTTTGGGTCTGTACATGAAGTGATAAAAGCACAAGGGAAAAGAGGATACAAAATAAGACATAAATCAAGTATGAAGTTTGTACATATAAAGTATTCTGTGCCATCTCATCAACTTCCTGGACACAGGCCAGAAATGTGACTCTAGGCTTTCATTTGCCCCACACAGAAGGAAACATGATTAGATACATGACTGAAAGTGAGTAGGACTCAGGAGAAGCTGACGTATCCCAATACTGGGTCAGAAATAAATGTGCCCCATTAGTCTGCATAGAAAGAACTCATGAGATATGAATAGTACCTTCAATATTACATTTGTGGAAAATACAATGTTAAATTTTAGGGTAAATCAGTGACATTATGCTAAAATTTAATTCAGTGAAAGCAGCATTCAATGCACGAGTGAGATCATCTGGCTTCATTCAGGAAAGAAAAAATCAAGATGTTTTGTTTCCCACAAGAAAGAAACCATCCCTTAGATAATATTTTGGAAATTTTGAGAGGTTTTTATTATTGTTGTTGTTGTTCTCACTGTGTTTGTTGGGCATTAAAGGCATTCTGTAGGAAGGAACCAGAAGTTCCAGATGTCCTGCGATGCACAAGAGAGTCCCACTCAGTGAAGATTTGTTTCACACCTTCATAATCCCAGTATGTTCTGCTAGACATGCAGATACTGAATACACGTCCTGACGTGTGGTAGCATTCCAGAATGAGAAATATGTTTTCTCTGTTATTTCTTCACTGACCAACCTATGTCATAAGATAGAAACTATTTTCATACTATATTTACAAATAATACTAGCTCATTTGCTAACTCTAAAAATCCTCCATTTTGACAGTTTGTAATTTGTGATGGCATATTATCCCTATCTTGTTAAGGTTTTTTTTTATTTTTCTCTTACCATTTACATGTAAGTCAGGCTATTATTACTTACCATTCCACTAGTTTTAATTAGGGCCCACCCATTCTTCTGCCCTTTAAATTTTCTTCCTATATAGAGAATGGCTTCTGGGTTTTTAAAAATCTTAAATCCAAATATTCATCATAACTAGTAGCAAGAATGTGACTATTTCATTATGTTTTCTAGTATAATCATGTCAGAGCACTTACATATTAATATGTATTGCATATTATTTCATTATAAACTTCATTATGTTCCTTCTCCTTTATTTTATAGTTAGAGCATTGTATTGTTCTTTCAAATTCATGTTCCTTTAAAAATTAAATATGCTGTTTTATAAAATTTCATTATCTCTGAATTTCATTTCATGATTTAAAAAAAGAAACAATACAAAGTATTGTTTTTAAAAGAGGGCACTGGATATGACAGAGTTGAAGGTCTCTTGTAGAGATGAAGAATGTTTGCAAGGAAAATAGACTCACCTCTCACTTCCTGATTGGATATATCCTTATGTAGCATATTAGTTGATCCACATTGTGTATGTAGGTAAACAGTGGGGGAGAAGTTAGAATGAAATAGTGAGAGAGAAAAGAAGGATCAGTGGGCTGGCCTGCACTCTTATCATTTGAAGTGACAAGAATTTAAGTCTCACTGAGTTTCATTGAGAGGGAACACCATAGAAAATAACCAAAGAGGCTGCCTGACAAAGAGGGAAGCCCCAGCCGTGCGAGGCTTGGGTGTGCCACTGGGATCCAAGACTGATGGGACTTGGATGAAGTCTTGCAGGA
The DNA here is from genome assembly GCF_000951045.1 of Mandrillus leucophaeus. Classification (NCBI taxonomy): domain Eukaryota; kingdom Metazoa; phylum Chordata; class Mammalia; order Primates; family Cercopithecidae; genus Mandrillus; species Mandrillus leucophaeus. Next base: position 13,592 of record NW_012104001.1, read on the forward strand.
GCACATCTCCCATGTCAGGGATGATTCAGCAGTGACTCTGCCCTGGAGCCAGGGTTGGGTGCCCCCTATACAGAAGTCATCAACTATAAAGGGAAGACTGCAATAGTGTGACTTAAACCAGAGATATTTCTCCTTCACCCATCCTTTACACCTTGCCTTAATACCCCAAGGGATAGAGTAGCACAAAAAAAAAAAAAAAAAAAAAAAAAAAAGGAGGAAGAAAAATGATAGGTTCTACTCCCTTTCTTAGCAAGAATCTCTACCTGGCCAAGGGTGAATTAGAGGCTATGCAGTGCTTTGAGCTGGATGCGAGATAGAATCCTTAAAGTCAACTTTGTACACCTGAAAGGGACTGAAAATCAATGAGATCTGTCCAAATTCTACATAATGGATGAATATGGGCATGTCAAGTAAGCATGTTTGAAGTCAATTATTGGAGAAAATTAAGATCTTTTAAATCTATATATCACTGAGTTCATATTGCCGAATATACTGATTAAGATAGGTAGATAAATTTATATTACATTAACAGTTCTGTAATTTGGGGTTAGAAAATATTTATCTTTTTAAAAAAATTGAATAAGGAAGATTCTATGTGCACTGAGACAGAACTATGATCTTACATGAATATGGACAGAATCAGAGCCCAATATTCAAAGTTGTCCTTGAACAATTATGGTAAAAGATGCTCTTCCCTGCCTGCCTTATTTGGTTTGAGCTTTTAAGTCAACTGTGAATAAGCTTTACCAGTGAGAGTATCAGGGTTTCTACAAAGTTCAGAGCTGTTAACCTTGGGTTGTAAAACCAGGAAAAATAAATCTCCAGATGTCCTCTGGATGGCAAGCTTCCACGATATCATCACCAATTTCAGATCCCAGGAGACTATATTGTACAATCTGCCTTCATTTTCTGATTTTACAGCTAAACTCGGGTCTTCCCACAAGGATTAATTACACCTGAAATTTTTTAAAGCCATAAAAGGAGACTATAAGAATATTTAAATTTGATGGGATCCCAGATTGCCTCTTGTAATTTCTTTCTCAGTTCACTATGCTGACTTGGTGAGAAGTTTTGGGCAGTACAGCAACACTTGTCATATAGGGCCCATCACCACAGTGCTATGTGAATAGAACTTGTCTTAGGTTATCAGCAGCCCTTTGGTGAAAGATATTAATAAAAGGAGGAGCTTCATCTTTGGCACCTGAGGCAGAAGTTTTTTAAGGGGTCAGTTGGCAACAAATGATCTTCTGTGGTATTCCTTTCCACCAAAAACTCAAGTAACCTTTGCACTCCAAATGGTAGAGGTGCAGGCTGGCTGAAATTCACAAAGCCTGGAGATTTCTCCTATTCTCCTTATCCCACACATCTCCCTAGGACCGCTATGAATGCAAATAGGGGTCTGGAACAATCCTGAAAGGGATTTAATACATGGAAAAGGATTGCTTACTCAGCCCGTGACATCCACATGAAGGATAGTAGTAAGTAAAAAGAAACAAGTGCTATAATGTAGAATGGAGGTTCTCAAAATGTGTTCCTCAGACCAGTAGTATCAATATCACCTTGGAACTTACTAGAAATGCAAATTCTCATCCTCTTATCCCCAGATATAACAAATCAGAAACCCAGCCAAAGATCCAGAAATCTCTGTTTTAAGAAGCCCTCCAGGTGATTGTGACACATGCTAACATTTGAAAATCATTGATCTATGATGCCGGTTATCATTATAGAGAGATGAGGAGACTTTCCCTCAGATTTATCCAAGAGGTCCCAGTCGGCAACCTGCAACTTAGTGTGGCAGGCTGTATTTTGCAAAGATGGCTGGAACAATCTCTCTCATTCCACATGCTCTTCTTACCAGGAACAATCTCTCTCATTCCACACACTCTTCTCACCATGATATTGACAACCCTTCCATCAGAAAAGCACATCTATGTCCTCTACCCCTGAATCTGGACAGACTTTTTTTTCAGTGTTAACCAAGAGAATGTGGCAGAAATGATGCTGTGAGACTTCTATAGCTCAGTAACAAAATACAAATTAGTTTCTGTCTTCCTTGCTGAAATACTTGTTCCTGAAGCCTTCAACCACAATGTAAGAAACTGGAGTCCCTGAAGCTTCCACATTGTGAGGAAGCCCAAAGTCACCCATGAGAAGAAACCACATGAAGAGGCCCTGACACTAAACAGAGAGATACTGGTCCAGAACCCAGCTGCTCCAAACCATCATTTCACTGCAACTGCATGAGGAAACATGAAACAGACCCAATCATATGGGTCTTTCTCAAATTCCTGACCCACAGAATCTGAGACAGATAACAAAAACAGGGTCTTGTTTTAAGCCACTATGAGTAGATAGCTGAATGTATGGTATTCTGGTGACCTAACTTTGTTTTTTTCTCCCAAATATTGTCAGTTATCCAATGTCATATATGAAATATTCCACCTTCTATTTGTTCTTTTTAAAAGCCACACTTACTAGGTCAAATATGTTCATATTCTTGTGTCTATTTCTGGACTTTTTCCTTTAAACTACTGATCTGTCTCCCTAGTTCTGTACCTTTTCTACACTATTTTAATTACAGCTGTATACTATATTTTAATAATGAGTAGGACTCTTCTCATCCTGAATTGCCATTTCAATAGTGTTATCTCTAGTCTGCTGGATGAATTTTAGAACAATTTACAAGGTCTGAAGATAAATAAACAAAAAAGATTACTGATTAGCTTGTTTTACAACAGTAAGATGTCTCACAGAACTTGATATATTTATTCATATATATTTCTTCATATACTTCTTTCAAAGAATTTCTTTCATGATATTCAGTAATTCTTGAGTTTCATTCTTTCCATGCTTCTAAGGATTTCTTCATAAATTTATTCTTAAGCATTTTCTACTTCTGTTGCAAGTGTTATTAGATTGTATCATTTTTCCTCAAATACACATACATACATATTTTCTAATAGGCATATTGCGAAAGCATTCTCTCAAATAAACTGAATATATTTTGTTTCCAAGTAGATGATTATGTCTTCAGCAAATAATTATAATATTGTTGCCTCCTTTCTAATATTTATACCTCGTTTCATTATCTTGCCTCGTTTCATTGGCTAAAGGTTTCAGAAAAATGTTCATGATTTTTATACATTTAAAAAATGAAGGTTGTTATATTTATTTAAAACTCTCTTAGAAACAACCACACCATACCAACTTTCATAATAAGGAAAGGCAACCAAAAAACCCACATCAAAAATATCCAGTAGCAGTCCTTGGTGGAAGAAAAGTCAGCCAACGACAACAACAAAAATTTAGAGTCAAATTGATGTAAAAAATCAGATAGGATGTCACATCCATAAATAACTACAGTATAAAACTCCATGTTAAATGTCTTCAAAGAAGCTCAAGCAAAATTATATAAGAAGAAAGGAGAAATAATTTCTGACTAAGGGGGATGGGAGTAACCTTCAAGTGAGAGTTTGAAGTATGGGTAAGATTCCAACCTATGAAGATACTACAGCAACAAAGCTGGAAAGAAACAAGACACAGTCAGGAAAACAATGAGTTCCTTAGGTTTTGGATAGATTGGAAAGTGATAATAGAAGAAATTGAAAAAATAACCTAGAGAATGCAGGAATGCCAGGCTAACAACACAAATAACATGAGTAATTTACATGAAATGAGAACTGGCCATGTGCCTGCCAGGTAGTGTCTCAAGAGCTTCACTTATATTATCTCTAAAACAAGAGCTACAAGCCTAGACTATATGTTTTAGGTCATAGCAGTCTATGTCAATTTTTCAACAAAAAGATAACATGACCAAAACAAGTGTTAAGGAGAATAATTGGATAACAACTTTCAGGACTGAAGAAAAGAGAATCCACTCACCACAAAGACATTTAAGAGGCTTGTTAAAAGATGCAATCCAAGTCATATAAAGCTTTCACTCTGTAACCTCTGGCCCCATTTCATACTCTCCCCACTACACATCCTAAACTGATCTAACTACCCCAAACTGATCTGAAAGTATGCAGTACCCCTTCCAAAGCCTGTGCCCTTTCACATCCCATTTTTTATTTATGCCTGTAAGGCTCACTCCATGCTTGTCCTTTCATTTGTCAATCTTAACACATTCCAGGCTTAGTTAGTTATTTCTTTCTGCAAACAGTGCTTTTTCCAGATCCCAATGAGAGTAGTTACCATGCTATGTTTTAATTGAAAGTTTACAATTGTTCTTGCCTACAAATTGTGAGTTATTTGGGGGAAGTACCTGTGTTCTACTTATATCTACATTCCCAAAATCAGGTACAATATCTCAGCAGACCTCCAGTGAACACATGCATGAAATAAATACCAAGATGGACAAAAGGACCATGGACTAACAGGGAAAATCCAAAACTGAATGCTACGCACTTGTAGTGCACAAAAACACACTTTTGTGATGACCTTTAGCAATGGTCATCAACATCTTCTGTTTTTGTCTATGCAGTTTCTCTCACCTCCTTTTAGTAATAGGCCTATCACGTGGACCCCCAGGGCTGAGCAGGTGATCCAAGATGGGAAAGTGATTGCTTCAAGGGTGGGAAGGCACATAGTTCAGGCTGAGCCAATTGGAATCCTTCCCTGAAAATGACTCTCACTGTAGCTGTGGAGATTTCTTACCTCTTGGTGATCAAGTTGAAAAAATGTGGATTACTACAATTTGGGCTTCATGAGAACAAAAACATTCTTAGTCTCATTTATAGCAAGACAGTGATGGGCACAAAATAAGCTCTTAAGAATATATGTCAGATGAATGAATCCAAAACTTCAAGCAGCTATATTCTCAGAAACAGAGTTTTGGCCACTGGCAAATAAGAGTCCTAATAAATTGATAGATAAATCAGTTTAGGAGTTTCATTGCATTAGTACAGTCTTTTCAAAAATGTGCCAAGAAAAAAAAATACACAAAATGTTTTAAAATAATTGCCATCTACTATTACTATCACATTTTAATAAGAAGAAACTAGGGAGGACTAACCTCAGAATAAAGAACCATTCTCTGCATTTAATTTATTTGACTTTGTGAAAATTTTATTGTCATTGATTCTTTTATTTCTTTGCTATCTGGCAAAATTTAGATTGGACTTGACCAATTTGTGAAACTAGGGTATAAGGGAGTAAAATAGGTTGAATAATGGCTCCCCAAGAGATATGTCCAAGTCCTAGCCCTCAGTATCTTATTTGGAAAAAGCATCTTAGTAAATGTAATTAGGTTAAGGATTACAAGATAAGGTCATCCAGATTTAGGGTGGGCCCTAAATCCAGTAATAAGTATCCTTATAAGAAGAAGGGAGAGGGAGAATTGAGTCACTGAGTCACAGATGGGAAGGCCATGTGAAGGCAGAGACTGAATTAGAGTTATGTGTATGCAGTATAAACCAAGGAACATCAAGGATTGCCCGAAGCCACCAGAAGCTAGGAGAAAGGGCTGGGATGCATCCCCCCTTAGAGCCTCCAGAAGAAACCAACCCCCCTGATACTTTGATTTCAAACTTCTAGGCTCTAAAATTCTTAGAGAATATATTTTTATTGTCTTGAACCACCAAGTTAGTACTAATTTATTACAGGAACCTTAAGAAACTAATACATGGGGTTATTCAAATTGAAGAGTGAGAAAAAAAACAGCATCATGAAAATGTAAGAAATTGTAGGAATATATAGTCTGAGAAAGGCCATTGTATTTGGTATTTTATGTCAGAAGAAGAATATCAAAGTGGCAATTCTCTCAACTTTGCATTTCCTTTAGCTGAAAGCTGGTAATCATACATAGCCATAAGCTACATTTTTAATCAAACTTGTTTGACGAAATTTATACCTGATCCAGAAGCCACAATGATAAAATTTTCTATTATTTTCCTTTTAAAATCTCACTGATACAAAATTGTGATCATATGGAAAGTAACTTCATATTTTTTCTGTGCCTATATTATCTATAACTCACATTAGTATCTGTATTTGAACAGACGTGTAATGTTTTATTACACGTCTGTTCCAATAAATGAATGACCATGAATGAAAGTAAAATTCAAGCCCATTGATGCAGACTACTTATGTGCCATTGTTAGATCATGAAGTGACCTACATCATCAATCATAATCATGTATACATTTTTGTTATAGACAAAAATTTAAAATTAATACTAATCTTAAAGTTTGTCTTAATATGCAAAAATAAATGAGTATATGTGACTCCAGGTCTCTGTAAGATAAGTGCAATATTTTGTTCTAACATTTTCCCATCAAACATAGTAAAAAGCGTGGGCTGTTGTTGTTCTGCAATCTGACATTTAAGCTTATGTTTTTAAAATTTTTATATTTCTCATGTTTCTGATTCATTATATTGTGCAACGAAAGCATCTCTGTTTCACTTAGCATTCTGTTGAATCTGCAGAGATCTTGCTACTTTAAATGTATATGCACTGTTCTTCCAGCATAAAAATCAGTCATTAAGTTGGAATGATGGAGCAGCGATTTCTGGGTTTTATAGAGATTAACAAGGCTTACTTCTACCTACAGAGACCATCTAACTGACAGACTGCACATTGATGACCAAATAAGAGATTGACAGATGCAAGGAACTCTCACGTGCTGTCAGACATCCATTGAATTTTTCCAAATATAGTAAATGATCTTTGGCTTTTTCAGAAGCTGTTGAGTAAAGCTACCATCCATTAATTACTAAAGGCACTAGGAAAAGTCCTTAACCACGATGTGGATGGATAGTTATTTAGGAAACCAAAGGCTAGAAAGGGAGGTATTTAGTATTAATGAGGTTATGGAGTAACTTGATTCATTACAGCTACTAGCTGAAATTGAATGGAACAATCAAAGTTCATTACTAGGCCTGATTTGCTGAGCAGGAAAGAGTAAAGATACTGTGTATATGAACCTGCTTCCTATACCTTCATTTCTGCTCTTCTTTTTTAAAGATTTCTTGTCACTAAACATTATTCACTTCCTATTTTGTTTTCTTAGGACAGCAATGTACACTGAAATTCAAAAAGAAATCATTTATGGAGTATATAGTAAAATCAGAAAACTATAATTGCTCATATGAACAATTTCTTTAACACAATCTTACTTAAAAAAAAAAACTAGCATTACCTTAAAATCCGTTCAGAAACAAAATGCAAAAATACCCATGAAGTTAAGTCGCTGTTTACTTTTCATGGCCAATACCATTAAAACGAAATTTGAAGAATTCAATTTATGTAAATTTTTTCCATTAAATTATTCATAATAAGAAATTCTCTCAACCTTTCTGAAGTGAAATGAATGCAAATTTAATTCATTAGATGACTAGACTGGTATAAAACCTTAGAGGAAATGTAAATGGTAATTGAAAATATAGAAATGATATTTGTTTGGTGACACAACAAATCAATCAGCATAAATTGTCAAGGTACAAAAATATTACTAGAATGTTTCTGTGTTTTCCCTTAAAAGGCATTTTTTTTCTCTTTAAGGCACATATCTTACAGGAGAATAAATGAAGTAGAAATTGTAGGTTCAATTGATCTGAATGCCATGAACCTTGCAAGACCACCATATTCCCTCCTCTCAGAAGAGGCCCCTAATGAAGGCACTGTTAATGACAGGAGACCTGACTTTTATCTTTGCTTCTCCTAATAATTCTGTGACTTTGGCTAAGTCACGAGACATCTGTAAACATGAGTCCCTTCATCTATATTAAATGGAGTTTAAATAGTATACATGTAAAATGCTGGTCCTACATCTACCAAAAGGATTTCATAAGAATAAAGTGAAATAATGGGTTGACAATGCTCAGTAAATCATAAAATACTACAGAGCTGGCATGCTTTAGTAACTACACATGAATTCCAGGCTGCTACCCTAAAAGTTTCATAGAATTGAACACAAAATCTACCCAGTCTTTCCTTGGTTGCCCTTATTCACTAGATTTCTGGAAAGCATAAAGCTCACTAACACTCAAATGCCTTCTAAGTCTTTGTATAGTCTAATTTAATCACTATGACAAACTAGAGTGATAAATTTTCCTATCTACATCTTACAAATGAAGAAAAAGACTCACATTGACTAAGTTGCCTAATGTCATTTAGTAGGCTAGAAGAGATGACATGTAAACCCAGCTTTGTCTTGTAACAATACCTCAACTTTTTCCAACTAAATTTATAGCCCATCCAAATTTTTCCTTTTGGCGAAAGCGCATATTCAGAAGTGAAATGTTAACATAACCACAATCCTCTTCCATATTCAAAGGTAGCTGCTTAGTTTCCAAATTGTGAGTCTTCAACCATTTCTGAGCGCCAATCACCCGTATCCCAGGAATTCAGATGTCACTGCTGCCATGCAGTGAATTCCAAGGTATTCATATGCCATGGGCACATTTCCATCTGTCCTTTTAAACTCTTGCTGAAGACATCAAACAAAGCTGCCTCATGAGCCCAAATTTATCTAAATCATCATAAGCCCTGAAAACAAAGCTGTGGGATCTCAAACTACACTATTGCCATGATGATTTGGTAAGGGCAGTTGAAGACGAGCAAACAATTGTTGAACGAAGTGGTAGAAAAGTATATAATGAATTAGGAACCTGAGCTGGCTCTAACCCACGTGCCTCCCATCACTGGCAAGTAGGTCATGTATGGGGAACACCTAACGCAAAGAAGGCACTCAATAAATGATAGTTTGCATAGAATTAAAAAGTGAAAAAGACACAATTCTTTCGTTCTAATGATGTCTACAAAGCTTTCAGAGATTCAGGACTATTGCTGCTGTAGCACACGAGAATATATATACATAGAAAAATTATTTTGTTTCCTTGGCCAGGAGTAGGATGAAGAGAAATGATCTCAAAGGAGAAAAAGTATAAGTAAATATGGATTTTAATCCCAATTTAAGTTTTGTCTTATAGGGTCTATTTTTTCTTCAAAAACATATCCATGTATTCAGCACTAGGTAAACATTATGTGTCATTGATATTGTTTGTTTGTTTTGTTTTATATTGTTGTCATGGGATAATTTTGTTTCAAATATCTTGTAGAGATCCACGCAAATGTAAAACACTGAATACTTTATTACAAAGTCATTGAAACCTTATCATTAGACTTGTTACTCAGCAATTGAGTGAGCCAGCACTTCAAAATATCTAGAAAACCAAATTCATGACCTCAGAAAAAAGCAATAATTGTTTTGCAGATTAAAATCCTTTTCCTCACTCCAGCCAGTAACTTAATTTTCAAATGTAAATGTGGTGTGCAATCTGAGTAACCCAAAGGAGGAATTACGCATCATTTTGCCTTAGTGCCAGCAAAATATCTCTAGTTGACAGTTATTAATTTTTAGTCAAATTATCCTGGAATAGGGTCAAAGAGAACTAATGGTTTTATTTTACATTCTACGAAGTGCTGTGTTTCAGTATTCAAAATGCAGTGCTCTGGAAAGAGAACTGCAGCAGAATGTAAGAGACCTTCGTGCCCTCTCTAAAAAATGTTAGCCAGATTAGTAAGTATATTAACCCTTTACCATTTATTTCTAAGGCACGCTCCCACAAACTATAATAAAATTATCCAGCTATTTATTCTTGATCTTCATTGAGTAAAATGTACAAAATTTTAACTTTCCTAAAAATATAAATATCTAATTATATATCACTGACCAAAGATTAAAAGGGTTGTTATTGTTTTCATTAACTTTGCAGTTTGTGTTTTACTTTTAAGTTGGAATTTTAGCATACTAAACATGCATATGGAAGTTAAGGAGATCTAAAGTATTAGTTATTTAAAGCTCATTTTCCCCCTCAGTTCCCAATTAGATGATCCATGTGATATGGGTTGTACCATAATAAAATTACTTATTCAACTCACATGTAATCCTTTTAATTGGCTCACAGAAATTTAAACAAATTTTGTTTTATGTTATGGCATGCAAATAATGCAAGTAATTTGCTTTTGAATTTTACAAAATCCCAGTACAAATCCAGGTACATAAGTTAAATAAGTATATGGAAAACGTTGGAATTTGATCTTTGCAGGTATAATATAACCAATGGCATGATACAGTGGAAACAGCAGGAGATTTCAATTAAAAAAATTTAATATCCCTGTTCTAGCTCTGTTAATTTCACCTTGGGCAAGTCACTGTCTCTCTCTGAAGCTAGGTTCCCTCTCTAAAATTTGTTTGAAAATAATATTTATTATTAAGAAATAGCATCAAACTTTATTGTAGCATTTAAAAGAAATATCTAGAAAAGTGCCTTTGCTAACTGTGATGCACTCAAAAGATGATACTTTTAACAGCTTTATTGTCATGTAATTCATATGCAGTATAATTTACCCATTTAATGTGTACACTTCAATGTTTTTAGTATATTCGCAGGATTGTGCAGCAATCACCACAACCTACTTTTGAACATTTTGTGTCCCGCTAAAAGTAACTAATACCCATTAACAACCCCTCTCAACACACTCCCCCACCCTCATCTCAAGGTAACCGCTAGTCTACTTTCTATCTTTATAGATTTATCTATTCTGGACATTTCATAGAAATGGAATCATATATATATACATAACATGTAATCTTTTGTGACTATATTCCCTCATTTAATTTAATGTGGAAAAGGTTTATCTATATTATAGTATCAGTATTTCATTCCTCCTATTGCCAAATAATATCCCACTGTATGGATGTACTATATGTTATTTATCCACTCGTCAGGTAATAGACATTTGAATTGTTTCTGCTTTTTGACTATTATGAATAACACTGCTATGAGCATTCATGTACAAGTTCTTGTGTGGATATGTGTTTTCATCTTTCAGGTATGTGCCAAGGAGTGTGACTGCTGGGTTCTATGATAACTCTATGTTTAGCATTTTAAGGAACTGCCAAACCATTTTTCAAAGTGGTTGTGCCATCATACATTCACTAGCAATTTTCAAGAATATCAATTTTTCCATACTTTTGCCATCACTCGTTATTGTCTATCTTTTACATTATAACCATCCTTGTAGATTTTAAGGGGTATCTCATTGTAGTTTAATTTCCATTTCCTTAATAACTGATGATGCTTATTAATCATTTATATAGCTTCTTGGGAGAAATGTCCAACACTTTACCCATTTTAATGGGTTATTTGTTATATTGTCATTGGATTGTAAGTGATATTTATGTATTTGGGATACAAGTTCCTTATCAGATGTGTGGTTTGATAACATTTTCTTTCATTATGTGGATTCTTTTAACTTCCTGATGTTATTATTCATACCACAATGTTTTACTTTGAATGAAGTTCAATTTATCTTTTTTTTCTTTGGTTGCTTGTACCTTTGGTATTCTATCTAAAAAGTCAATCATAAAGTCTAACTCCTAAGTTTTCTAAGAGTGTTATAGTTTTATCTTTTTACATTTGGGTTCAATTTTATTGTTATGTCAATTTAACGTGTCTAAGCCAATGCATTAATTCTAAGCCAATGAATACGTACATGTTCATTAAAGAAAAATCTGAAAATATGTATATGAAAATACAACAAAACAAAATACAACCCAAAACAACTACTTCTAGCATGCTGGTTTAGACTTCCAAACCCTATTTTCTGTATGTGTATTCTAATTTTTGTGTATATATATGTACATGTATGCATGTATACATTTTAGTGGGATTACATAATGCACACAGTTCTGTAGACAGGTTTTTTTCTTTGATATATTGTAAACATATTTGCATATCAGATTTTTGAACTTGGCTTTTCTGAACTTCAAGTGTTTTAGCTGCATGAGAGCAAGTAGTTGTGATAATCAAAAGAAATAATGTTATAAACGCATTTTGTAAGACTTCATCTATAGAGTAAATTAGCTTTATTCTATTATTGTATTAAATTAGTCTTTCTTGTTAAAATACTTTCTCCAAATACTCTATAAAATCCCTTATCACATTAGAATATTAAACTAGTAAGTTTTTGAAATACCTATGTCTTCTAAATTCTTCAGGACTAGCAGTCTACATAGCTTTGGGTCCCCGGGGCCTGTCACAATTCCTGGGCCAAAATAGTGATGAATAATTGTTGGAATTAATATGTATTATCAACACCTCTGAATATTTTAGAAACGGTACGCTGTTGTTCTTTGATCACTGATTAAATTATCGAAAGCTTGATGAATATATGTTTATGACTATTATATCTTCCTGATAGATTGACTATTTTATAAAATGTTCCTCTTTATCATTAGAAATAATTTTGTTTTAAAGTCTACTTTATCTAATATTAGCACAGCCACTTCAGCTCTTTCATTGTTACTTTTTGCACAGTATATATTTTCCTATCTGTTACATACAAAGTAAGCCCCTTCAACCAGAACTATGAAGCCTTTCATCCTCATGGCTTGCCTTCTCTTTGGGCAGAACCTTAGCACCATTGCAACAGAGCTGGGAATGGTGGTCTCTAGTTTTCTCTGATTGCCACTCCTAGTGTGGAACCTCTGTCATCCAAAAGAGCTGGACTGGCAAGCAAAGCTTTGTCCAGAAGCGGGAAAAAGACAGAGAGTTCCTGTTTGCACATTATTCACCTGACTCATTGAGTTCCCTTTAAGTGTGAGGAAACAAATACTGGAGTCAGGTCTAGGAGAGTGGTCGAATCAACGGATAGGCATCAATTACATGGCCAGCCAGCTGATAAGGTCCTAAAATTTCATTAGTTTTGAAATAAAGCAACACTGCTTTTGAAATTTTTTACCTTATGAATGTTATGTTGAGATTTCGGCATTATGTGTATGAATCAGAAAGTATTATGAATGATTTTAAAATACTTGAAAGAAAAAGGAAAAAGAAAAGAAGTTGGTGTTAACCCTCACCATTAAGATTATCTCTATCTTTGGTTGTTTTGACCATACTATTTAGAAAACTGATAGTAATGAAAATGTTTCTTGTTCAAAGTTATGCAAATGGTTTCTGTTCATACAAATGCAAATAGACTTTGTCCAAAGGAAAATATAAATTGTTGAAAGTTAAATTCTCCTTTTAACCAGTTGTAACATCTTACTGGTTCTCATTAATTAAAAAGTTAAATAAAATTTTTGACATATATTCATTTCATATTTGTAGGAGTCATAATTTTCTCTTTTTAAAAATATTATCCATTAACAAAAATATTGAACATTATTTAGGCAGCATTACTGCTGTTACCCTGATCTTTCTGTCCTTTATTAGTTTCCTCTCCCTTCTTAACCTTTCTTTCCTCTTCACTGAGCTTAATCTGCAGGGCAAGAAATAAACAATAGCAGACACATTGAACATAGATGATGCACAAGGGAAACAATGGAGATCATCATCAGAATACTGTCATGTCAAGAAGAAGGCATATTACTGAGAAGAACGTTGCTAAAATTTTTAATGTCATACACTAAAGGTACACACACCCAAGAGATAGGTATGCTACTTTATCAGAAAGTAGATAGATAGATAGATAGATAGATAGATAGAGAGATAGATCTCATAGAACTTGTAATCTTTGTGGTTCTACATATCACAAAGCTCATATTTTAAAATATCAATATTGAAATTTTAAATAAAGTTTTAAAATTAACTGGAAAAAAATCCATAAACTGTTCCCCTTGCAGTTATTATAAATTTTCAACCTCTTAAATAATGTCCTTATCATTTATTCTTTTTTAGGCCTCAACCATGTCTATGTCTGGTCCTGGAACATTTTTCTCTGATTTTCTTAACCAACAATTCAGTGATAATAAGCATTCAAGCAGCATGAAGGATTTAATCAACACTTGCATAAATGCATCAGAAAACAAACTGTATAAGTAGAGATAAACTGTAAGCAAATATGTACTGTCTTTGTAAGCCATAATTTGTTTGAAAGTAAGTTAGTTCTGGAATAGAGCGTAAAGTAGTTATTTTAACCTTAAGTGAAAGCAACTTGTCTCCACCACTTACCAAGATGAATCTTAACAGAATAAGCATGTTTACCCCTATTTTAATGTAGCAAGAATCTTTACAAAAAGAAATCAGATCAGTGAAGTAAATCATCAAATACATTAGATTATTAGATGATCCAAAATCATCTCTATCTTTTCCAACAGTTAAATTAATTTGTTTCCTTGCCTTGGCATTTATGAATGTTAATGTAATCACACAAACTTAGACTTCCTGTGAGAGAATTTGAAACCACATTGTGAACATGATTTTCACATAGGGTTTGTTCCTTTTTCCCAAATTAGAAAATAAAATTTAAAAACTGCATGCTTGTATTAGACCCTAGGCAAAATCAGCATAGGCCTGCCATCTCCCATTACATTGATTCAGGACTCTGGGGAACCATGTCACCATCTGGACGGGAGTGCATATGGTCAGAGGGAGGCCTGGGAGAGTGTCCTCAAGAAGACCCCAGCTGGCTGAGCAGCCACCTGTTACTGAGATGAACGAGGGCAAAATAGATCATATTCATCACAATCCATCTGCTTATAATCTCCAAATATTCAGTCCTGTCATGGCAGGGTACAGCTTCAACAGGAGAGGACTGACTCAGAGAGACCAAGACCACAAGTCCAGCTAAGCAGAAGACATGTGGAAGATCCTCTATGATGAGAAATAGACAAGGAGGGAAATCTGAAAAGGTCAAGAAGGCAGGGGTAGCAGGCTTGGAGCAGCAGAAAGGCAGTGATTATCTATGGCACAGAAGCCTAGTGAAATCATAAGAATAGCATTGATGAACAGGGTTGGGGGTTTCAGACTCTAAGAAGAGTGGGATGTTTTAACAACCTGCTGAACACAACTGTCTCTGGATTCAGAAATGTTGATCGTGGCTTCAAGACAGGCATATACGCATGAATTAATTCAACTCCTGATTAAAGCATGGATATAGAATCTAGGATTCATTGATATTTTTCATGGCAAACAATAATAGTTAATAATAGTCAATAGGTACATCGCCCTTCATAAGTACTATGCATATATTTACTAATCTAATCCTCATTAAAACCCTGTAAGATAGATACTATTATTATTCCCAATTTGAGGTTCAGAAACAAAATAGATAGAGGATTTTGGTAACTTGCCCCAATCATATAAGTAGTAGAGCTAGATTTGAAACCCAGCAGTCTGTACTCGTAAGCACTACTGTTTGCCACTCCCATTCCTTTTACTTTCCAAGAGGCTGCAATGACTGAGCTCATCTCTTCCTATTTTATACTCTCATTTCCCTATCTAACCTGTTTTACCCTGATTTTCCCTGTCTCTTATATCATGACTATCAGGTTGGATATTCATGTGGAACCTGAACGATGACTGCAAATACATGAAATGTGCCCTGCCCCTCCTCCTCCGAATCCATTTGTTTAAGTTGAAATGAGGAAGGACTCTTGTTTTAGGTTAAAGGGGAGGTTTGACTCTTGAGTGTCTAACTGTGTAAAGGGTATGAGGGATGTATGTGTGTGAATGTGTGTGTGTGGTGTGTGTGTGTGTGTAAAGGGCAGAGGGTGGAATATGGAAGGTAGAAATTAGCGAACAGCTGAAAGTTGAAGGTAGAAGCTAGAAAGGCTGTGTTTAAGAGGAACTCCATGAGACTTACGATTTACACAGGCCTAGTAGACCCCAAGGGCTAAAATGTGGGACAGTTATGGAGGGGGCAACAGAATGGACTGAGATGCTCAGCATGGCACCAGCACCAGCAACAGTGCTGAGACACTTCCGACAGTGACTCATGAGCAGCTGACATCAGAGACAAAAGCAGATTAATGGGATTCTTCTTCAGACGTTATGAGAACCCTCCCAGAGATGCCTAGAAATAAACAGGGGAGATTTAAAATGGGAGAAGGAAAAAATTGATGTCCCACAGTTGTACAGAAAAGTGCTACAAAGCAGCAAAATGCAGGTATTAATGTTAATGTGGCTTCACTGCTTGCAGAGAACGGTGAGGCCTGCAGATATCCTAGTTTGCTGTATACAAAGCAGTAGGGAAGAGTAAGTGCAACGCAACATAAACTATCCTGTTCAATCATGTCAAGCACAGCTGCTGACATATTCTACTAATAAAGGGCAACATAGACATTTTACCAGAATAGCTTATAATCTATTGGTGCCTTTTTTGTTGAGGTTTATTTTTGTAATCATTGCATAAATATTGAATTCTAGCCATATATTAAAGTTGCTGTCCTTTTTGTTAGGGAATTCTATCTCCTATTATGCAACTTTTTTGTGCATTTTTTTTCACTAGTATTGACATATGGTACCCAACCTTGTCACTCT
>NW_012104001.1:29910-113273 GCF_000951045.1 Mandrillus leucophaeus
CGAGGGCAAAATAGATCATATTCATCACAATCCATCTGCTTATAATCTCCAAATATTCAGTCCTGTCATGGCAGGGTACAGCTTCAACAGGAGAGGACTGACTCAGAGAGACCAAGACCACAAGTCCAGCTAAGCAGAAGACATGTGGAAGATCCTCTATGATGAGAAATAGACAAGGAGGGAAATCTGAAAAGGTCAAGAAGGCAGGGGTAGCAGGCTTGGAGCAGCAGAAAGGCAGTGATTATCTATGGCACAGAAGCCTAGTGAAATCATAAGAATAGCATTGATGAACAGGGTTGGGGGTTTCAGACTCTAAGAAGAGTGGGATGTTTTAACAACCTGCTGAACACAACTGTCTCTGGATTCAGAAATGTTGATCGTGGCTTCAAGACAGGCATATACGCATGAATTAATTCAACTCCTGATTAAAGCATGGATATAGAATCTAGGATTCACTGATATTTTTCATGGCAAACAATAATAGTTAATAATAGTCAATAGGTACATCGCCCTTCATAAGTACTATGCATATATTTACTAATCTAATCCTCATTAAAACCCTGTAAGATAGATACTATTATTATTCCCAATTTGAGGTTCAGAAACAAAATAGAT
The DNA here is from genome assembly GCF_000951045.1 of Mandrillus leucophaeus. Classification (NCBI taxonomy): domain Eukaryota; kingdom Metazoa; phylum Chordata; class Mammalia; order Primates; family Cercopithecidae; genus Mandrillus; species Mandrillus leucophaeus. Next base: position 30,526 of record NW_012104001.1, read on the forward strand.
AGAGGATTTTGGTAACTTGCCCCAATCATATAAGTAGTAGAGCTAGATTTGAAACCCAGCAGTCTGTACTCGTAAGCACTACTGTTTGCCACTCCCATTCCTTTTACTTTCCAAGAGGCTGCAATGACTGAGCTCATCTCTTCCTATTTTATACTCTCATTTCCCTATCTAACCTGTTTTACCCTGATTTTCCCTGTCTCTTATATCATGAATATCAGGTTGGATATTCATGTGGAACCTGAACGATGACTGCAAATACATGAAATGTGCCCTGCCCCTCCTCCTCCGAATCCATTTGTTTAAGTTGAAATGAGGAAGGACTCTTGTTTTAGGTTAAAGGGGAGGTTTGACTCTTGAGTGTCTAACTGTGTAAAGGGTATGAGGGATGTATGTGTGTGAATGTGTGTGTGTGGTGTGTGTGTGTGTGTAAAGGGCAGAGGGTGGAATATGGAAGGTAGAAATTAGCGAACAGCTGAAAGTTGAAGGTAGAAGCTAGAAAGGCTGTGTTTAAGAGGAACTCCATGAGACTTACGATTTACACAGGCCTAGTAGACCCCAAGGGCTAAAATGTGGGACAGTTATGGAGGGGGCAACAGAATGGACTGAGATGCTCAGCATGGCACCAGCACCAGCAACAGTGCTGAGACACTTCCGACAGTGACTCATGAGCAGCTGACATCAGAGACAAAAGCAGATTAATGGGATTCTTCTTCAGACGTTATGAGAACCCTCCCAGAGATGCCTAGAAATAAACAGGGGAGATTTAAAATGGGAGAAGGAAAAAATTGATGTCCCACAGTTGTACAGAAAAGTGCTACAAAGCAGCAAAATGCAGGTATTAATGTTAATGTGGCTTCACTGCTTGCAGAGAACGGTGAGGCCTGCAGATATCCTAGTTTGCTGTATACAAAGCAGTAGGGAAGAGTAAGTGCAACGCAACATAAACTATCCTGTTCGATCATGTCAAGCACAGCTGCTGACATATTCTACTAATAAAGGGCAACATAGACATTTTATCAGAATAGCTTATAATCTATTGGTGCCTTTTTTGTTGAGGTTTATTTTTGTAATCATTGCATAAATATTGAATTCTAGCCATATATTAAAGTTGCTGTCCTTTTTGTTAGGGAATTCTATCTCCTATTATGCAACTTTTTTGTGCATTTTTTTTCACTAGTATTGACATATGGTACCCAACCTTGTCACTCTAGACAAGGTTCAATTCAAGTCCTAAAAAATTCAACTGTGACCTTTTAATTGTCCCACTGAGCTTGTGCTTTCTTTGTTTGCCTAAAGTCAGATTCCAAGGATCAGGTGACATGGGATAAAAAACAGAATAAGCACTTTTGATCTAAGCTAATGTGACTGGACCATATGTAATAGCCCTGCTGTCCTCCCATTTTCTATTTTGCACTATCTTTTCTGGTCATCAGCTGTAACAGGCAATCTTAGGGGGGAAGCAGCCTTTTAAAATTTCTCAAAAGGATGAAGTATGAGCAGATGTCCAAGAGAAAGATAAAATAACATTGCAAGTAAAATGTAGAGATTTATTGATTCATTTTAGCAAGCTGTAATAGAAAATGTTGAGAACCCTACAGTACAACACTAAAAAAGTAAAAAGTCTTATTTTCATCCCATTGTGTTCAATAAATCATGTAGTTCCAGCTGCTTTCAACAAGTTTGTTTCTTTACTTTGAGTTGTCATTAGTACCAAGTTCAATTCACCATATGCAAAATATTTTCTCCTATATATATTATTATATGTAGATAAACATATTATATATTAGTATTTACATGTTGATTTGTAGAATGTAACATTTCATTTTAAAATAAAGCTATTACACACAAAGCAATATAATTATGTATTAATATTTCTTTTTTAAAATTTTCATTTTGGAACAGTAATAGAATAATTACCCCAACAAAATAGAATTCCATGGGAAAAGGGATAATATGGAAACACAGTCCATATTTTTCTATTAAAAAAAGAAGTAGATGGCTGGTGTTGAAAAGATCAGCACTTTCTATACATGCTGACAGATGTACAACCAACAGGACATAGATAACCTGCTAACAGGAATTAAATATAAATATGCATTGAACACCTACTATGTACTAGGCACTATGAGGTTACTACAAGTTTCTACTCTCTGATTAGTGAAGAAATAGACATGTAAACAACTAATTCAAATGCAAGACAGAATTGAATAACAATCAGTCCTGCTGGATGCGGTGGCTCACACCTATAATCCTAGCACTTTGGAAGGCTGAGGCGGGCGGATCGCCTGAGGTCAGGAGTTCAATACCAGTCTGGTCAACATGGTGAAATACTGTCTCTACTAAAAATACAAAAATTAGCTGGGCATGGTGGTGGGTGCCAGCTACTTGAAGGCTGTAATCCCAGTAATCCCAGCTACTTGGGAGACTGAAGGAGGAGAATCACTTGAACCCAGGAGGCGGACGTTGCAGTGAGCCAAGATAGCGCCATTGCACTCCAGCCTGTGTGACATAGCAAGACTCCATCTCAAAAAAAAGAATCAGTCCTTTGGCATAATGAGATATCATGCCACACCTGTTAGGATGGCCACTATCAAAAAACAGAAAAATCACAGGTGCTGATGAGGATGTGGAAAAATTGAAACCCTTGTGAAGTATTTGTGGGATTATAAAATGGCACAGCTGCTATGGAAAACAGCATGGAGTCTTCTCAAAAATTAAAAATGGAACGACCATAAAATCCAATAAACCCATTTCTGGGTATATTTTCAAAAGCATTAAAAACAGGATCTCAAAGAGATATTTGAACATCCATGTCCATTGTACCATTATTCAGAATGTGAAAGCAACCTCAATGTCTATCAATTGATAAACTGATACAGAAAATATAGTATGGACATACAACGGAATACTACTTAGCCTTATTTAAAAAAGGAAAATTCTGTCATATGCCACAACATGAATGAACCTTGAAGATATTATGTTAAGTGAAATAAGGCAATAACATAAAGACAAATACTGCATATTTCTACTTACGTGGGGTATCTAAAGTAATCAAATTCATAGAAAAATAAGGTAGAATAATGGTTGCCAAGGGCTGGGGGAAAAGGGAAATGGAGAGTTGTTTTTCAGTGGGTATAAAGTTTGTCATGCAAAATGAAACAGTTCTAGAGATCTGCTGTACAACGATGTACATATAGTTAACAATATTGTAATGTACACTTAAAAACTTTAAAAGAATAAGTTTATGTTATATGTTTTTTAGCATGATAAAACGTTTTCTCAAAAAAAAAAAAAAGAAAAAGAAAAAGAAAAACAGTGCTTTGGCACATGAAGGGAAGGGTGAAGGGAAGAGTATTAATTCTAATTCAGAGGATTATAGCTTCAGAGCCATGGCAGCATTTGACCTGAGTTTTCAATAGTGAGTAAAATTTTGATGTACCAAAGGGGATGGAAAAGCATGAACAAAGACCCAAAGTGGAAGTTCATGGATTGTTTGAGGAATAAGCAGTCTGAGTGGCTGAAACATAGGCTACGGAGGGATTAGCTCAGACCATTTATTAAACAAGTTCCTTGAAAAGACAATAACATCTTTTCCATTATCTGTAACAACTTACAGCTATTTTACCAGCACACAATGTTATTTTATGTCCTCATTGTAAAAATGTTATCCATCATAGTTTATTTAGCACCCTTCCTAGAAAGTGTGAAAAGAAATAAAGATGGTAAATCCACTTAATCTTGACCTTTTTGCCTTTAAATTTTGAACAGCTGTTTTTCATGGCCTGACATAGGACAAAGCAACTCAACCCAATAAACATAAACATTGAAAATACTAGTGAGGAAAAAAAGTATATAGGAAGCTCATTATCTAGTTTCTGATATATATAAGCATGCATTTTGGTATTGTCAAAATCTTTTACTCAAAGACAGTTATTGACCTTAATGACCCAATCTTATTCCTGTCTAATTTGACAATGATGCTGAGAATTTAAATAGAAAATTGGGAAGAAATTACAAGAAAAGTAATGAATTTAAATTTGGACATGTTTGAGATGCCTGAGGGACATCAGCTGGAAATAATTAATCAATTAAATCAGGAGTTTTGAGCTCAGGAAAGAATTTGACTAGTAGGAAAACATAAGGAGGCATCAAACAAAAAGTGATTGTTTAATTTATGATTTTACATAATCACCCAGCGAGAATGTGTAAGAGAAAAGAGCTAATTCATGTAGAAAAAAAATAACAGGAAGCACAGTGAAGGAGGGGTGGATAGGAGAAGATTCAGGTAAATTGAGAGACTGAAGGTGAGTCAGAAGTGAGAAATACCCTGGAAGCAAAGAGATGGGGTAATAGATGAAGGAAAATGTGGGCAAGAGTATCAAATGCCACAGCAGCCATGGAGGAGGATAATAGAAATATACTATTGAACCTACCAATTATATGGCTACTTTGCTAGAAAAGAAAGACTGAGTAGACTAGTGAGTCAATTCAAGAGTGTATGTTCAAAAAAATATAACAGACTTGATAACCTGAAACCCTCCCACAGCAAATCCTAAGATATCTGGCTGTGATTTAACATTCTTGAAATGCATTACTCAACTCAGAAAAAAAAAACAAGTTAAATAATCAGGTGCCAAACAAGATTCCCCCAAACTACCATGTAATAACATGGAAATCCTCAAAACACCGTATAATGACATAAGCTGATGCTATAATTGGGAAAGCGAGGATGGGTCAAAGGGAGAGTAGCTAATCTTACTATTTTAGGACTTGACACACACAAGGAAAAAAGAATGTGTCTGGTCTATGTATGTGGAGACTTGCAACCAAGATACCCTCATAAACCCAGGATCTTAGGGTTACATGATCACTTAGGGGTATAATAGAAAAAATTTATTCACTAGTACAGGCAGATGGTAATTGACTTTAACTCTTCCTGAGCTCCAAGTGAGTAAACAACTAAGAAAGTTTATTAGAAACATCACACACCAAAAAATAGGCCTGTGCTAGTGTGTGGTGTTCAGAACCTCAGAGCCAATAAATTAATATAAAATAGCATAAAATAGTTCAGGCTTTTGACATTCCTAGGACTCCTGAAATAAATGAGTGAATTGCAGTGACTCTCCCACATTCTGCAGCATTAGACCATTATTTTTTTTTTTTTTTTTTTTTGAGACAGAGTCTTGCTCTGTCACCCAGGCTGGAGTGCAGTGGCACAATCTCGGCTCACTGCAAGCTCCCCGTCCTGGATTCATGCCATTCTCCTGCCTCAGCCTCCCGAGTAGCTGGGACTACAGACACCTGCCACCACGCCCGGCTAATTTTTTGTATTTTTTTTAGTAGAGACGGGGTTTCACCATGCTAGCCAGGATGGTCTCAATCTCCTGACCTCGTGATCCTCCCACCTCAGCCTCCCAAAGTGCTGGGATTACAAGCGTAAGCCACCGAGCCTGGCCTAGACCATTGTTTCTCTCTTCTCTCTCTCTCTCTCTCTCTCTCATACACACACAAAGGTGAACTGAAAATAAGCATTATAAAAGAATAGTTCAATATGTGTAAGAGATAACAAACTTAAAAACAGTTGGATTGGAACTATGAAAACTTGAGATTACAGAAATAAAATTTAAAAATATATAAAATATGTTTAAAATAATAAAAATATTAAATAGCTGAAACCCAAAGGAAAAATCTGAACATTATACCAAAGGAATGGGAAACATAAAAAAGAACCAAATGGAGTATTCAGAAATTTAATAATATAGATAAATATTTTATTAGAACAAAAGATTCTAAATGATACAATTAACAAATGTCTAACCTAATGGACATACATAGACTATTTAGAAGGGAAGTGGTATATTCTGAATTGCATGTTAGGATGGCTCTGCCTGAAATGGGACTTAGAGATGATAAAGGTTTCAAGTATTGAATGGTCAGGATTCCCACAGGAAGTAGATGGCACATTCATATTAGAATAATTCTAGGACGGTTTATATAAAAAGAAATTCATTTTAATGTTCTGAGTGGAGATAGCGAGCCAGAAAGGATAATGCAGAAATCTGGAACTAGAAGTGAAGCTAAAACCAATCTTAGGCCCAAAGGGACATCAGCTTCCCACAGTAGAGATAGGAAAATAATGTTTGATTTCCTAAGCTATATTAATTACTTTACTCCTTTAAAAACAAAAATTAATTTAGAAAAGTATTTTTGAGAGTGCAATATACCAGGGACTATGCTAAATTCATATTATTGAAACTTCTCAACAACTCTATAATGTGCATTCTCCCTGAGGCATTTAAATGAATAAATACATGACCTTACTCTCCTCCTTTCCTCAGATCTCCTGTCAAGGCTCCCCACTGGCCAGAAAGAGGAAACTAAAAGACAAGGGATCTCACTGATAGACAAAAGGGGAATCCTAGCAGCAAAGAAACAAGAGGAACTCATGCATATCTAAGACCAAGGCCTACCATGGAGTTGGATGCAAATTAAAATCAAAATCTGATTTTAGTCATCTCACCAAGCAATCATCACGATTAACTGGCTTCCCATATAGGTTGCTTGCTGAAAGAGACGGTACTGTTGAGGCCAGTACAAATATCTCATCTACTCTGCATTTTATATTTTCACTCAAAATTAATAACAGAGTTCTGGAATTACTAAAAATGGAAACTTTATGAACTGTTGATTATTTCTTAATGAAAGTTTTGGTAGTAGCTTCCATAGTTTCATGAGTCTAACAACGTAAATGATAGCATGTGGCTATGATATAAGCAAAGACAGAGACCAGAGGACACTTTAGTCACTTGTCAATATTTGAAAAAGCAGATGTGGCAACACCAGGGCAAGGTTACTAGCCATCAGCTGGCCTAGTAACTGCTGCTTCCTTTAATGGCACATGCTTGGATCGGCATGCTCCATTTCCCTCCTGTGTTTCCCTCCCAACATGCTTCACTCACCTCCCAGCATGCTTTACCCCCTTCCCAGCATACTTCACTCCCCTCCCAGCGTGTTTTATTACCTCCCAGCATGCTTCACTCCATTAGGTTAACTACTTCACTCCTACAAGTATTTGAGGTGATCCCCATTATGATCCATAGGAGACTCTTCTCAGAGGTTCTGGAGCCTAGAGGAGTCCTCAAGTCACCTCTTGTGCAGGGGCAGCACATGAAATTGACTAGAAGCTTAACAGAGATAGGCTAAATTAGGGAATAACCAAACTTCAAAATCTTAGCCAAAAATATTGATCTCTCCTTATTCCAATTTTCTACTTTATTCTTTTGATAGCTCTCTGCCTCCCTAAAATTTTCCAAAAAAAAAAAAAAATCTATAATAAGTATAAGTGATTGGATTTGGATCTTGCAACTCTGTTATTGGTTCCAACTGTGGCAATTTCTTTTTACCCTTTAATTATTTTTCTTTCACTGACTGAAATTCCTTAACCTGGCTTATGAGGACTCCATGATCTGACCCTGCTTACTGCTTCAATTGTATCTCTTTCCATTCTTCCCCAGTCCCACTCCAGGAGAGATCTCCTAGAGAGATCAAAGAGACCTCCAGGAATACTAAGCTAACTAAACTAATATAGTTAATGACATATAGTACTCCAGAATTTTACCCCTAGCAATTTTTACATGCTGCTACCTCTATTAGGAAGTCTTTCTGTATCACTGTCCTACTCCAGACCTCTTGCTAAGGCTCAATTTAGCTCACAGCTATTCCCAAATGCTTCCCTGACCCCCACACCATCGAGATTGGTTTAGGTGCCCTGCCTTTGCACACTTATAAACATGCTGTACAATTAGCCCCATCTGTATTATATAAGCTTGTTTACTTTTTTGTTTTCTCTACTCGACAGTCAGACCCTTACAAGCAAGACAAGCTGTACAAATGGCTAAGTTAATCAGTACCTTCCGCTTGATCTAGACTGCAAATTTGCAAGACTGCCTCTCCATTGTTCTACTAGGTGTTAACAATAAAATTTGAACCCTAAAAGTTATTTCTTCATTATATCTCCTTTTAACTCCCTGCATGTCCCAATCTAGCCACAAAAGTAAACTTCGTAATTTTTATTTGTTTCCCAATAGTCAATACTCGCCACTTATGCTCAGGAAACCTGTTTTCTAACTTCATAATAAATAATATAAACCATTATCAAAAATAATATTTTTGTAGAAAACGTAACTCAAGATGAGATACCAGTTTTCTCAGGCAACAGGTGTCTATTCTAACACACATCTTTTGGATTACTTACTAAATGGAGCCCTCTTATGATAGACTTCAAGTTCCTTAAATAAACTGAGGTTTGAACATTATGTTTACAGACTTTCCTCCTTACTATCTTTTCTATCCCACCTTCCCTCTCCTCAATACATTCACAAATCCACAAACAATCCTTACTATACTACACAAACCTGTTTGGCTTTCAATTACAAGAGATGTCGGCTTAATGGATTGCGACTGACACTGTTCTTATTCCATTGGAGGAACACAGTCAATTGGAAATAAATCTCCAGCCATCAACATACAAGAAATAAAAAGACTCTCTAGTCACTCTTTTATTCACTTAAGGAATATCTTAGAACTCCGTAAAACTACTCAGTTGTACCCTACATTCAGTTGAGAGAGACACATACATCCCCACTAAAAAATTTACACATGCATATAACCACTAAAGGGACTCTAAAGAGTTCAAGCTAATTTCACCACAATTGACCAAATTTAATACAAAGGAAAAAAAAAACCTCAAACAAGCTAGCCCTTCAGAATTTAAATTCATACTAGGATCCAAACATGAAAATAGTGTGAGCTTCCTAATCAAAATGCACTGGTGTATAGAGACCAGAAGAATCTTCACATAATCCAAGAACTAAATGGCAAGCCCCTAATTCACTGAATGAATAATGAACAAAGTAACTTAATTGAATTACCTGCCTCTTGAAGGCCTATCTCAGTTGCTGGAGTGGCATACTAGTTTACTATGTCTTTATCTTCTTTCCCTTTTTGTCATGTCACCTATTTAAACCACCATAGTAGCTCTTTAATATTTGTAGGAGTATTGGGGCACAAATATTACTTGGCATCTACAGCCTTTCAAATTCTAGCTCCAATCTATATCACATTCTCATCCTCCATGTGGTCTTTTCTTTGACCCTTCAACATGCTACCACAGTTTGGCATAAATGGTTTCCAGGTAGTTTCACCAACCCAACAGGCTCTATCCAGGTAGTATCTGATAACTCTCCTAGTCATTGGCACTCTACCTGTCCCTCTTTCCTTTTATTTCCAAATGCACTTAAAGTCACAGGAAGTTAGAGCTGAGAGCAGCTTGACCTACCTCTGTTGTGTCCAGTGAATATTTAAGCTGTTTTTTTTTTAAGCTGTGACATACCTCCTATGGTGATCTTTAAATGACATAATATGTAGGAGCCTGTTACTCTAAGCACATAGTCACTCAAGTCAAAGGAAAGGGATGGTGACTGAGGCAACCTCACACTCACTGCTATGGTTTGTCTCTATGTCCTCACGCAAATCTCATGTTGAATTGTAATTCCCAGTGTTAGGAGAGACCCGGTGGGAGATGATTGGATGGATTTTCCCCATGCTTTTCTCATGACAGTGAGTGTGTTCTCATGAGATCTCTTGATTTAAAAGTGTGTGGCAGTTCCTGCCTCGTTCTCTCTCTCTCTCTCTCTCTCTCTCTCTCTTTCTCTCTCTCTCTCTCTCCTGCTCCACGTGGTAAGACATGTCTGCTCCTCCTTCACCTTCTGCCATGATTGTAAGTTTCCCGAGGTCTCACCAGCCATGCAGAACTGTGAGTCAATTAAACCTACTTTGTTTATAATTTACCCAGTCACAGGTAGTATCTTTATTGCAATGTGAAAATGGACTAATACACTCACCTTGACAGAAAATATTTGGAAAATATCTGATCTACTCCAATCTTTCCATTTTACAAATGAGAAAATAAGAACGGCCCACAGATATTAAGAACTTACCCAAAGCCACATATCTAGTTCAGACAGAAAGAACTTTTTAGCCCAGTGTTCTAGCTTAGAATCCAGTGCTCCTAAAATAAAATTCACTATAAAATGCTAACCTGCCTATTGAACCATGAGCTGAAAAAGCAGGCTGTGTATGGTGTACCTGCAAGCCTTTATTATTCAACAAATATATATTGAGTGCTTGTTGTGGCCAAGAATTATTCTAGATACTGAGGAGTTATTATAGAAGTGAACAATATAGTATAATCCCTGTCCTCATAAAGCATATCCTTATTTTAAAATTGACAGTTAAATAAGGAACAAGCAGATAAACATATAATTAAAAATTGTATGTACACAAGAGAAATGAAAATATATATCCCACCAAAATTTGTACATAATTGTTTATAAGAGTATCTTAATAGCCAAAAAAAGCAAAAACAACCCAAATGTCCATCAACTGATGAATGGATTAAGAAAAGTGGTATATTCATACAATACAATATTATTTATCATAAAAAAGAATGAAGTATTGATACATGCTATAACATGAATGAACCTTGAAAACATTATGCTAAGTGAAAGAAGCCAGACACAAAATGTCACATATTATATGATTCTACTTATAAGAAACGTCCTAAAAAGGCAATGCCGCAGAGACAGAAAGTAAATTCATGTTGACTAGGAACCACAAGGAGGGGAAAATGAGGAAGTGACTGCTATTGAGTATAGGATTTCCTTTAGAGGTGATAAAGATATTTTGCAATTAGATAGTGGTAATGGTTGCACAACTTTGTGGCATGTGGATTATATTCAATTTTAACAGTAAAAGATGTAATCAGAACTCAGATATATGAATAAAGCATATAGGGTACGCTAATAGAGAATGATAGGGGAACACCTAGAAAATATGATGGCCAGGGAAGGCCTCTTTGAGGAGGTAATTATTAATCCCATACCTTAAGTATAAGCAGGATCCAGATACACAAAGGAGGAAATGGTGTTCCTAGAATACGGAACAATATCAAGACCTTGAGGCAGAAAAATGTTTGGTGTGTTCTGGGAACTCAAACTAGAAACAAGAAAGAGAGGAACACAAGAAGTCAGACAGGAAGGAATGAGTAGATCACCCAGAACTTATGGTCCATAGTAAACATTTCAGATTTTACCTTAAGTCTAAAAATAAACCATTTAAAAGTTTTAAGCAAAAAAGTTACATCTGCTCACTCAATAAACTTAATTATCATCTGCTATGTATTAAACACTGCTTTGTAATAGGAAGTACAGCCATAAAAAAAATTAGACAAATCCTTTGCTCTCATGAAACTACTATTCTAGTGAAGGCGTCAGCTACCTAGTAAATAAATAAGTGAAGCATATTGTATGTGGATGGCAATGTGGGTGCTATAAAGCCAAGAAAGAAAGTACCATTGTGGGTTGCCATTTTAAATAGGGTAGAATGGGAAGGCCTCACTGTGATGTGATACTTCAGCAAACACCTGAAGGAAGTGAGGAAGCATGCCATGAGCATGTATAAGAAAATCTGAGAAGGAACTGCCAATGAGGTAGGAAGAAAATGGAAACTGTGATGGCACAGAAGCTTACTAAAGATAGTGTTTCAAGGATTAAAGAATGATCATTTGTGCCAAATGAGGCTACAACTCAGTTAAAAATGAGGCTAAACATTTACTGTTGAATTTTTCAATGTGGAGGTCATTGGAAAACTCTGATTGAAATAGCTTCAATAAAATAATAGTGGTGATCTGATTGGAGTGGACTCAGGGAGAATGGAAGAATTGGAGGAAATTAGGATAAATTACTATTTAGAAGGCTTTTTTGTAAAAGGGAGCAAAAAATGGGGCAATATCTGGAGGGAGATTTGGAGAGATATGATCATAAATATGATACAATGAAAGGGAAAAAGTGATGAAACCAGAGAGAGCAAGAGGGCATCTGGACTGGTACAACTTAGTAACTAAGAGGAGATGCCATGTCACACACAAGTAGAGGGTTAGCCTTGGATGAAATAATAATGAGTTTATTCAAAATAATAGGAAGAAAGAAAAAGTGTTAAAATCGCATAGGTATAGATAGGTGGAGAGATGTGGTGGTGGGAACCTGTGGATATAATTAAAGTGAAGTTTTAAGAGTTCATTCTGTACACAAAAATCAGTAGCATTTCTGTACACAAATAATGTTCAAGCTGAGAGCCAAATAGAGACTACAATCCCATTCACAATAGCTGCAAAAAAATAAAAATAAAATACCTAAGCATACATCTAAAAAAGAGGTGAAAGATCTATACAAAGGAGAACTACAAAACACTGGTGAAAGAAACCATAGATTACATTAAAAATGAAAAAACATGCTGTGCTCATGGATTGGAAGAATCAGTATTGTTAAAATGGCTGTATTGCCCAAAATAATCTATAAATTCAATGCTATTCCTATCAAGCTACCAATATCATTCTTCATGGAGCTAGAAAAAACTATCCTAAAATTCATATGGAACGGAAAAAGAGCCTGAATAGCCAAAGCAAGCCTAAGTAAAAAGAGCAAAGTGAAAGGCATCACATTACATGACTTCAAACTATACTGTATGGCTACAATAACCAATACAACATGGTACTGGTACAAAAAAAGATACATAGGCCAATGAAACAGAATATCGAGCCCAAAAATAAAGCTGTACACCTACAGGCATCTGATCCTTGACAAAGTCGACAAAAATGGCAAAGGGAAAAGCACTCCCTATTCAATAAATGATGCTTGGATAGCTGACTAGCCATAAGCAGAAGAACGAAACTGGACCCATTCCTTTCACCTTATATACAAAAATTAACTCAAGATAGATTAAAGATTTAAAATAAAGACGTCATAATATAAGAATCCTAGAAGAAAACCTAGGAAACACCATTATAGACATCAGCCATCGGAAATAATTTATAACTAGGTCCTCAGAAGCAATTACGACAAAAAACAAAAATTGACAAGTGGGACCTAATTAAACTAAAGAGCTTCTGCACAACAAAAGAAACTACTAACAGAGTAAACAGACAACCTACAGAATGGAAAAAAAATTTGCAAACTGAATCTGACAAAGGTTTAATATCTAGAATCTATAAGGAACAAAAACAAGCAAAAAACAACCTCATTTAAAAATGGTCAAAAGACATGAACAGACACTTCTCAAAAGAAGACATACAAGTGGCCAACAGTATGAAAAAATGTTTCATGTCACTAATCATCAGAGAAGTGCAAAGCAAAACCACAATGAGATACCACCTCACACCAGTCAGAATGGCTATTACCAAAACATCAAAAAACAACAGATGCTAGTGAGGCTGTGAAGAAAAGGGAAGGCTGACTCACTGCTGGTGGGAATGTAAATGATTTCAGACACTGTTGAAAGCAGTTTGGAGATTTCTTAAAGAATTTAAAACAGAACTAACCTTTGACACAGTGATATGGTTTGGTTGTGTCCCCACCCAAATCTTATCTTGTAGTTCCCATAATCCCCACGTGTCGTGGGAGGGACGCGCTGGGATGTAATTGAATTATGGGGGTGATTACCTTCATGCTATTCTCATCATAGTGAGTGAGTTCTCACAGGATCTGATGGTTTTATAAGGGGCTTTTCCCCCTTTGCTTGGCATTTCTCCTTCCTGTTGCCACGTGAAGAAGGACATGTTTGCTTCCCCTTCCACCATGATTGTAAGTTTCCTGAGGCCTCCCCAGCCCTGAAGAACTGTGAGCCAATTAAACTTCTTTCCTTTATAAAATACCCAGTCTCAGGTATTTCTTCATAGCAACATGAGAACAGTTGAACACACCCAGTAATGCCATTACTGGGTATGTATCCAAAAGAAAATAAATTGTTCTACCAAAAAGACACATCCACTCGTAACAGCACTATTTGCAATATCAAAGACATAGAATCAATCTAAACACCCATCAATGGTGGACTGTATAAAGAAAACGTGGCACATATACACTAGGGAGTACTATGTAGCCATAAAAAGGAATGAAATCATGGCCTTTGCAGCAATGTGAATTCAGCTGGAGGCTATTATCCTAAGCAAATTAGCACAGGAACAGAAAGCCAACTACTGCATGTTCTCACTTATAAGTGGAAGCTAAACAATGGACATAAAGATGGCAACAACAGGACTACTAGAAGGGGGAAGGAGGGGGGAAAGATTTGAAAAACTATTGGGTACCATGCTCAGTACCCCAGACCTCAGCATCACCCAGTTAACAAACCTGCACATGTATCCCCCAATCTAAAATAAAAGTTGAATTTTTTTTTAAGTTCATTCTGGCTGCTCTATAGGCAATTGGGCAAGTGTGAAAACAAGGACCTCCATAAGAAGGTTGGTGCAATAGTACAGATGAGAGGTCTTGGTGATGTAGACTAAGGTAGTGACAATGACAACAAAGTTTTATTTTATGATTAAACAAGAATATATGTTATCTCATTCTGTATATCAACATCAATAATCTTTCTAAATGGGTATTTACACATTTATTTTTAAATAAATTCAAACTCTTAAATTATATCTCAGAGTAATTAAAGAGAAAGAAAATTTTAATCTCCTATCACATGTACAGCTAGAAAATTAATTACTTTCCCAAAAGTTTTTATGTTCTGTTGGGTGTTTATCAAACTATTTAACCTTATTACAACATGATATTCAGGAATCAAAAAAACATGCAAATAATAGATGACAACATTTTTAATTACTCTTATCTCCCTCATACTTCCACCAGTTCCCACAATCATAGGTATGTGACAGGAATAGTTCCTGTGTTTTTCAAGAGATGTTACCTATAAGTTACTGGAAAATGTAGCTGGCTGATAGAAAGGAGGTGTGGATCCTGTTCATGAATTTTGAAAGAATTATTACCCAAAATGGAAAATTTCCATAGAATGGAGACTGAGAAAACATACCTCTTTATTTTTTCATTTTTTAAACTCCACCATACTGTGGATTTATTCTTTCTGTCTCTTTTAAAGCTTCCACAACAAAATTATTGGTAATCATTTTGCTCTTTTATTTGGTCACCTGATGTGAAACCATGTAACATGCACAAAACACAAGATTCAACCCCCTACTTCCCAGTGAGGTTTGAAACATGCCTAAACTCTCTGGTAGAAAACAGGTAATTCCCAGTGAGGGAGAATGTTATGCTGTAAATAGCTGCCTCTTGTATTAATCCACAGGCTTTACTGTTTTCTCCATTTTCTTTCATAAGATTAACATTTAAAAAGCCTCTTTGTCACAGGCTGAAATTGAATTGTGAAATGTGCTACTGCATAAATAATTTCTTCCTGAATGTTAATTACATAGGCAATTATCCTGAAGTATAATTTTACATAAATACAATGTTGGGGTTCTACAGATGCAAACAACTGCACAAATGCCTCCTCATTTGGAAAAAAAAAACTTTTTGAGGTTGAAATGGAACATGCTGAATACATATTAAATATTAATCTGTATGTTTATGGAATTCATCAGAGGCTTTAGGGTGACTACACAGCTAAATCTTTATAAACACAAACTTTATTTTCTTTACATATTTATAACAACGGCAAAATTTAGTATACTGATACTTAAAGATCCTAGCCAAAAATTTTAAATGAGACAATTTCCAATTATAAGAATCTGAAAATAAAATTTATCCAAATTTTATATTCACAATTTCTTTCAGATAAAGTATTTTATATGCAATTATCAGCTTCTTATTTCATAATGATGTGATGATGATGGTAATAAACTAATATTCACAAAACCACCTCATCCACTGGCTACAGCTAATAGATTTTTGGTCAAGACTTCTTACTCCAATAAAAATTACAAATTGGATCTAGACTCCTTTGCTTATTGAAGATAACAACTAGCAAAATAGGTAATTTTTGAGCACTTATTATATACAGCACTCAATTAAGCCTTTCACCTGTGTTGTCCCTTTTAACGTCACAGCAACTCTGTGGCATTCAGATCAGGAAACCAAGGTTAGGAGTTTTTTAAAAATTTATTCAGTTCATACCACAACAACAAAAAATTTAGATCCAGGCTTCAAATCCAGGTTTTGCTAACTCCAAAGTTCACACTATAAAGTAGATTCTGCTTTGTAATGTAGAAAGAAACACCTTAGAGTTAAGCCAGAGTTCAAACTCTGTCAGTGCTTTCAATCACAGCTTTAAATTCTCTGCCTTCTTTCTACTTTTGTAAATATTTATCCTGAATTGGCATTAGGTCTTGGTTAGATGCAGCATCCAAATAATTTCTCTTGATTATAATAGTAAATCAATCAAATTATTGCTGCTATCTTAAAAGGGCAAGACAATTCAATGATTTCTATTTCAAACTTCGGCTTAAAATTTCTTCTTATTCAAAGTGCAATCTGAAGCCCAGAAGCATCAATATTACTTGGGACCTTGTTAGAAATGCAGAAATTCAAAATCCACTCCAACCTGCTGAGTCCCCAGTTTCAGAAGCACTAATATAAATAATAGGTCCTCCAGGTTCACGTAGACTCTGAACTAATCTCCTCTAATATTACATAAAATCACTAAGAAGTTTTACAAGAGTCATTTATAAGTAGTCACTATAAACTTCTAGCATTTGATAATAATGATGAAAGGAGGTCAGCAGATGCACAAAGTGAGATCTGGAAAGTACAGACCTTGTGTTTTGAAATTCCCCCAAATTTTCCAATCTATAAAGCTAACCCAGAAAAGCTTCTATTTAGAGACTTTTAGGCAGACATCTTTTACTAATGCTATTATTGCTGCTCAACTTCAGTGGCAGGATTCTGTTTTTAGAAAGTATTTCAGTCACTTTTTAAAAAATAATGAATAGATATAATTTTTGCATTATATTAAAGCTTGTTTACACTTTTATTCTGTAGCGCATTTCATCAATCACAAAACACCACATTGACATCTCCAAACACTTTTTATTATTGCTAGTTTACCTTTACATTTTTTTACTTAAACTCCAAAAGAACTAATACCTATACTCTGTTTTTTCCTTTTCTCAAAGTTTGAGTATTATGACAACAATAAAATATTTTAAGGATATATTATAATCCATTACTGTTGAAACGTTCTCAAATTTCCACATGTTAAAAGGCCCTGGTTAAAATAACCTTTACTCGTACGTAAACAGTTGTCTGCAGAAGGATATTAGGAAAGACTTTCCCACCTATATCAGTCAGGATTCAGAAAGAGAAAAAATGAAATCCATAGTTACTAACTGAAACAAACATGGAAATTGTTACAGGGGGTTATTACATGACAGTCTTTAGAAGGGCTGTGGAAACTGAAGGTAGTCTGAGATTCGTGGAATGACACCCAAAGTCTCATTCTAGAACTTGGATGCTATGAGAGCTGCTGTCCCTGATACAATAAGACAGCTATAGAAAGAAGAGTCTGGCTGTAGAATCAGGAAGCTACTGCAATAGCTCCTAGTTCCAGAATCAAATCACTTCTGCCATGATCTCCACTAACCAGTATTCAATAGAGCCCGCTAAGCATTCTATAAAGGTTTTTGTCTGTAAGTGACATAGTACATGGTAAGACCAGTGTGTTCCATGAAAGTACAACCACTGTCTTTAACTTTTATTCAAAATAAGTTATTTATTCTGGCTCAATGTTGTATAGAATACCATAGCAGAGGTTGAAGCATTCAGTGAGTCTACAGGTTATGGTGTATGCAGAAATATGGCAGCATCCAGATCAAATCCAGAATGAATAACTATTTCAATGACAAGTTGCTGTCCCTTCTAAAACAGAAAGGGCTTATTTAAATGACCTACCATTAAGGTGGCTTCCAAATCTTTATATAGTATGGTACAAATCACACAATGAGCAGGGCAGTAGCCTGATCCATCTTGGTGAAGAGAACTCTGTTTTGGAGTCCATGCATTACTTTCATCCCTGCCACCATGGTCACGTTTTTCATTTGCCATTGATCCCGGTGTGGCCAGGAAAGATAATAATGACATCTACAGGAAAAGTTGTTTTGTCCACAAGATTACAACAGATCTCTACAGAGGAGGAACTTTGGTAAATATTCACATGGATACAAACAATTTTACGTTCTGGGCCCGTTATTAGAAGTCTATTCACATATTTCTTCCCTAAACTTACTTATCACCAATCTTCCAACCATTGTCTTTCCAAAATTCCTGAATTCCTTAGTTTCTTTCCATGAATTGGTACTGAGCCGTGATTCTGACCATTCAGACAAAATGGAAAATCACTTAAACCATTCAAATTTCCACCTGCTAAAAGAATCTTCTTTACCCATTATGCTCTAGGCCCACCTCCTCCCTGGGTTAAAATGCTACAGCAGGGCATTTGTGCCCTGCCCAATTGCCAGGCAGGGCTCCATGTAAACCAGACTTGAACTTTTTCTCTCTCAGTTAGCTGGTTGTAGAAAATGCTTCATGAGGCCACAGGTGGGTTGATGGCAAAGTAACACTACAAAAGGAGTAGGTATTTTGGAAATGTGAGTCACCTGCTTTTACAATTTATTAGTGCCTACAGGCTTGGCTTAAGCCTGGTCGTATAGATGCCATTTCTACATGATGATGGAGTACTGCTAGACAGACTTGATATTAATGCCTGGTAAGGCAAAAAACACTCAGGTCATTATTGGAGACTAAGTTTACATGGTCAGACCTTCAGTGGGCCCCAGTAGCAAGCCAAGAGCAGTTTCTCAAGAGTAGACTCTTTTTTACTTCCGAATACTACTTGTTTGGATGCATGTAGGACATATTCAGGTAGGTGGGTGTGGTTCCTAAAGGTGTCTGCTGGAAGCTACATAGGACATCCCAACTACAGACACTTCAAGCACCACTGGATCTGCAGGCTCATAAGGACTAAATGGCAGAGCTTTGCACTGAAGCTTCGACCAGCTGCAGTGTCTTCTCTTACTCCCACTCTCACCCAAATCTGAAAGCTTTATGGGTTCCCTCAATAAACAGGTCAGAGAAGATTCCCAAATGTGGGATATGTTGCCTCCAAAGTCCAAAGCGACTCCCTAAGCATTATGCCTCCTTCTTAGAGGCATTTGGGGGGAATATCCCTTCATATCCCAAATCACTGGTCTCTCAGAAATTTCAACAAGGTGGCCAGCCCCTACATTTTTCCTTAAATTTTTCTTCCACTCTCAAATTACATACTTCATACCAGGGCATCTAGGGTACATGTTACTGCCTGTTTAGCAAGTCCTGCTATTATAATGTTAACACTAAAGTACGTCTTCCTATTTTCCTTTGGGATGGTAAAATATTCAAGAGTCTGCATATACAGAGAAGCAGGAAAGTTGGAGGGTTGGTATTACTCATGATATGACAGTGAAAGGGTGTTTTCTCTGAATAGAAAAGCATCTATCCATAACGTCCATCATTCCCCCTTCAGAATACCCATTTACCTGTAAGGTTTGAAATCCTACTATTTAAAATTAAAGTACATTCTTTAATATGAGTGATGTATACCCCTGAGTTGAATATAGTATTAAGCTGTTATCAATCATTTATACCTTAGTAAAAATTAGTTGATCAGATTTCTTCACTCTATAATATTTACTGGAGATCATCGCACTGAAGCAAAAAAGAATCTTTTTTTATTACAGGCAATTGCAGATGTTACTTCATTTATTCATTCTTTCCTTCCCTGCCTACCAAGTTTTTAGGGCACCTAAGTGAATATGCATTTTATTATCCTCATTTCTGAGAGGACAGAAAATGAGTAGGAATATAAATAAGTTGCTTAAATGGCAGGTCTGTCTCCAAAGGCCTTTCTCCTGACCCTCACGGGATAAGCATCTAACTGGATGGGGAAGATTCTTGCAGCTGAGTAGGTGGTACCAAAGACACAAGGAAAAGGAACAAGGCTAAATTTCAGAAGTATGCAACTGTCAATATGCAAGGCAAAAGTTAGCCATAGGCATGCTTTCCCCTTCCCTAAGTCTTTTTCAAAGTGCTTAATTTATTCTGATTTTTTTTAAAAGTCTTTCACATATACAAAAAAAAATCAGATTTCTTGGCATTTCTTGAAAGACTGGATGATGTGGCAGCACTAAGGCCCACATTTTCACACAGTAACATCAGCAGGAGCTAAGGCTGCCTCTATAGATGAGTTCACATGCTAATTCACCACGGAGTCCAATAGTCTGTTGAAACCCGGCCACTCTCTCCCATTAATGTAGCCTACAGTGCCCTTGAAGGCATTTAAATTTACTGTTACTATCCCAACTCTACTTGGTACAGGGTTGAGAGAATACAGAAAAATAGGCAATAAATAATTTGGTCTGAAACAGATCTTGATAGCTGAGATACAAAAATACTATTTTCTGATTTGATGCCAATTGTTTTAGAGATACACTTTCACAATGGATTTACCTATTTAAGAAGAACTGAAAATTAGGCTAGTTTTATTCCAAATGCCAATGCAATTGAAAGAGTTTACTCACAACTATAATGAATTTCATCTTGCTCAAGACTTGGAACTACTGATTACTAAATCTCTATCCCCAAAATCATAATAGCTTTAATTTGTTCCATCTCCACATTTGTTTTAGCAATTCCTCTGAATCATATGTCAACAATATATGTCATTGCTGTGTAAATTCTCTATATGGTTGCTTTGTTGAAGGGCAACATCAGGAACTATCACTGTTAATTTAAGTTTATCAAACAACACATATGTTCCTTTGGCCAGAGTTTTCATCTGTTTGTTACGGCTATATTATCTCATATTCTCATATTAATTATTTCATATTACTTCCTTGGTTTAATATATATAATAGACCCTTAAACTGTTTATTTGTTTAAACTTAAAGATAACCTGTTAATATATAATCTTAGCTACATTTAATCTGGTAATGCAGTTCAAAACAGTCAAAGGCAGTATATATCTTTCAATTACAATGTAAATCCCAGTTCTGCCTCTCAGAAGTTGGGTGTGATGTTTACTCTTATGTGTCAACTTGACTGGGCTAAAGGATGCCCAGATAGCTGGTAAAACATTATTTTGGGGTGTTTCTGTGAGGCTGTTTCCAGAAGTGATGAACATTTGCATCAGTATACTGACTAGAGAAGATAGGTAGAGGAAGGGCAAATTTACTGTCCCTCACCCCATTTGAGCTAGGACATCAGTGTTCCTGCTTCTTGGGCCTTCAGACTTGAACTGGGACGGATACATCATGCCCCATCCACCACCACTGCCACCACCACCATCCTCTCGGGCCTCAGTCAGACTGAATTACACCATTAGCTTTCCTGGTACTCCAGCTTGCAAATAGCAAATAGAGACTTCGTGTGTGTGTGTGTGTGTGTGTGTGTGTGTGTTAGTTGTGTTTCTCTGAAGAACCCTAATACACTACATGACCTTAACCAAGTTATTTCAGCTTTCTGAGCTTTTATTATCTGTAAAATAAGGTAACAATATCTACCTCATAACATAATCACAAGGATCAAATGAAATAATAAGAAGGAAAACACTTCATGAACTGTTATGAATTAATCCTATGTGACTTCTTAAAGTTGCCTCAATAGCAAGTACTTCTTGTACTGAATGCCAAAAGTCTGTTTCTAGGCTAGTGTACTACTTAGTACATGATGATATAAATGTTGGTAAGAGTACAGTTCCAGCTAAACTGTGAGCTTCTGAATACCTGGTCCTATGCCTCATCCTTTTCTCTTCCACCATGCCTAATATAGTTTCTATCATCAAATTGGTAAGCTAAGCTGGCAACACAGACTCTTTGTCCTACTTCCTATCAGCCAGGAGACTTAAAATCTAATGGAATCTAATGGAATCTAATTGGAACTAGTGCTACCCCGCCCCCAGGCCAATGAAGGAGAGCCACTTACAACTGCAGTAGTAGGGCTTAAAAAAAAAAAGATCCATATCTAAAAAAAGTCAAAATCTTTTTAGTAAAATAATTATATTTGCAGATGATGTTGTTTTGCAATGAGCAATGTCAATTACATTAATAGAAGAAATATACTTTACTTATTTCAGATAATACTGTGTTGTCTATGAAAAAAAATCCCTACCTTGCTTCTTCGGTGAAATTACTGAGGAAATCAGCCACAACAACTGCTGGAGGGCAGACTGAACCAGGTTTGAAAAATCTTACTTTTCCCTAATGAATGGGGCAAAAAGCCATACCCTTCACCTCCAAATCAGATACAGTCAAGGCCTGAAGCTCTTAAGACACAAGAAGAAATTGCAGGTGAGGGGAATAGAAATTGCCTTCTATGAGGGAAGAGTAGGGAACAAAACAGGGAACAGGAAAGCAGACAGAAAATTATCAAGGAAAGAGAAGTCATTCAGGGGAGAGAGAGGATTTTTTAAAGCCTAATTAAAGGAAGGCTCTTCCTTTCCATACTACAGGAAAAAAAGGAAGAGAGACAAAATCTTCATCTCTGTTCTTCTTGATTGGTTCTGGTATTTTGAGACCCTCAAGATGCCCCATTAAAAAACATCAGAAACCTCTGCAGTAATTAAACATGTGCTTGGGCTGGGGAAGAAGCGGGGAGGGGAGGATCAGATACAGAATGGTAACCTTTCTGTAATCATCTTGCTCAGGCTTTGGAAGAGAAGGAACTGGAAGGATGTTACGTCGCTACCAATGGATTACAAGAAAGAGTTATGCCTGTCCATCCAGCAAAGGAGAAATACAGGTGACAGCAGAATAGAAGACCCCAGGCACCGAAGACCCTCTTCCCCTAAGGGTAGCAAGAAATAACCTTTGGTGTTCTATAAGATATAGCATGAATAAATGAAAAAAAACTAAAAATTCATTATGAACGAGTGACCTGCATAACCTTTGATTTTCCCTACTTGCTTATATTTGTGTTGTACTGCTTCTAGCTATTTTATGTAGCCTTGGGTGGCTCCTAACCATTTATATTTTACAGATTAGTAAAAATTCAAGAACAAATTTGAAGGCTGATATACATTTTCCGCTGGTTTTTTTTTTTTCTTTGAGTGAGATTTTAGAAGTATCATCTACTGTAACATCACTTTACAAAAAAATATATATTTTATCCAGCCCAAATCCCATAATATGAGGATTTTAAAATTGAAGACATTTAATTGTTGAAAAAATCCTTCATACTGTCATTATTTCTCTCACTTGGCACAGACAAACTGCAAAATTTTAACTGCGGTTTGTGCATCATTTCTGTATGCTATAGTCTAGACTAGACTCTAAACAGTCTGCATGAAGAAGCCCTCACCTCTCAGATACACAAAGCCATTAACGCTATTATGGTGCATAATAAAGTTGATGCATATGAAATTACCAATATTTGACTATTTTGGCCTATTGAAAAAATGAAAATGTCATATGGCTGAACCTAATATCGTGATCTTTTTGTCTGTACTTGACCATTTTATAATGTCAAATAAATGTTAGAACTATGACAAATGTATTCACAGCAATTCTGGGGAATTATATCTTATCTAAAGAAAGCGTTTAATAATTCTCCACACATGAACTAGTGTTCAAGAGAAGATTTTACTAAGTGCTCCTTATCATATTCTATGCAGTTTCTGGGAGTCTGTATTGGGGCAAAGGGGGCTATTAAAATGCTAAACCTTTTAAATATCAAATCTTTAATTACATTCATTACAACAAATCAGCCTCTCACCAAATTAACTCAAGATTATCGGGTACATACCACAGTGTAATAAAGTTTTAGTAAAGGTTAGTTAGTGTCTTAGGGATGGCTTGGTTAAAGAGAGAGGAAAGTTTTTCATCCAAGTTAAGTAATAGAAGTTATAAAGAGTTGAGGGACTCTCACAGAACCCATACTAAGAAGAAGGGGCAAGCTTCATGGCAGTAGAAATGTCAGGTAGCTCCTTTTTCCACATTTTCTGCCAACTGTTTGATATCTCACCTCCTCTTCCCATATTGTTTCTGCTTACAGACTCCTAATTCCTATTCCCCCATAACATTGTCTTACAACACTGGTTCCAAGACCACATAGAGAAAATAAGCCTCTTTCCAGCCCCAGACTCCTGCTTTGGCCCATAAAACTGGACGTTTTCCCTGTTTCAAGAGTATTGGGAAGGAAATGCATCTTCTCTTTACCCTCTTCCTACACTTCCTTCCCTGAGCAGGGTCTATCTGACTGGTGAGGCCGAGAAGAGCATCTTTGGACATGTAGAATCCAGGCTTTTCTTAATTCTTTCTTTTGGGGCCTGCCCTTCCTACATGGCTTGGGTATTCTCTCTCCACCAGGGTGGTATGTTTGCTGTACAGAATGCTTATCCTGGCAAGTCTTCCTTTCAACAGGAGTGGATAAGGGGGAGGTCTGTGAAATTATATCTGTTCTTTCCGCTACTAGAAGAAAACTTCAACTACAGAGGTAACAGGTAAGAAGCCAGCCAATTTTGGTCCTGAGTCCAGGTGATTTTCCAACTCACATTTGGTAATAGCAAAGCTGATATTTCGGTACAACTGAAGTCCTGAATCTTTTTCTTTAGCGCAATTACTTGATTCATTCATTCCCTAACAACAGCTCTGGGTCCTCCAGCTGTCCAATTCGGTCTTTATAGCTCTTAATTCAAACAAAGGAAAGTGAGATAATTTAATTGGTTCAGTTTAAATAAACTCTCCATCCCTGTTGTGGACAGTTACTCCAGTTATAGCCAAAGGGGTAAGGTTACTTGAGCCTAGGTCTACTTCTTCAGGAGAAAATGTGGGGAAAATTCCAAAGAAGGTAAGTTGGGTAGACACACTGAAAGTCAAAGGACTATTTTGATTTCTAACATTTCAGGGCTCTAAAATACCATTCACCTGTAAAGCCATTGTTATTTAATAAGTTCCACCTAATGCATTCAGTGACAGGATAGCTCTCAATTTGACAGATATAAAACATTTCTACCCAAACTCCACATTTAAAAGATATTGGATATTTTCTACTTTTATTGCAATGTGTTTCTAAAAATTATGTCATAAAGTGGGTTGCCATTGAGCAAACTATAAAAACGACATAATAAGTGGGAGGTGTAGGCCACTGAGTATATTACAGCCATGTACAGCGCATAAAAGTTCAAAATTGATCAACTTCCTTGTCCCTTCTCCAAAATTGAAGTTATCCACCCAATAGCAAGCAGAACAGCTAGAAATTTCTAGGCTTCTCCCCACAGAGACCTGCCCTGATGAAGACTTCAAAGACAGAATGATTGTAGAAACTAGTCTCCGGTCAATGAAAATCACGCTTCAAATCTTACAAACAGGTATAATATTCTCCAGTATATTATTAGCATACAAATACATAATTTTAAATCATGCTATATATAAATAACTAGGTTTATAGCTTCAAATTAACCTAAACTAATATGCAAATGATAATACACATTAAATATTTAATTTAAATTTTTGTTGCTTGAAACTTTGTAATTTATAAAGAGAGAAGTGAGCTGGTTTGGTTAGCCTAGGGCCCTTTGAAGAAGCTGCACAAGTGAGTTGAAACTGGGGTTTTCTTTTTCTCTCAACAAATTCCAATAAAGCTAGCAGAGAAATTCAAAATCATTCTACTGACCTTGGAGATGAACTCGAAGCATTAAGCCCGGAGGTCAGTAGAGGATTGTTGTTGATGCTAATGATAGGGCTTCTCTGAGTAGAAAGCATTTTAAAAGTCAAGAATGACCCAACATTTCTTTCCTTCGGTGAACCCTTTCTACTACTGAAATTTATTTACAAGGCGCTGCACACCAGACACTTCTTAACTGTATACTGAATTGAATCCAAAACTTCAAATGTAGCTCTATATAACAAAACCAATGGTGCCACCAGGACAAATAAGTCATCCATTCTCACTCTTCTTCTACCTTGTTATTTGTTACCAAGAATCAGATACCTTCATACAGGACTGCCATTAACAATTACCAGGTCATTAGCACTCTGGATTGTTCAGGGTAGGCTAACTGCCATAATAAAAAGACCTAAATAAAGTTTTACCATAGTTGTATATATTTTGCTCACATAACAGGAAGCATAACAGTCAGTAGGTCAGCTCTCCTATAGTCAGGATCATTGAAGAATCAGACTCCTTCCATTTGTGGCTCTGCCAAGTACATGGGCCCTTATGTTCATCTGCATCCAGCTTCAGAAGGAAAAAGTCAGTGGAGAAGTATGCATGGAAAGTTTGCATGGGGTAGCCTGAAAAGTAACAATTATTGCTTCTACTCCATTCATTGGCTAGAACTCAATCTACTGGCCAAACTCAACTGCATGGAAAGCTAGAAAAACATAGTCTAGCTTCAGATCCAGGACAAAGAAACTGATTGTAATGAAGAGTTAAGGTCTCTGCTATAATATCCCTTTTCAAAAGGAATGTTAAAATAAGGATAATAAACTCAAGGGTCTAAAATGACCAGGTAAGAAACATATAGGAAAAAGGGCCTGGGAACTGTCCAAAACTAGAGAACATTCCATGCCTAAAGGGGCTGGCACTATTTGAATCCAGCAAATTATTGTCCTGAAAAATAGGGACATAGTATTACCAGATCTAATTTTTCAAGAGAAGGCAGGAATCTAGTGTTTTTAATGTTAATTCTTATTATAATATTAAGATGTTGACAATTATTTAATGTTTTAAAAATAAGATGAAAGTCACACAAATATTTCTACATGTCCTATTTGCCTCAAAGTATCTAAATTGTAAACTGCTTTAAAATATATAACAAAGCTCTAAAAACATAATTTTTTTTTAAAAAAAGCACACCTTAGTACCCTAATACATATTTGCATAGGCTGAGATAATAAAAGAACAAATGAACTTCAGAATGGAGGCACAAGTATTAATTAAGCTGCATCAATTAATACTACCTAATCAATAGTAATTATTACTAGTAACATTAATTACTAATTATTAATAGTAATTATTTATTAGATAATATTAATTGGCTACCATGTGCTACATGGATAGCACAACTTGTTGTAAAGTAACAAAGGGCAGGGACTGCCTGTACCTTTATAAATCCCATAAATAACTAGAAGAATCACAAGTAGACTCAATCATATTTCTTAGTTTTATTAACTGTTTGGAAATTAGGCTATGATTTGTTTGTTGATTTAACAAATGTTTACTGTATACACAAGATACTGTGTTAACTGCCGTAGAGAAACTCATTCTGATTAAACTCTTCCCTTGAGGAATTTATATTTAATAAGGAAATAGTATAAGAATATAACTAGCTATAATATGAGGTCAAAAGCAAAAAAAAAGCCATACATGAGTTATGACTGTAGAGTTCAGACAAGGAAGAGACGGTATCTCACTGAGATGACCAGAAATTGCTTCACGAAGCAAGTGGTATTTGAAGGTGAGATGGGGATATGTAAAAATGGGGAGGTAGGGATGCCATGAAAAGCAAAAAGCATTAGCAAAGATATGTAACTTGGAAAAGTAAAGGTGTGTGTTAGGATAGTGGGTAACTGGAACATGAGGTGCCTGGAGGTGACAGGTACATTCTATAATAGTTTAATTTTTCAGTCCTTCAGTAATTTGTAAAATCCTTGAAACTCATCAGTGGAGATGTTTCTCTCCCAATGGGACATATCTATAACAAAACTCATGCCGATAGCTTATAGAAGGTAGGTAAAATGTTACTGATGTAAATTCTACTGACTTCAAAATACTGTTATTTGCAGTTTTTGCTTGTTTCTGTGTCTTATTAAATCCAGTATTCTTCTGATTTACTCACGATATATCCTGTAACAACTCCAAGTGTTGTCATGAACTTCTTGTACCAGAAATCTGCAATAAGTCAGGTCCTGAGCTTTCTGGTTACAAGCTGCTTTTATTACATCAGTCACCTCCTGTTCGTATTTCCAATAGGTGACATTTGCATGATTCCATCTGTCCAATTTATCTCTTCTCAAGGCCATATTGTTTCAGTGACATTTGGGAACCTTCCAAATTGTTCTTCTATATATCTTCAGTTTGTAGAAATTGCCTCTGCAGTCAATTTCTCATGAGAAGTAATATCAGAGATATTTCTTTTGTTTATTTTAAAAAAATATTTTGATATTTCTTGCCCTAGATTTATCATTTTATTTGCTTTCACAGTTCAGATAAATCTGTTCTCAAGTCAATTTAACAGTGCTAGTCAAATACGTTATAATATCTTATATTGAAGTTAGAAATATTCTTCTTATGTATTACAATTAGTAGAAAGTGATAACTTTTAAACTGATGCCTGAGTGGGATAGATTCTGCAGGTATATAAGATTTCTCATTAGCCATTCTGGAACTACTCCACTCAGCATGATAGCTACCTCTATTTTGATGTTCCTCCATTTCCATCCCTCATCAAATCTTGTCAAACCCACAGGCTACAGTAATTTTGTTCCTTTCTATTACTGAGATATTTCTAGTTAGTAAAACAGTTATCAGCTTAGGCTTCTTTGTATTATTACTTTGGGAAAATAAAATGTTTGGTCTATTGGGCAAGATTTTTAAAAATCAGTTCTTAGAGTTCTAAACCACTTTATGTATTGTCATTATTTCTTTTGGAATTTTAAATTTCAGTCTTGATATCATCAGTGCTGTTACCATTATTCTTATTATTATTGTTTTCATAAATATTGCTATTTATAATAGCAGTAAACTGTCTGATGATTCAATATCTGGACCTGAATATCCTAATACACAGTACAATATTCTATGTACACCATCATGCTACCAAACTAAGTCAAAGTAAATACTTTCCCCATGTGTTTTTCAACTTAGAAGCGTAGACTATTTAATCAAAAAAGCTTCTGAATCATCTGTGAGGCAAATTTATCAAAGCAAAGGCGCAAACATTTCAAGTAATGGTGCTCGATATCATAGAAATTGCTCATTTTCTGAATTGTATGTTAAAATGATCTTTAAAAAACTATTTAACACTTTTTAAAATGTATATTTGGCAATTATAGCCCCAGACTTCTCTCTCAAAAAGTATCCTTATTTTATGTATCTTGGAGATTACTTTGACAAAATACAATATGGCATAAGGTTAGAAAACAGTTCCAAGTACTCACTTGTATTTGTTTATTTTTCCTTTCATAGGCAGCCCAATCATTACTTTCATAAGTAATATTGCTGGCTAATATAAATATATAGGCTCTAATGCTAGTTTATAATTTATTATTTTATATATTTGGGGGATAATTCCACAGCTATCTGAAGTTTCAGGCAGCCGTGCAGTTTAAAATATTTATTTTTTAAAGGGAAAAAAGTTTTATTGTCTAAGCCCACACCTTACTGTGACATTCTATAAACCTAGTTTTATAGAAAAAAAAAATGGTTTTTAGTCTTTATTCTACATATGTAGAATTTATAATATGTATTTACTCATATGATAACATAGAAATTTTACAATTTTGTTCTTACTGGTCATAGTTTGCTAGACTGTAGTTTGGATTGTTTGGGTTGTTTTTATTGTAGCTATTTATTTGATCTTCAAAATAAATATACTGTGTTCAGTATACATTCCTAGATAAATGCCACTGAATGACCTGAATTGATTAGACTTCTGGTTTCAGGTTTTAAGGCACAATGTATATTTTCCAAACTGTATTTATAAAATCAAGTCTCAAAAGTACCTTATTCTTATATTTTTTAAGCTAACATATAATATTATAGAATTGTTGCAAGTGGAAACCTTCCATGTTTGGTACTTTTGAAAGAACTATAAATATAAGCAATCCAATTTAGCAATGATAAATGCTGCCTTCCAAATTCCAATCATATCTGTCCTTAGTTATAGCAATTTCCAATAAAAAAAAAAAACCTTTGGTGATGCTCCGACACATATCATTTTTAAGACCTAGAAATAAAGACCTGGACTAAGGCCAGTCACTTGAATTGTGGGGATAGCCATTCCAAGAATATCTTTTATAGTTATCACCGCTCACTTGTCGTCATGATCTATTGGACTGCCCTAGCTTCTTTACCAATGGAAAAAAAAAATTTTATTTTCCATTATTTATCTTGTTCTTCTTGCATGCTTTCTGCCTCTCTTTAAGGTATTATTCAACTTGTTCTTCTAAATAAATCCACAGCAACCTTGGTATCAAAATATCAAAGTGACTATTTTAGTTTTTGTACTATCTTTAAATGAGAAGTAACTCTTTTGGAAGTAAAGTTTTCAGAGTTCCTTTATTATCTCTGAAATAAACGAAATGTGACTGAAAATTTTCAAACAAGTTAATGACCACTTTTCATTTAACAACTCAATCTCAATTGCTGCATTTTTCCCATTCTAAGATGACATTGGCTACATGTGCACCATAGATTTAATAACAGCTTCTTAGGAAAAAATCATACCACTACATTAATGCACTCAATTAGTTTTAACTAACTGAGACAGCATGTATTTACCCATACAAATACCTGTCACCCCCTTTTTGAGTATTTTAGTATGGAAAGCACAAAGATGAACCACCCAGAAAGACTCATTGCCCACACTCACAGCCTCTAGCTGTCAGCTCCTTTAGGGTCTGCATCAGCTGCAGAGTCAGCTAGCCTGAGCTCATTCCCTTCCCAAGCCAGCCATATCTAGACTAAGTAGGGTGAGAATGTAAGCAGTGGCACGATCTCAGCTCACTGCAACCTCCACCTCCCCGGCTCAAGTGATCCTCTTGCCTAGGCTTCCTGAGTAGCTGGGACTACAGGTGTGTGCCACTACACCCAGCTAATTTTGGGGAGTTTGGGTTTGTTGTTTTTTTTTTGTGGTTTTTTTTGTGTGTGTGTTTTGGGTTTTTTTGGTAGAGATGGGGTTTTACCATATTGCTTAGGCTTGTCTCAAACTCCTAGGCTCAAGAGATCCTCCTGCCTCAGCCTCCCAAAGTGCTGGGATTATAGGCGTGAGCCACCATGCCTGGCTGGACCAGAAATTTTAGCCAGACACAGGGTGCTCTGACTGACAAGGTGGGCCATGGCCTTGTTAGGCCTGAATCACAGTTCTGTATCAGCCCAATTCTGCCTCTTCTTCTTTCTTTTCATAGGTATTAACCCCTAAATAACATCTAACACCCTAAACTCCATCTCAGCGTCTACTTTCAGAGATCCCAGCCTGCAATATATGTTCAGAGTTGATCCTTCTTCACAATCAGACTCTAAAATTCTTCTGAATTGCTTTTGCCATTTGAGGTTGTTCATAGAATCATAGTGGCATGCTTATCTTCATAATTCACACTCATGATCTTGTTTATCTTAGTAATATTTACATTGGCAGTATACTTTTAATGGGCTGTACTTGTAAGTATGGGTGGTACATTAGGTAAAGAGTTAGAATTACTTTCATAATAAGTAACAAAAACCCAACTTTAAGCAAAAAGTTGACTTCATTGACTCTGAGAACTAAGAAGCTGTAACACTTTGGATGTGGAAAAGGCAAGGATGCAGCCAGGACTCAGGAGCAGAGCTCTGCTTCATTCTTCCCTCTGCTGACCAGCTTGTTCCACATGAAAGGGAGTCTTTCCAGTGACATCTACCTGCTACCATTGACTGCTGATCTTATAGATTCAGTCAAACAAAGAGATTTACCTAATGCTGTCAAATCCTATGTTCAAAAATCCCATCGAGGCCCTTTTGCAAATACCACAGTAGTAATTTTTTCTAGTAAGGAAGGGAAATCCTGCAGCGTAGGACAACATGGCTGAACCTTTAGGATATCATGCTAAATGAAACAAGTCAGTCACAGAAGAATGAACAGTGCGTGATTCCACTTAGATGAGGTATCTAAAATAGTAAAACTCATAGAAACAAAGAATAGAATGGTGGTTGCCAATGGCTGGAGCCAGGCAAAAAAGGGGAATTGCTAATCACTGAGCTTAAAGTTTCAACCATTCAACATGAATACATTCTAGAGATCTGCTGTACAATACTGTGCCTATAGTGAACAAGATTATATAATACACTTAAAAATCTTTGAAGATTAGATCTCAGGTTGTTTTCTTACCACAATAAAATAAAAATTTTTTGAAAAGCATAATACATACTAAAACTTTAAAAAAGTATTGTGTGAAAGTAGAATTAAAACAAGATATTTACTTTGATAATATAGCTCCCTGTAGATTATTTAGTAACAGCAAAGGGAAATATAGTAATATTACAGTGGAGAAATGAGGTGGACACCACCTTAATGAAATGACAAAGTTAATACCATCAATAATAAGGCAAACTAACATCCCATGTACTCTGATATGAAGCGCTAAGAAGGACATGGGATCATTTATGTAGTATTCTTAGAGAAAAAGTATATTACTTAAATCTGATCACAAAGAAACATCATACAAATTCCAACTAAAAGACATTCTTCAGAATAATTGCTCTGTGCTATCCAAACATATCAGCCATGAAGGAAAAAAATAGGCTAGGAAGAGTTCCAGATGAAAAGAAATGAAAGAGATGTGACAGCTCATTGCAGAGCATGAATCTGGATTGCAACATAAATTGGGAAGAAAAAAATTATATAAGAAACATATTTAGGACAATTGGAAAATTTTGAACATGGATTAGATAATAAAATTGTGTTAATATTATATTTCCTATTTTTATCATTTTACTCTGTAGATTAGTTTCTGCTGTGCAGATAAACCACGTTAAAACTTAATAGTTTAAAGCCACAAACATTAATTCTTTCTCATGGTTCTGTGAATTGGCTAGTAATTATATTCTGGGTGGGTTCAGCTGAAATGATATAGTCTAGATGACCTCACTCACACTAATGACACTTGGCTTGATGTTGACAAAGAGGATGGCTAGATGTCTCTCTTTCCCTAGCAGCCTAGCACAGGTTTGTTCACGTGGTGGCAGACACATGCCCAGTATCAAGAGAGAGCAAGTCCCAAAGCACAAGCATTTTTTAAGCTTCTGCTTACATCAACGTTTAATATTCCGTGTCCAAGGCAAGTCACATGGCTAAGTTCAGATTCAGGGGTTGAAGAAATAGACTGGTTCTCTTGATAGGAAGAGCATCAAAATTACATGATAAAAGGACATGCATACAGGTATGGAAAGAATATTTAGCCATTTTGCAATGCATCATAGTATAATTAAGAATATCCTTGTTCTTAGAAAATATACACTGAAGTATTTGAGGACAAAGGTATGTAATGTCTGCAACTTATAAACAGTTTAGGAAAAATTAATGTGTGTGTGTGTGTGTGTGTAGGTATGTGTGTGTGTGTGCACACAGAGAAAGAGAGAGGAAGAAAATGTAGCAAAATGATAACAACTGCTGAATCTACATGAAGGATATAAAGGGCATATGGGACTTTTATGTACCATTCTTGTAAGTCTTTAAGTTTACAATTATTTCATAATAAAAACCTTTTCTAAGTCCCATTGAGGTATTGGTTCCCTTCAATCACTGTAGTAACACAAGAGCACATTCAGGAACAATGCGGATGGGATAAGTAGGTCCTTAAAGGAAGGTGCCAGGGAGGCTATTTCAAGAGTGTCCTATGTTCTGGGTTTTGGGTACTTTCCTATTTATTTAAACCTTATATTTGCATCTTTCTTCTGCTATGAATTATGTATCACAGGAAATTGTGCCATTTCTCTCTAATGTCAAGTGAAACCTTTAGTCAGATAACTGGTGAGCACCTGGATGGTAATCCTTTCCTACCCACTATCAGGTCACAGCAA
Organism: Mandrillus leucophaeus; assembly: GCF_000951045.1. Lineage (NCBI taxonomy): Eukaryota > Metazoa > Chordata > Mammalia > Primates > Cercopithecidae > Mandrillus > Mandrillus leucophaeus. The sequence continues at coordinate 64,188 of NW_012104001.1, forward strand.
CCTCTACTAGCTTTGTGTCACTTGAAGGTCTGTCTATCCACAAAGTCACTCCATTTCCACTTTATTTTATTCTGTCCAATTGTGATACCAGATAATGATTGTAAATGGCACTGGGGTCCCTAAACACATATTTCTAATTATTAATATCTGAAGGCATTATTTTATTATTTGAGCATTATAGAGACAATAAAAGAAGTGGTTAAAATAATTTATAGCTCACTAGTCAGTAGCTCAAACATAAATACAAGAATAAAAATTTTAAATGCAATACACTAATAAAAGATAGTATTCTGGCATAACTTCAATGTGTTTCCGAAGTTGACTACTAATCTCATCTCACTAGGGCAGCAGAGCCTTTGGGGGAATTTGTTGTTACACATAAAAGAGATCTGCAACCTCATATGTTTGAAAAATGTTGAGTAAAACCAACATTAAACAGGTTCTGGTAATAAGCTAATTTATACTATGCATCTTTAAGAAGCAGCTATCCTCTGCAACTTCTAGTAAGCATATTTAACATTGGAACCATCTTCTTGTGAAGCAACTTTGTAATCCTCAAATTATTAGGACACTGATGAAAACTTTAGCTAGGAGTGGCCATGGTATTATCTTAGGTTTGGTTCTACTCCATGGCACTTTCATCTCCTGTACTTGAAACCTTGATATTTCCCACCCCTATTCATATTTGTGCCCATCTCTAATGACTACTAGTCATTGTTATATTGGTCATATCCTTGAATCTAAACTGGAATACATTAATCACATTGCTCTATTCTACAGAGTCAATATAGTGCTGTACTGTTGGCACTATATAGGCACTGCTTGTATGGGCACTACACAAGCAGACCTGAGTTAAACCTTAGTTGCCTCATATTTAAGATGAGAAAATTTTAAAAATGCTTACTTGATAGAGTTGCTTGGAGATGTAATGAGATAATACTTGTGAAAGGCTTAGTATTGTATCTGGCATGCAGTAAGTGTTGAATCAAGGTTAGCTGTCATACAGTGTTCTCAATCTTTTTGTCTGAAATCATACATAGGTCATACTTTAACCAACTTCAGTTGAACCAGATATTCTGTCCTGCTTGTTACTTAATAGATGAATGAAGAGCCAAGACATTGGCCATGTAGCTTTCTACATGTAAGAGATATAGTTTCCTCCATTTGTGCCTTTCTTGGAAGATACTGATGTGCCCTTACCCTGTCCAGTGGTAGAGATATGGCAGGTCCTTCTCATAAACTTACTCCACTAAATGTCTAGAACCCTCTTGTGCCTTAAGAGTGTTATTGGGTTTGGAGAGAAAGCATCCTCACAGAGCAATTGAACAGTGGGCACGTAAAGACTCAAGGCTCATGTAGTATATTATCCCCACTCATTTGATGACTCTGAATGTGGGCAACTTAAAGTCTCACAAATTCAACAGCTGGAAGACTGGTGAGCAAGTCTTCAGGCATAGACAGGTGACAATATGAACCATATAATGATAGAACAATCAGTAGGAAAGCTCTTGGGGAACATAGGCCATAACATTCTTAGTCACTAAAATACCCTCTTCTGGGAGCTATCCCACAGGCAGTGGGCTTGTGTTGGCTCCTTGGTCCCACTCAGTTCTGTAGCATGAGAAAGGTATCCGTCTCTTGGTACTTCTCTCACACCATTCGCTTGGCAACTTCTAGACAGCAACACAAATATAGGAGCACCCTCAGAAATGGACCAGGACATCTGGACACAGTCTTTCACAACAGGCTGTACTCCCCTCTTTTTGTCCACCAACCTCACCTAACCAGAGATTCTGCTGGGAACCTGCTAGCCCAAATGGAGACTTAATATAAATTAGAAAAAGACCCCTTTCTCATTATATTTTCCTACCATCTATCAGATAATCCTCCAAATAATTTTTTAAGCCTAAGCTACATTAGAAAGAGCACTTCTTGCATTTACACAAAGCAGAGTTAGAACACTTGTAAGTGAGAGCCTGGGTCTTTTCCCCTTTTCTTTAAGCTTTGGGCTAACAAAACTAATTCCACTATTTTTTTCTTGGACATTTAGATAAGGCCTCTTTTTCTAAAAGATTCCTTCCCTAAATCCTTAATTTTCCTTTTGAGGAGAATCTATCTTTAGTGGTTTGAAGATGAGAAGGAAACTGAGAGAAGAGCACAAGTTAATTTATATCAAAGAATTCTGATAATATGCACATCGAAAAGGGCCAGTAACCCTTGCTAAAACATGTGGCCACTGTTATGATAGAAGAGAACTTATTGATCTCCTTAGCTTTAGGCAGAAATAATAACTTCTTGGTTGAGTATTATCTGCAGGATTCTTTCCCATTACCCAGAAGCCCTCCGAATAGATTAGCTTCCTGGATATCTATATAACACCCTGTCTCCAATTATCAAAAGTTGCTTTCCTACCTTCTCTGAGTTTTCCTATTTAGCTATTTGTGCAGAGAAAGACACAGAGAGAGAGAAATTGTGGAGATGGGCACATATATATAATGCTTTACCTTTTTAAGCATTCACATATAAATTGTCTACTACATGCACACAGGTTCAGTTATTCTCAAAGTGGTCTCCAAACCAGCAGCACCTGAAAACTTGTTACAACAGCAAATTCTTCATCCACCCCTGACCTTTTGAGTCAGAATAGGTCCATCCTAGATCTACTGAGCCAGAAACATCAAAGGTAGAGCCAAGCAATCCTTGCTTGAGCAATCACTCCAGGTGGTCCTGACGCTCACTAAAGTTTGAGAACCACTGCTCCAGAGACTAGACCAATGAGAGCCATATCCGTATTAAAAAGATTCTTTACACCACCGACAAGTGAGTTTAATGATAGTCAGCTGTTCCCACATCAGCTGACCATGGGGATAGATTTAGCCTTCCGTTAAATCTTCTCTAACCTCCCCAATGTGTGTCCTTGTTGGCTTTTGAGGTCTCGAGACTTACTTTCCAATTATCACATAAAGTCAATAGCATTGTTCTGAAAACCAGTTTCCAGGACCATGCATCTATTCCCCACTGAAATTGGACCCTGGCTCTCATATTCTTGTTGTCTACTTCAGAAGTCATCATTTTAAGAACTCCAGCCCTTGACAAGTCTCATTATGCAATTCACCATTAAATGTGAATTATTTAACGTTAAGGCTATACAAACCTTAACACCTTATGCCAGCTTGAACTGGACTTGAGCCTGCCATTCTACCAAGACTATATGTTCTGGTTGACTAGCTCCTTCTTCCAGCCCATACCTTTCCTATATATTGTCACTTCTTTCCATTCTACCCTGTGGAAGTTGCCACGTTGCCACATAGACTAAATTTGGTAAACCTGTGATTCTCTGGCTTTTTCTTTTGCCCTAAGATCTAACCCCAAAGTCCAAATGATTCCACTAAAGCTGTGATTATCAGTCACCAACGTCATGGACTGAACTGTGTCCCCTAAAATTCATATATTGAAACTCTAATCCCAAGAATGACTATATTTGGAGACAGGGCCTTGAAGGATGTAATTAAGGTTTAATGGGGTCATAAGGGTGGGGCCCTTTTCTGAGGGTATTTGCATCTTTCTTTCATTATTATATTATTGTTGTTATTATTTATAGAGACAGGGTGTCACCATGTTGCCCAAGTTGGTCTTGCACTCCTAGGCTTAAGCAATCCTCCCACCTCAGCCTTCCAAAGTGCTGGGATTATAGGCGTGAGTCATTGCACCCTACTAGTATTTGAATCTTTATAAGAAGAGGAAGAGACACCAGAGATCTCTTTCTCTCCACACTGGCACAGAGAAAAATCCGTCTACCAGCCAGGAAGAAAGGCTTCACCAGAAATCAACCCTGACAGCACCTTGATCTGGGACTTCTAGCCTCTGAATATGTAAGAAAATAAATTCCTGTTGTTTAAGCCACTCAGGATATGGCATTTTGTTTGGCAGTCTACGCAGAATAATATTAATTGTGAATCAGAAACATCTGGGGGAGGTTTTTAAAAATGCATACCTACTAAGAGAATGATTTATCTGAGGTGTGACCCTTGCATTAATACTTTTTAGCAGTTTCTCATATTATTCTGTGTATAGCCAAGGTTGAGAACCACTGAAACTGCCACTGGTTTGTAGAAGTGAAACCCTTGGGCTTCTTTAAAAAAAAAAAAAAAAGTCTGTTTCATTGACATAACTTGAGAACTGGAGAGGATATCTTTAGACGAATCTGTTCTCCTATTTCAAGGAATCCCCAAATAGATAGGAAGGCATGGTTATATAGCTTGCCAGCTTGAGCAACAGAATGTAAACTGAGCTTGAAATTAAAATAACTTTAGAATAAATCAGTTCAGGATTTTTTATGTAATAACTTACTAAAGATCTCTTCTCTGTTGAAAATAAATCTCTAAGAAAGAATCAAAATTAGTAAAGAAACTCGGTCCTGTAAATAAGACAGAATCCTGACCTTAGAGGACAACATTTGAGAAACATTGTCTACATTTGCACTAAATTAAAACAAGTTGCCAACAATCTACATCATTTACCTTCTCAAAAGAATAGCATGACATGATTGGAAGTGGAAATTTATCAGAAAAATAAATCTCACTAATATCTCTAGTTGGAGGGAAGAGATATTGGACAAAGTTCAATTGCAGAAAATAAAATCCACCCTAGCTAGTCAAAGCATAACAGGATCCAATGTAGAAAACTAAGTACTTACAAAATTGCTGGAAGGTCAAGAGGAGCAGGATTGAATCTGAACAGCTCCCAAATCCACACTGTCTCTGCTATGATCAAGAAAACTTCTTCTGAAAGAACCTACTGAATCAGGGAGTCACATTCTAAATGAGAAAGCTTTAGCAGATGACCCCAGAACCATGCAACCTCTATCATCCTCTATTTGTGTAAGCAAAATGGCTGTATCACATCAACGAGAACTACCCACATGAATCAATTAATAATCAATATATCACACACAAAAAGATGCTTCTGATTGGTATCATCTAAATTATGTCCAGAACTCCAGCTGCAAGAGAGCCTGAAAATGTGGTTTTTAGTTTGTCAACCTTTCATTCTAGAAAATTTGGAATATTTCTTTTAAAAAGCTGTTTTCAGTTTACCCAGTATCTACATATAACCTGTTTTTTCATACTGGTATTTCCAAACAACAAAACAATCTCCAAAATATGCATCTCTGTTTTAGTCCTTTAGTTATAGACTGGCAATTATAGGAGACATTCTGGAATGTCTAGTGTTGCATGGCATAAAATGACTAGTGTTGCAGCCGTATGCCTCCCTCTGTTTCCCCCTTCATAATTAGAATCAATTATGCCCACCAATATAGGATTAGCCTCTTTTTCTTAAGAAAGCCAGTTGATATTTCATCTTCCAATTAAATTTTTGTACCCCTGGAGGACACACTCTTCTCTTAGATACTTAGGCCTCTGAACAAGCAGAGCCTGAAATTTCATGAGCAAGAAGCAAAATGTTATAAGTAGGTCATTTGATATAATTCTGAGAGATGTGATTCCCATGTCTCTCATTTTATTTTCAGGCTCCATGTATTCCAATTATGGGAGAAATATGTTGATCAATGGTTTAAAGTAAATAACACATCTGGTAAGAAAGCACCTTACTCCCACAAGGTATGTTACACATATACTGTCATAATGAGTCTTCAGTAGGCCATTCCATCATTGTATACAGCAACTGCTTCTGGATTGGTATTACCAGTGAAATCCCTTAAACATCAACCGGATGCTTTAGTTCTTTTGCTATAAAAATTAGCTATTTGGTCAGAAAAAGTATTGTGTGGGATACTGCAAATAATCTGTTTAGTAAGTCCTCTGACATTAGCTTTGAAAGCAGAGAAGGCAAATCCAAATCTAGATTGAATAATCCATTTCTAGCACAGAAAATTACTGCTCTTTCCATGATGTAAAGGGCTTAATATAATCTGTCTACCACCAAACTATGCAGGCATGATTCTCTGTTCCTTGCAGTTTGGGCAGTTAGTTGATATATAACCATATCAACTATGGTGGAAGAAAGTTGATGTACTTAAACTGATAGAGAAATCCACCTGTGCTACCATAGTCACTTTGTTCATTAACCTATTGAGCCAACACTGGAGTGGCTGGAGAAAGAGTTTCTCTCTCATCTAAACAAGTGACCATCATGTTCAGATTTTAAGAACCTTGTCTCAGACTGAGACCTTTTGGAGAATAATCACAAAGGACACATGCCTCAGCCTCTGGGGGCATCCTCAAATATTTGTCATCAGTACTCAAATCTTTTCAACCCATAGTCATTAGCTATTGCCCATGATTGAGACACACACACACACACGTTCATCTATCTTTCATTCTTTGATTCTAGGCAAAATAGACTATTAGGTTTATCACTGTATGTTCTGCCCATTGGGAAGATTTCCTTCTCCTCTGTCTTCCCTTAACACCCTGGAGCAAAGCTATAATGCTTCAGCAGTCAGTCTACTTCCAGCTCATGCTACATGTCATGAGAAATCATCTTTACACAGGATTCATTATTTTTCTATCTCAGGTCATATGAAACTTCCCGTCCAGTCCTAGATGTGGGTTAAAGGAAGAATGGAGTGCATCAGAGGGACCTGCACAACAAGCCTTAGAAATATATATTATACTTTCATTTGAGGATGGAGCACTGCTGATTATACCATAATTTATGACTTGGTGAATCAGACACTGCCAAATTCATGAGAAAGAGCTCAGTTCATACAGATATCTAGGAATTTTATGGTTAGATATCTGGTCCCTGTTAGAGTCTCCTAGCACACCAAGAGCTGTTCTTCAGAAGGAGAATGGTTAGTTACCACAGAGAGTATGGCATGTGTGAATTCTGCTGGTAATTGTGTATGTGTGTGCATACGTATATGTGATTGATATATATATATCTCCACATGTACATACACAGTCATGTGCCACATAACATCATTTCTGTCAAAAATGAACCACATACATGGCAGTGGTCCCATGAGATTATAATAGTGTATTTTTACTCTACTTTTTCTATGTTTAGATATCTTCAGATACACAAATACCTACCCTGGTATTATAATTGCTTACAGTACTCAGTACAGTATTACACTGTACAGGTTCATAGCCTAGGAGCAATAGGCTATGGCACACAGCCTAGGTGTGCAGTGGGCTATAACCATCCATGTGTGTATAAGGTAAGTGCACTCTATGATGTTCACTCAGCAACAAAATTTCTTAACAATGCATTTCTCAGAATATGTGTGACTAACTACATTTTAAGTTAAGCAAAGTGTGGCTATATATGTTTATATATGTATATATGGATTCTATACTCAGAAATTAGAAAAATAACCATAGTATATACACATAAACCTACCGAAAATACTCTGACGTAGACATTGGCTAAAATTGCGTCTCTCACTAGAACCTATAAGCCTCCCATCCTGACAAGTAGACCATAGTGACAGCTTGGTCCCCAGGGATTAGTGTTATTTCAGAACCAATATCAATAATTGCTGAAAGATCTGAGTATTTTTTTTTACTCCATACATTATTACCTTATTATCAGCAATGGGAGGAAGATTTATGGTATCCGCTTGTGAGATGTTGGTAGTCTATCTTCAAGGATCATTGGTGAACTGAAAACTTGAATTTGATGGTGGACTAGAAAGAATAAAGATTCCAGAAGTCCCTTGGTGTGACAAAGAAGGAATAATCCAAAGTCACAGAGAGAGCAATGATTCCCTTTCATTCAAGAGACTCATCCATGTGCTGACAGGTCTGGAAATTGGTGAGAGGTCATGATTATCATGATATCTCATTTCACGTGTTTGTTCACAGACCTTGAGTTTTTAGTGAGCTGCCCATCTATTTTATTCCTAGGGCCCCAAGATCAATAAGCCACACTAAACATTTATGTCAGCTGTAGGGTAAATGCACCTGATAGCAATAATTTAAGCATATCCTTCGAATGACCCTGTATGGCAGATGCCCCTGAATGTGTGTTCCAAGCTTGGCAATCTGGAAGTGGCCAGCCCAGAGATTTGTTCCTTGTCTGTGAGAAACATCTGTGCCCCTAGCTCATCCCTTGCAACACAGGACTTATAGGGGATTGAGGCCCTGGGTTTTGGATTAAGTGAAGGTTTCCAGGTGGAGATCAGAGAGGAAAGTGATGTTAAGTGAAAATGCTATACAAACTACATGCTGTTTGCAAGCAGTGGCAGTTTTCCTACCCATTCTGTCATCACTGGGTCGTGTGATTATCTTGTCCAGCTCGCTGCTGCTGGACTGTATGTAAGGTAGATAACTTGTCTAAGCAGTCCACTGCCACTGGACCGTATGTAAGGTGGACATCTTGTCCAGCGTGCCACCACTCGATCATTTCTGTAAGTAAGGTAGTTCTGTTCAGCTCACCACCACTGGACTCTCTCCCCTGCATGTAAGTCCCTAGTGAAACCCCATGTCTCATTTGCTGGCTCTGGGTCTTTTCTTCAGCCTCTTGAACCTGGTGCCTTCCCTATTGAGGTTAATAAGAGTTCAGCACAACACCATCAAACCACCCTTACCCTTCTGCCTATCGAGGTAACTCTGCTCAGGCTTTCTGATGTGGTTGTTGCCAGAGTTGGCCTTTATTACATAAAATTCTACATCCCCATTAAAGTTGTGATACCATTTGAATGGCAACATGTCTGTCTTTATTTCTAGCCTATAGAAAACAGTCATATCAAAAAAACTGCCTTCATCAATGCATTTATCAATGAGTTTTGTTTGTTGATTTTTTGTTGTTGTTGTTCTTTGTTTTTTAGACAGAGTTTCGCTCCTGTCACCCAGGATGGAGTGCAGCAGCGGATCTCTGCTCACTGCAACCTCCACCTCCGGGGTTCAAGTGATTCACCTGCCTCAGCCTCCCAGTTAGCTGGAATTACAGGCATGTGCCACCACACCTGGTTAATTTTGTATTTTTAGCAGAGGCAGGGTTTCACCATGTTGGCCAGGCCGGTCTCAAACTCCTGACCTCAGGAGATCTATCCACCTCGGCCTCCCAAAGTGCTGGGATTACAGGCGTGAGCCACTGCACCCTGCCGATGTGAGGACTCTTGAGAGACATAGTTATAGGACAATTAAACTAATTACATGTTAAACCCATTCTAAGATTTGCATTTCTTCTTTTTTATGATACTCAAAAATGTACAGCATCTCAATTTCATTTAGCTTAAGCCGCCATTAAGTCTAGGATTAATCAGTTATCAGAATAAACATAAATACTCTCAGATGCTCAGCCTACACACTGAATCCCGCATCTCTGGTAATTGTGTCCATATCATGAATTTAGACCTATCAAAGCCTTGGTCTAGCAACATCAAAATCCATTTCCCACACATAATCTCTAGTTTTCTGCTGTTATAAATGTATTTGCAAAAATCACTTAACCCATTTCATTTAAAAGCCTTTCCCCCTAAGTCTTGACATTGCAATTGTTGCCTGAGATATGCAGGAATCTGACTGGCTATGGATGTGGTAACAATAAAGTTAGTAAAGATACTGCAAGAGGAGAATCGTCATCACTTTGAGAGGAAGCTGCCTCAGACAAGCTGTTATAGGCCTTCAAATAAGGTAAAATCAACATCATCAGGCAAAGGAGGAGCTGCTTTAGCTGGCAAAAGAGACTTGGTAAGGTTCAAGGGTATAGAGTATGCATATATATTCAAATCCTCCTAAATGAAACCCTTTCAATGATGAGGTCTATCTCATTCCAAGGCAATGTTTTCAATTTTTTGAAAAACAAATGGTAAAACTGTAAATTCAACCTACCTTATAATTCAACAAACTGCAGCATCAGGCTTTCCATCTGATTTCCATCTAAATTAGTCTTGAGGCTACAAAAGATGAGAGCTTTTTCAAGAACAGTTGTAGAAATTCCTTGATTCTCAGACAGTTCCTAGAGCTAAGAATTTAAAATATTGAGCCTATCACTTTCTTTCTTTTAGTTCACAAGCACAATTTGGAAAAAAAGAAATACCAACCCACCCCAAAGTCCTTTTCTTCCTCATGCCCCCTATGCTTGTCTATCACAATAGTCATTCTGTCTTCCAAATCCTTGCCTTCAATAGCATTTCAGATAACCAGAAGTGATAATTTAAGTAATTGCTCACTCAGTGCCATAATAGCCTGTACATACAATAAAGTCTTATTTTTTATGTTCTATTGCCTGCAACCACTTCTGCTAATTACTTTATGACTCAGGGCTCCATTGCACACAACAGAATCCACATTAACTAGTTTAAGCAGAAAGTGTTTTATATAGGGAATTCAGTGCTTATATAAATTTGAACAGCTGGAGGAACTGGCTCCAGGTTAATCTCCCAGGACCAACTTCTAGCCCTCAGAAACATTCTGCCACTACTGTGAATGAAAAACCAACCATCGCCAATGCAGGAAGATAATAAATCAGGAGTCTATTTGCACTATTGTTGACTGCAAAACCATACTAATTCTGATGTGACTGGAACACTGCCACCACTGTGACAGGAAGCATCTGGATCAGGAAACCATCTCCACATTAGGAGGTCACCACTTAATATGCTGGCTCCAGAACCATGTCACCTCTGCAGCAACCTGTGCCCCCACACTCTACCTCTGTCTGCTACATTCATTCTTTTAATCAAAGTCTCATGCTATAATATTTCTAAGGAGTCTAGGAATATTGTTTCTGCTTTCCATTCTCAGCATACAAGAAGAAAGCTAGGATGAACGTTAGTCAAAATATCTTGTAGTATGCTTTTCACTGAGTATCAGAAACACTTCAAAAATCACAGTGATAGGCCTAACAAAGCCAGTATATCTTGCCATACTTTCTGTCCTGTGGATGATGAGAAGACAGGAAAATTTACTAAGCGCCATGGTTAGAGCCAATGATCCACATCCACAAACCATACTGTTGGGCAAACTGTACTGACATGCCTACAAAACCCATGGAGCTTTTAAAACAGATTTATTGAAGCATAATTGATATGCAATATACCATCCATATTAAAGTGTACAATGGGATGAGTGTTCATATCCATGAAAATACACACCAAGATCAAATAAACATATCTGTTAGCCTTAAAAGTTTTTCTGGGTTCCTTTGTAATCTGCCAATATGGAAGCTCTTTTTCATTTGACATCCCACCAAATTAGCCAACTCATTCTTAAATATGAAAATAAACCAATCCCCTCCCTATCCTTCTGCCAACAAAGCAGGATATGTTCTCAAATCCAAAAAGCTTATCTTCCAGTACAAAAGTTCCAGTTCACCCACAGATAACCCAGAAAAAGAAAAGCTCTTAGGTTGGGGCATGGCTCTAGTTCTCATCCTACCTCCCACAAAAACCAATATGACTACACACATAATATAAACCACTGGCTTTTAAATGTGTATAGCAGCAAACTGATGTATAGCTAACATCACAAATATTCTTCCAAATTTGGATCAATGCAGCAATTTTTTTTTTTTTTTTTTTTTTGAGACGGAGTCTCACTCTGTTGCCAGGCTGGAGTGCAGTGGCAAGATCTCAGCTCACTGCAACCTCCACCTCCAGGGTTCAAGCAATTCCCCTGCCTCAGCCTCCCAAGTAGCTGGGACTACAGGCAAACACCACCACGCCCAGCTAACTTTTGTATTTTTAGCAGAGAGAGGGTTTCACCATGTTGGTCAGGATGGTCTCTATCGCTTGACCTCATGATCTGCCCACTTCGGCCTCCCAAAGTGCTGGGATCACAGACATGAGCCACCGTAGCCGGCTGGCAAAAGTTTTTATTTTATTTGGTACAACTGATAACACATACTATTAGCGGCAAAGTCTATCAGCAACTAAGATGAGAAGGTCATACAATACAGGTACAATTTGCAGCCAACGAGAAAGGAGATACAGGTGAGAGGAACCAAAAATTATTTTGTATTTACTAAAACAAACCAAAAAATCTCTGGTATTGAATATATGAAAAGGAATTCCAGGACAGTGAATACTTCTACTCAAACACCCATAGAACACGAAATACTACCAACAAAACAGTAATCAATTTCAAGTACATTGCCCCAGAATTCTAGTATTTAGAAATGTGACAAGAACATAAATAGAAAGGGAACTACGTGGCATAGAGGGAGCGGGGAAACATATCTAAACCAATGGTTCTCAGACTTCATATGCCTAAGAATCATGAGAAAGTTTTTTCTTTTGTTTTGTTTCGTTTCATTTTGTTCTGTTTGTTTGTTCATTTGTTTAGAAGGAGTTTTGCTCTGTCACCAGGCTGGAGTGCAGTGGCGCGATCTCGGCTCACTGCAACCTCCGCCTCCCAGGTTCAGGCAATTCTCCTGCCTCAGCCTCCCAAGTAGTTGGGATTACAGGTGCCCGCCACCATGCCTGTCTAATTTTTTTGTGCTGTTAGTAGTGATGGTGTTTCACTATGTTGGGCAGGCTGGTCTTGAACCTCTGACCTCCGGTGATCTGCCCGCCTCAGCCTCCCAAAGTGTTGGGATTACAGGCATGAGCCACCGTGCCTGCAAGGAGGTCTTTTTAAAATATAGATTGCTGGGTTTTATCCCAGAGATTCAAATTGAAGAGACCTGGGATGGGGGCTTAAGAATTTGCACTTCTAGTACATTGCCAGAAGATGCTCATGCTACTGTTTTGTGGACTACACTTTGAGAGCCACTGACTGTGAGTTCCAACTTAGTTCCAACTTAGTTCCTAGCAGTATTCAAATGGAAGTCAGAGAGGCAGGGAGGGCAGCCAAGAAATCTTGGCCAACAATATGGGTATGTAACATAACCAGAGAGAACTTTTTCTAAATAAATAGGAGAGGAAAAAGAAGAAAAGAAACATCAAACATATGGAAAAATTCTGTCCCCTTAAAGAAGAAAAAATAAAAGCATGGCATGAATGGTAGAAAAAGAGCACAATTCCGAAGAGATAATTTCACAATTAGATTTAGAAAATAACTAACCTCTAAAGAAATTTAGAAAAATCAAGAATGCTACAACATGAGAGACGTAAGATGAGACAACATGACAACAAAATGAGATGAAAAGAGAACTGGGGAAGGAAAGGAAAGAAATTAGAAAAAAAGAAACACTATGGGAGAACTTAACATTGTATTTGCAGCAGTGAAAAACAGAGAAAAGACAGAGAAAACAAAATCCATAATGTAGAGGACAGACTTGAGTAAATCATACAGAAATAAAGAAGAGATGAGAAAAAAAATTAAATTGAAAAAGATGGATATGAAGTGAAAGCAACAGAGGTCCAATGTATAGCTAGTTGGCATGCCTGAAGAAAACAAAATAATTGGAAAATAAAACATTCTCAAACATGTTTTGCCAAAGTTAGATATCTGATTTGAAAATCCCTGCATATGGTCAAGAAGAATTATATATCATCTTGAAGAAATGGCAGTTCAAGGTTAACAAATACAAAACTACTAAGCAGAAGAATTATGTCGCCTACATTCATATTACTGAAATTCTGCCATTGCCTTAGCTTCATCACAGCCTAGTTGAAAGAATTCATGTGGCTGGGTCATTCCCATCCTTCTGTTGTGAAGTCTAATGTTAAATAAAGTATCAGAAGTCTTTCCTGATCTTCCTCTATAAAGTAGATCATTGAATTACTATCACTGCACTCTAAGTATGTGTTTCTTGACAATTATTGTTGTTTTTGTTTTTGTTCAATGTATTCTATGGTTAATTATTAGTAACTTTCCACTAGAATTTAAGCTTCATAACAAGAGAAACCCATATTTTCCTGGTTGACCACCGTGTTCCTAGCATTTGCTAGTGATTGGTACACATTACGTAGTCAATAAATACATTAAATAAATGAATAAATATAAAGTTACTGTAATTAAAATCATATTGTAGACTGACAGATCAAACAGAATTAAAGAGCCTAGAATCAGACCCAATTTATATAGAAGTTCTGAATACATTAAAATGGCATTTAAGGCAGAAGAGGGGTATTCAGCACTTGGCACATTGATTGGCCATTTGTAAGAATAAATAAGTCTCAATCTCTTGTGTGAATGGCTTTTGAGAAATTCAAGGAATGGTGAATAAGTTGGCATGGAATCATAACTAAGTAAATAGAAAATCAGATGTTCATGAAGTCAGAAAATGCTATAAGATATAAGCCATCAGGAATTTGCAGATATCTTAGGAAAGGCTTCCAACAAAATAGAACAGAGGATTATGCAAATCTTATTTAATTCTGAAAGAAAACCTGATATCTGGTTTACATAAACACCGAAGCAAGAATTGAAACAGAAAAAGATGAATAGTCTTTACTGTATATAAATTTAAGACTATATTTAAAAAGTAATATCAGAAATAAGACTGAATAATAAATGGCAACCTAAATGAAAAGTTACAGCATATTTGGTAAACAATTATTGTTTCTAATATACAAATAATACTCATAAATCAATAAAAAGGTGAGAATTACTGAAAGATACAAAGAGGCAATTACACACACATCGCAACAAAGGAGCCTACTCTTCTATATATACAAGTATGTATGAAAGATACACATAATATATACACATATGAATGTATGAAACATATATATTATATATACACATATAATTTCAATTTTATTTTAGATTCACGGGGTACAAGTGCTAGTTTAACAACAAACCTTTCTTGATTCTGTATTCCATTGTATTCCATTCTAGTTTTCATCCCATTCCTCTCATCCCTTTTACAGAAAAAATAAAAATAAAAAAATTCATTGCCTATATCCTCTTGTCATTTTCTCACTTTTCTTTCCCAAACTCTCTCCTGTCAGACTTTCATTGACACCTCCTACCAAAACATTTTGCATGAACATTGTGAACTTTACATTATGAAATCCAGCAGTCAATTCTCAGTCCTCTTCCTATACGACTCTCCAGCACTATTTGACACATTGATCGTGCCCTTTTTCTCAAATATTCAATTTAGTTTTGAGATGCCATACCTTTCTCACCTTTCTCCTATCTCTTGCCTTTCCCCATCTGATCTCCAAATCACAGGCTCCTTTCTCAATGATCTTCTCTTTTCCCGGCTAAACTCACTCCCTATCTGGTTTATCTATTTCTACAGCTTTTGTTACCATCCAAATGTCAGTATCTCCAAATTTTCATCTCTAGACCTGACCCTGAATTCCAGGCTTGTATATTCAACAGCCAACTCAACATCTTCACAGAAAAATCTAATAGGCATCTGCTGCTTAATAGTCAAAACGAATTTCTTATCTTCCACCTCCCATTTTCTTCCATGGTCTTCCCCAACTCTAAAACTAGCACCACCATTCACTGGGTATATAAGGTCAAACTATTGGAATCTTACTTGACTGCTTTCTCTCTAAGACTCCATATCCAATCCATCAGCAAATCCCACTAGTTCTTCCTTTTAAGTATACTTGGAACCTGACAATGTTTCACCACTTCTGCTACTATCACCAGATCAAAGCCACCATCATCTCTTGCTTGAACTATTATTATGGCCTCCTAACTGTCCTTGTACTTTGAACATTTGCTCCTTCACACAGCAGCTAAGATGATCTTCCTAAAACACATGAGATAATGTCCCTCTTCTGCTCAAAAGCTTCTCATCCCTTCCCATTATATGTAGAAGCAAAACTAAAATCCTCACCATGCCCTTCAAGGATCCTAGCTACCTCTCTGTCTTCATCTTCTATCACTGTCTTCACATTCTATATTCCTGGATTTTTTAGAACCATCACTTAAGGTTGCAGTGAGCCGAGATAGCGCCACTGCACTCCAGCCTGGGTGACAGAGCAAGACTCTGTCTCAAAAAAAAAAAAGAAAAAGAAAACATCAGTGTAGTTGCTGATCCTGCCATTTCCTCTGCCCAGAACAATCATCATCCAGATATTGGCTTGGCTCACTTGTTCACTGCTTGTAAATGTCAGTTAAGTGTCATCTCTTAACAGACCTTCCATCACCCTACCAAACAGCATGTGCACACATCCCTCTACCCTGCTTTAATTTTCACATGCATTGCTACCAAACATTCTATTACGTGATGCTAGAATGTCAGCTTGAAAAGGGCAAGGACTTCTGTTTGGGGAATTACCGAATCCTAGCATTTCCTATTCTTGGGGACATAAAATATGGTTGGCATGAGATAATTGCTTCATAAATATTTGATGAAAGACAGATAAATAAATGACTGTTTCCCTTGTTTCTTCACCTAAAATCAGCACCTCCAGGACACTTAGATTCCTCAAATAGCATTTAGAACTTTGAAAAAATTTCCACTCAGAATAAACTCACCCTAATCACAGCCTATGAGGCACAAAAAGATCAACCTCCTCCTACTTCTGCAATCTTTTTTCCTTCCTATTTTTCTAACACTCTCTCTATTACTCAACCTATTTAAGACTCACTATACATACTTTTGTTCTTGAAACATTCCCAGGTCATCCCAAATCAGTGCTTTATTCCTAATTCATATTGACTAAAGAATTGAATAGAACATTTCATAATAATAAATTATTCCTTTTTCTCTCAGTCTTTGTATATGAAAGAATGAAGTATGAGGACTTATAACCAATTCTGAGTTTTCTCACCTAGTACACATCACACACCTTACCTTACATAAGGTACCTAGTGAACTCCAAATTACAGTTTGGAGAAAATAAGAGTTATTGGACTCCTTGCAGTCAGGTCTATAGTCTAAACTCAAAGAACTCTGTTCGTTTTGCAATTTTCAAGCCAGAAAAAAAAATTGTTAGAATTTGCCAAAAAGAAGGCACAAGGTAATCAAAGACTGCTTCTACTCAAATATTCAATGATAACCATGTAATCACAGAGCATTAAAAAAAATCAGGAAATCTGAGTGAAACCATTCTTGTGAAAAGGCATTTGAACATATGCACTGTCATATACGGAGCTGTCTGTTCATTGCAGCAGAGTCACAGCAATTTCTATAAATCATACTGACATACTTTGTTCTAGTCCAGCTTGCAAGATAGTTGCTTTCACAAAACAAGTTGCAGGATGTAGTTAAATTACTTTTCTGACAAACAAAACAGCAAAAAGAAAACTTGCAAGGATGAATTCATATGAGATTGAAACGTGCTTGGAAGACCAAGAACTGAGAGATCACTGTGATTCCTAAGGGCACCATGATATGCCAAAATTGTTTTATGACACTTAACCATAATTGCAGCTAACCGCACTGTTGGGGCTCTTTCCTTGGCAGGATCAGAGGCTATGAATATGCGTGTGTATTTGTGTGTGTGTGTATAAATTAATTTTCTTGTGAAGATGTGATTGCTCCACCTGTTATAGTCTGTCTACATCTTCAATTTCCATCAAGTGTTGCCAATTAGTTCACAAAACAGAAATGAGAGTAAAAAATTGAGGTGCAAAATGTCTGATTTATGGATGAAATTGGTTATGCCCAGTGATTTTTGTTGCTGCTTTAAAAATTCTGGTATTAAATTGATTAAATAATTAAAGCTTTACAAACATGTCAGATGGAATTTCACATCAAATTTCAACTAGTGCCTTGGAAATGTTACATATTTTCTAACGCTGTTGGATTATTTACATTTCTGGAAGGTCACTTGTGGGTCTCACCTTCATGCAAGAAGCAGTTATGGAAAAATAAAAGAGTTACCTCCTAGGAATTAGAAGTTCTGGATTTTGTTATTTATAAGCACCATGATCCTAAGAAAGCAATTCACCTCTCTGAGATCTTTTTGTCACATCTAAGATAGAAATATTTGTTCTGCTTGTCTCCTGGGATTCTTTAAAGATTAAATAAGGTAAGTCATGTCATTCGATGTACAGTGTGAAAACTGTAAAGTACAAAACAAATTCATTAACATTATTATTTAAGATAAGTCACTATATCAGGAACTGGTTTGTAGTAATCATTAGAGAGCTGTTCAGCCCAGCTGATACCACTCAACACGTGCTGAGCATTTACCCTGGAAAGTACTTTAGGTGTTCAAAGATGACTAAAAGATTGTCTTCCTTCAAAAAGTTCACACTCTAAAGGAGACTACGTCATACATCTAAATCTGTAAATACACATGGCAATAAGTAAGTGCCAAACAAGGAATATCAGTATACAGGTTGGGAGATGGAAAGTAAAAGATTTTATCGTGACTTTCAACGATGAGAGAAGTCTTGAGCCTTGATAGAAGTTTTATTTATTGTTTTCTTTTTTAATGGCTTTTTGAGTTTGAGACTGAGGTTTTAGAGTAATGTAATCATGTTCCTTTTCTATTCCAAGTTCAAAGCCAACTGATAAGTAAATGCTGTTACCAAAAGATGCAGATTTTAAAACTCAGTTTTATTGAAGATAAGATTACATTATAGGATGCAATTTAGCCTATTACTATTATCATATTCCCTTAGGTAAACTTAGCACTCAGCTCTAGTAGATCTGCACAACTGCAAGCTTCCCCAGGGTGACAAGGCAGAATAGAACTTGTCCATCTGAGGACAGTCCACAAATGAGAGGAAACCTGAAGGAGCTGAACCAAGCCTGCTTAGACCTGTTTTCAAAATTCCTTAATCAGGTAACGATAGGGACAAGAGACAGGGATATACTGGGTAGAAGAGGGTAGTTCCCCGGCAAAGGCCCCCCGCCCTCAAGCCTGAATACTCGCAGCCCTAAATGAGAACAGGCATTTCTGTTTTCGTGCCCAAAAAGTTGCCTCTTGGCCCACCACACCCGCTATTTTGCCCCCATATAAACCCCGAACTCCAAGCTCCAGAGCAGACCACCACACCAGCGACGGTGGAATGATGCGGCAGAGAAAGAGAGAAGAGAGACGTCTGGATGCCGAGGGGAGTTCGGCAGGGCAGTTGGAGAACAGTCAGGCTGCTAGGCGGCCCGACTCCAGGGGAACACGGCCTTCTCACCCAATCGCTTCTTCCGGCTCCCCATCCATCTCACTGAGAGCCACCTCCACCACTCAATAAAAACTTGCACTCATTCTTCCAGCCCACGTATGATCCAATTCTTGCGGGACACTGGACAACAGCTCAGGATACAGAAGGCTGTCACACTGGCCCTCTGCCCTTGCGATAAGGCAGAGGGTCAGTTGAGCTGATTAACACTGAAGCTGTCTGCAGACGGCAAAGCTGAAAGAGCTTTGTAACACGGAAGTTGCAGACACCCACCCCTAGACACTACCGCGGAGCAGGAGCACTTGCCTCTGCACCTGCCCGTCTGCGTGCTCCCCCTTCCTCAAGGGGTTTGAGCTGCAGAGCAACCAAGCACTTTTCCATTGACCAAATTTTCTGTGTATTTAAATCTGTTATTCACCACTCTCTTCTGACCCATTAATTTAGTTCTACCCAATCTTAAATATATTCATATCTGGAAAAATTAGCCTCTCCATGCTATTTTGTTATGCCTTGAAAAATAATTAGAAGTAAGAGATGGAAATTCAGATGGGCGAGGTAGCATAAGTAAAAATAAGAGGTGAGCCTGGACATTACATACTTGGGGAAAAATGAATAGTCCAAATTTGCTACAGAAGAGAGTTTCTGCAAGCTTATTAATACAGTCTAAGAGTAAAGAAACAAGGACAATGTTGACAACTGAACACATCTCCTCGAGTATTTAAACAAGACAAGGAATTTAGTTTCTCAGTGAAGGCTAGCCAGTTATAACTAATACATGGATATGCCTCACTCCTAAATATATACTTTCCTCAAGTAGATCACTCTTAAATACCTTTAATAGCACATGGTCCTTATTTTAGATCTTTTAAATTATTTTCTTATTATCGTGACACATTTCTAGAAGTGAGAAATGCCTAGTAGGAGATAAGAATTTTAAAATAAGAGTAGCACCAGGAATATCTTTAGAGGAAATTAGGAAATTTTAAAATAGAAAAAGTTTACTTTTAGGAATCTCTACTTCAACTCCCAAAACCTATGAAGGAACAGGTCTTAGTTTTAATAAAAATCATGTTTTATTGTGTTTTTTGTTTAAGATATTTGCACTATGTGCACTGGGAGAAAAGCTGAGAAATTCTAGAACTGGGAAGAATTAGTTATCAGGACTAGAAAACTAACCATACCTTTGCTACCCAAATGATCTGAAGACTGAAAGAGGTTTTCATAAAGAAAACAAAATGAAATGGGTTATACAGAAAGGACTCGGTCTTTGAAGGAGTCAGCTTTTAACCATGAAATAGAATTGGTGTCACGAAAACAGAATTTTTTAAAAAGATAATATTTTACTTTCAAGCCCTAATGATTATTACTTTCAAGCCCTCATTAGAATCTAGCCAGGTGCTAGCTTAGAACCATCTATGAAACTTCAAGAGACAAGAGACGTATCGTAAGAAAATAATTCAGGATGTGTATTAAGACCTAGCTACCCTGGTGGCCACTGTAGCATTTTTGTAGTGTTGTGAAGAAATTAAAACTCCAAAAACAAAGAGAGGTTGAATAAACCAGGGTTCTTCCTCAAGATGGAATCTAAGACATAATTTTAAATGAAACAAGTCTGAATGGTGGTATGCGGATCTGTGGACCTTCTTCCCAAAACAACCATCACTAGAGAATATTATATCTCCAAAAAAAAGCAACAACAATTTAAAGTCTCTGGAAATTGTCCTAAGGGCATATAGCAAATGGAGAAATACTTATGCAAGAAAATACAATAAATCTCAGTAAGAACAGCTTAGTGTGATGGAAACTCTACTTGGGGCAGGTGCAGCTGAGAAGACAGGGCTCCTTCTTTCCCAGCTCCCAAGCCAGGGTGATGATTTCTCCCTGGAAGGGGCAGTCTGTCCATATTTATCAAGCCCACCTTCATCCCCTAACCTGTGTTGTAGAAATTCTCTTCCAAGTAGACATGGCAGAGAAGTCTGGGACTCCCCTCCTCCACCAGCTCCTGGCAGAGCAGAAGCTCTGCTACAGGCATGACAGGCTGAGAATACTGGGCTCCAATCACCCTATCCCTGGCCCTCCCATGAGATAGATGTTACACACCAAGAGGGGCAAGCTGAGAACACCAGACACTGCTACGTATCCCCAATGCCCACTCACAGAACAGCATTGTTATTCTGAGAGAAGTGGGCTATTGTTCCTGACTCTAGCTCCAGCAGAGTAGCATGGATATTCTACCCACTGAGAAAGTCAGGCCATTCAGACAGAGGGCTCTATAGCTCTCTCCAAAACTCAATTTGGAACAAAGAAGATGAATTCAAGCCCAGGGACTTCATGGAAAACAATGAAAATTTGATGGTGAACATCTACAAGGAGGCTAGTAGCTTATGATAGCCACAAGTAACACACGAGACATCTCCCCTGCCCAGAAGTTTAAAAGAGAGAACCAGGGAAAGAGAAACTTAAAACTCACCTGGAGTCAGAGAAAACTTCAAAGAGTGCTTGGGCAAAATGATATGACTTTAATTGGATTAGACTTTGGAGCAAGTTATACCCCTAGGACATTGTCAAAAACAATAGCACAATCAGCTAGCAATCAGTAGAAGCTAATAGCTGAGTGGGATACCAATAGAGACAAAGCAGCCAGAACTTTAAAGGATGGGTGGGTTGCAGGGGAGGGGGTTCAAAGAAAGAGACAGAGTCTGGCAAAAAACACTGACCCACTGTGAGTCCTACCATGGCCCCTAAAAAGTCAACCTCTTCTGAGGTGTGTGTCCTCCCTAGAAGCAATGAATTCCTCCTCTCCTCACTATTTATCTCCTGATTGAGCTATCATTCCAGAAACTCATCTTTGAGGCATGACAAGATGCCATAGGTGAACAGTTGCTAGTAAAATTAGAACCTTGAACTACTGGCACTAGGAACCCGACCCACTCCTTAAAAGCAGTGTTAATCTGTCCAATCTATAGTTACAAAAGTGGGTAATAAACTTAAGTTTCGATAAATTCATCATCTGTAACAAAGAAGGTTCAATCTGGTAATTGAACACGGTGGCAGAAGTAAACTAGCAAAAACACTTGAAAGGTATTTGGGTATGGTGTTGGGTTTCTTCTACTATATTGGCATCTGAACCCAATCCAGTAATTCAAGAAATAAGATCTAGTTCATCCCTAACCCTCTACTTATACACACACACATCATAGCCACCACTACCATCATGACCAAGGAGAGACTAAAAAGAACCAAGTAGGATGATACATGATTCCTGCCAAAGGGGTCAGAACAACACTCTAGCCTCAAAAAAAAATGGCCCAATGCTGAAAAGGAAACTGAGACAGAGGCCTGCTTAGTCCATTTAATATGGGAAATGCAGGTAAATAATTCTCAGCATGCCAGAGACATCCTCATAATCTGCTCCTGCCACTCCAGCATTACCTCTCGCCAGCCTGTACCCCAAATCTAACAGACATCCTAGGGCTAAGCATGAACCATATTCATAATTCTCTGAACACAGAGTGCTCTCTCCCTTTTGTTTCCCTGCATGAACAAATCCCTTCTTAGAAGGCCTTTCCCTCCTTCCTCCTACTCCTCTCATCTGGCCAATTCCTAATTGCCATTGAAACTCTATTAAAGCTTCACTTTCTCCAAAAGTCTTTCCTAACACTGTTGAAATGGGAGAGTTCCCTGATCCCTGTCACAAGATGTGCAAGAGGGATGTGGTTCATCTGTTTGGTCGCCCTACTGCTCAAACCCCTAGTGGGAGCGGGAGCATGCAGATGGGCAGGTGCAGAGGCCAGGACAAGTACTTCAGGCTCTCAGCCCCACAGTAGTGTCTAGGGGTGGGTGCCTGCAACCCCAGGGCTACAAAGCTCTTTCAACTTTGCTGTCCACAGACAGCTTGAGTGTTAATCAGCTTAATGGACCTTCTGCCTTTTCACAAGGGCAGAGGGCCAGTATGACATTTTTCTGTATCCCGAGTTCTTCCCCAGCATCCCAGAAAAATCGGGTCACACACGGGCTTGAAGATGAATGCAAGGTTTTATTGAGTGGTGAAGTGGCTCTTGGTGAGATGAATGGGGAGCTGGAAAGGGGAGTGGAGTGGGAAGATGATCTTCCCCTGGAGTCTGGTCGCCCAGCAGCCTGACTCTTCCCTGACTGTCCCCTACTGAACTCCTCTTGGCATCCAGATATTCCTCATCTTCTCTTTGTCTCTCCCTTGTCATTCTGCCATCCATCTGCTGGTCTGCTAGTCTGCTGGTCTGCTGTTGGAGCCTGGGGTTTGGGGGCTTATATGGGTGCAGAGTAGGGAGCATGGTGGGCCAAAAGGCACCTTTTTGGGCATGAAAATAGGAATGCCTGTTCTCATTTAGTGCCATGGGCACCCAGGCTTGAAGGTGGGGCCTTTTCAGGGGGCCACCCTCTTCTACCTGGTATTTCCCCATCTCCTGTTCATATCACTATTAAGGTAGAAGAGATCCACGTTACCCTAAGTCACTGGCGTGGTATCCATGCAGGTCTGTAGCAGCTTCAGCCCTTGCCTCCTTAGAAGGATTCAACTGAGGGGCAGAAAGCCAAAAAGAGACTGAGGCATGTTACAGAGCAGAAGTGCAAGTTTATTAAAAAGGCTTTAGAATAGGAAAGAAAAAAAAGAACCCATGGAAGAGATCCAAGTGAGCACCTGAAGGTCAAAGAGAGAGAAAAGGGCCTTTAACCTTGATCCTGGGACTTTACAGGCTTACCTCTTTCCTGTGATTCTTCCTTTATGGTGGACTTCCCACATGTGCAGTGTCCTTTTTACCCTTCAGAATTGAGCAGGTGCAGTGTGTTTAGGAAATTGTATGCATGCCCATTTGAAGATTTCTTTTTTTTTTCTGATGGAGTGTACCCAGAAGATCATACTTTGCCATTTTTGTCTCTTAACGTGCATGCCCAGGAAATTTCTTCTCCCTGGGGCCTGCCTTTAATTAACACTTTAATATTAACAAGTGTGGACCATCAGGAACTAGCCTCTCCCTGGCACCAGCTGCCAATTTATCACTCTTAAAGAGGAATGTGATAATTGCCAAACCATCACCTGTCATTTCTAGTGGGTAGGGGAAAGCCCTCTCCTGCCCCGTGCAAGCCTAACTACCTGTAACAATACCCCCACTCTGATTTGGAGGTTTATCTTGCATACTCCCTTGGCACCCAGAGCCTCCTTCTACTGTACTACCTACATTATAGCAAGTCATGTTGTATTGATATTTATGACTATAAACTCATTGAAGACAAGAATCATTATTTTTAGTCTTCTTATCTGAAATACTTGGCATAGTGCCAGGCATAGAGAGACTCAACAAATATGAGTGAGTGAAGATTGCAGCTTCAGAGGCACAAAACTGCTATAATAAAAAGCCAAGTCATCTTAAGAGCAGAAACCGTAACCACAAAAATAATTCCAGAACCCCTTGGTGGTCATTCTGAGACTTCAAGAGCATTGTCTACCTTGTTCAGGACTAGCTAATGAATGGATGGAGCTAAGCCCACAGGTCACAAAAGACTTTCTCTGTGGCTATCGGGGCAGTGAAAAATTGGGGTCTCATAGCATGAGTCCCTGGTAAACTAAGATAAAATAATGCTATCATGTTTGCATTTTAAAAAGACCTCTTGGATAGTGTCTTAACTCAAAGGAATGATTTTGTAGTGGAATATCAGGCTTTAGAGTAGTCAGGGGGAAAAAATAGCATTTTATTCATAGAAACTTTCCTTGAGGGCCTGCTCAAGACTCACCTCATAGGTGTGACTACCTATTTAGGGTTGCCAGATAAAATACAAGGTGCCCTATATCTTCATATAAGTAGGTCCCAAGTATTAAATGGGATGTACTAATACTTTTTTAAAAATCATTTTTTGTTTCTCTGAAATCTGAATTTAACTTGGCATCCTATAATCTTTTTGGCAAGAAAAAATTAAAACTTTTAAAAAAGCAGAACTATTACATTATAGGAGTTTTCTGATTGTTTTCAGCTTAGCCCTTTATATCAGCAGTTACTACTCCTTCCTCACCCTCTCCCCAGATTTGTTTTAAGAACATTTATGTTCTGCTCAATGAGCTACACTATTTTTATTGGCTGTTGTGCCAAAACTCAGTTGAAATAACAATCTCAGCATATACCTGAGAAAATCATGCACAGGGAAAACAGACAACAGAGAACTTCCAGACTAATTACTAGGCTATGCCATCCAGCTCCTTAACATACTCTGCCACTCATATTATGGCTGCTCTAGTCACAATAAAAATAATTATATCCTCATTAAATAAGACTATTTCTCAAAATAGTGTTGACAAAGGAAGGCAAACTCTGTAAGATATTTGAAGAGATTTATTCTGAGCCAAAACTTAGTAATCATGGCTCATGACACAGCCCCAGGAGATCCTGAAAACATGTGCCCAAGGTAGTCAGGCTACAGCTTGGTTTTATACATTTTAGGGAGACATAAGATAACAATCAATACATATAAGATATACATTGGTTTTGACGGGAAAAGTGAAACAACTGGAAGTGGAGGTGAGGGTGGGGGGTGGATTCCAAGTCTTAGGTGGCTTTGAAGATTCTCTGATTTGTAATTGATAAAGAGTTTATCTACAAACCTAAAGTCACTACAAGGGAGTGTCTGAGTTAAAATAGGGGTTGTGGGGACCAAGGTTCTTGTTATGCAGATGAAGTCTTCAGAGAAAATAGACTATATGTATGTATTCTTCAGAGAGAATAGAATGTTTCTTGCTACACTTTAAAAGGTGCCAGACTCTTTATTAATTCTCTACTGGATCAGGAAAAAGACTTGGAAAGGGAAGAGAATTCTCTACAGAACGTAGGCTTTCCCCACAAGAGACAGCATTGCAAGGCCATTTCAAAATATGTCAAAGAAATATATTTTGAGCTAAAATGCTTTGATCTCTTTCAGAGCCTGCTATCTGTCACATTAGTATATTATTGCTATGAAAAGTCTGTTTTGTAAGTCTTAAAGTTTGTTTTAATGTTAACACTGGTCAGTTATGCCTGAATTCCAAAGGAAGGAAGATAATAGTGAATCCTATCCAACCACTCATTCCCATCACAAACAGAACTAGTGTTTCAGGTTTACTTTAGAATGCCCTTGACCGAGAAGAGGGGTCCATTCAGTTGGTTGGGGGGCTTAGAATTTTATTTTTGATTTACAATAGGGTAATTTTACTTTCGATACAAAACTGATCCAGCAGTACTTTAGAATGCACAGTGCTGCTGATCTCAATGTCAGCTTACTTGGCGCAAAGTACAGAGAATTCTATTTTCCTGTTCAGCATCACTACCACCTGTGTCATTCCTAACGTTCCTTCTTTGTAAAAATTAAATCTCCTGCTTTGGCTGAAAACATTTCTTTCTATTCATAATGGCTACACATGCACACCGAGGAGGATTCAATAATCCCCAACTCTCCGCTAGTGAGGTTTTCTGACTTTCTTCAGATGTATTTTACATAAAACATATACTTCGATATTTTATACCCCTATTAACATTAAAGTCATGCAAGTATGACTATTATAATCTTTCTAAAGTTTAGTATTATAAAATTTGTCAAAATTTACATGTTGTCTGAAAAAAATTGGTAAATTTACCCTTAAAAGCCATTTTACTACATTAAAAAAAAAAATCAGTTCTGCCATTTAAAATTTGGTGGTAGATGCAGAAATATTGCCAGCATTTTCATTTGTATTTCTTCCTTTTACACTCAATTCTGCTAGTTGTAGTAATTTTAAATGTTCCTTTAAAAAGAACACCTCAACTTCACTGGAGAGCCAAATCCTAATATGTTACCAGGTACATCAAGGATTGTTTCAAAATCACCATGGTAACCCCTAGTTAGGGAGGCTATGCTCACACAATCCATTCTCTTTCTGAAGTAAATCTACTGCTCATCATTTGGTTTTGTTGAGATACCCCTTTTTTATAGAGCAAAAATGAGTTTCAACACAGTATTGCTTCCCACAGCCAAGTTCATGTGCTGCTTTTTGCATAACTTCACTATACCTTAAAGTGTTGAGGACACCCTCCCTCTGTTTCGGGGTCAATGAAAATGGGAGTGTCCACCAGGGAGGTCTGGATAGTTCATAACAACGTCGGGGCACTGATGAGTGTCACTTCTGCCAGATGACCTACAAGCACTGGAGAGAGGAGTATCTTCCCCAGAAAATGTGGAATATGGCAACAACTCAGAGAATCTCATAATCAAATTATAATGTCATTGACCTCAACTTGCACACAATTATCTGATGTTATTAATAGCAGTAGATTGGGCTAGACAGTTTTCCAAGCTGGAACTGATCCTCTCCATGAGATCCACCTACATCTCTTCTGGTATCAGGCCCCAAATACCTACTTCGGGTGCATACCTTGTTTCCTCTCTTTCTGCCTCCCCGATCAAAATAGCCTTGGGTTTTCCCACTTTCACTTATTCTCAAACCTTCACTGAACATTAGAAAAATCCAGAGATTTTTATTTGTTACTTTGTTTTGTTTTGGTTTGGTTTTGGTTTTTGAGTTTTTTTGAAACGGAGTCTTGCTCTGTCACCAGGCTGGAGTGCCATGGTGCGATCTCGACTCACTGTAACCCCCGCCTCCTGGGTTCAAGCGATTTCCCTGCCTCAGCCTCCGGAGTAGCTGGGACTACAGGCGCACGCCACCACGTGCGGCTAATTTTTTGTGTTTTAGTAGAGACAGGGTTTCACCACGTTTGTCAGGATGGTCTCGGTCTCCTGACCTCATGATGCGCCCCCCTCGGCCTCCCAAAGTGCTGGGATTACAAGTGTGAACCACCGCACTTGGCGTGTTTTTGTTTTTAAATACCAATGTTCAGTGACCATTCTGAGATATTCTGATTTCATCAGCCTGGGGCGAGGCCCAGGAATTGGCATTTTAATAGCTCTTCCAGGTGATTCTATGTTCAGCCAGGGTTCCGAAGTACTGCCATTTTCACTTTCTTACCCATTGTTCTAGTTTAAACTGTATGTCACGCTTCTTTCAAGGTCTTTCCCTTGGAATCTCAAGGTGCTTTTCTTAGCTTTTACAGAACTTGGCTCTTAAAAATAGAAAGCTTTGAGTTTCGAAACTACTGTTTCTCATGTGGATCTCAAGGACCTATTTGGGAAGTCACAAAGCGAACAATGGCTGTTTCCTTCTTTTTGCCTGCCTGCTATCACAATCCTAATTCTCCTGAAGGAGAATAGTTCTAACTGATCAGGAAATGGTCACATACTATGAAGAGCAGCAAAGAAAAGCACAAAAATGAATATTTCAAGATATGATCTCACCATATTCACTCCCTTTCTTAGCTTCGCTTTCCTCAAAGCTCTCTTCTGTTGAACGGAGATTTCCTTGTTGATATTCCTCGCCGCAATCATTATGAGGTTGGAAGGGCATTAGTGGTTCTCTCTAAAGGACAAGTAAAATGGCCAGAACCACAGGGCTTATTTACAAACCTTGAGGCTCTCAGCCCCAGTCTGGTACTACAAGGATCCCTGAAAAGAAAATGGAAACATTATTAATAGCATATAGGGGATCCTTGAAGTGCCAGACTAAGCCTGAGAACCTCAAGGATTCAAAAAATAATCCCTATGGTTCTGGTCATTTCACTCATCCTTTGAAGAGAACCTATGACTGATCTTACCTATGCAATTGCCCACAGTGAGCCTAACTAGAATTAGAATCTGTCTCACACATGGATCTATCCAAAATGCCCTGTTTCACAAGCTTGGGGTCCAAAATAAGCCATTTCTCCTAGGACAGGCAATGTAAATGACTCTTAGTCCTCCACTTGCTACCTTGAGAATGTCTTCCTATTCTTTTCAAAGGGCACCGTTCCCAGAGAGGAAATGGAAAATCTGTTCTGTTTCACTCACTGTTGCTGGGATGTTGCCCTATGATGTCACAGTGGATAACAGGTGGTCCAGAAACCTGTTGCAGAGACCAAAGTACACACTGCTGTCACAAGCATGACAATGTTTTCTTAGGGTGCAGGAAGAGGAAGCTTCTTCCCACAAATGTTACAATCAGCTAGCAACCATGCCGGAAAACACGCTGCAGCAGGTGCGGGTTTTGCCATGATCATATGCCATAAAAATCAGGTGCTGGGAAATTTCTCCTCCATACAACTACTACCCTCCTAGCCATCACGAGGAACTTGTCAGCATTATAGCTTGCTAGTGGCACAGTGCTCTCAGATGAGTCACACAGGAAGCCATTTTCCTTAGAATATAACCACACACCAGGCTACCGGGGGAAGGAGTTTTGAGCTTCAGCCACATTCATGTCCAGACCAGCCTTCCCCTGCAACTTTAGAGAAGGAATGTTGTTGTCTTTGGGCTAAAAAGCCAGTCGTTATTTCTTTCTGAACTGTCTCATAGGACTGGATCTAGTCCTGCTCCTTTGATTATGTGGCTAAAACAAGAAATTGCTTCTTCCATTATTGGTTTCCAAGAAAGAAAAATAATAATCATGCAGATTCAATGATAGCATTCACTTCAAATCTGCCTTCAGAGATCCTTTATTTTATATATATATATATATATATATCTCCTATTGTTCTAGTTTAAACTATATGTCACACTTCTTTCAAGATCTTTCCTTTGGAATCTCAAGGTGCTTTTCTTATCTTTTACAGAACTTCCATACAAAGTACACACACATATATATATATCCTATTACATATATATATGTATGAGTTTAGTAAGGAGTATTAAACTCACACAATCACAAGGTCCCACAATAGGCCACCTTCAAGCTGAGGAGCAAGGAAGCCAGTCCAAGTCCCAAAGCTGAAGAATTTGTCCAGTATTCAAGGGCAGCAAGCATCCAGCATAAGAGAAAGATGTAGGCTTGGAGGTTAAGCCAGTTCAGCCTTTTCACGTTTTTCCTGCCTGCTTTGTATCCTGGCTGCTCTGGCAGATGATTAGATAGTGCCCACCCATATTAAGGGTGGGTCTGCCTTTCTTAGCCCATTGACTCAAATGTTAATCTCCTTTGGCAACACCTTAACAGACACACCCAGGATCAATACTTAGCATCCTTCAATCCAATCAAGTTGACACTCTGTATTAACCATCACAAGGCCACCCCTTGACAACTTCAACCCATACACAATCTTCAGATAAAGACAATAATAATTACACCTCACATAACACAACTATCCTTCATATAAATACCTTCATTTCATTTCCTTTTTCCTTTATCATGTGACATAAGATTTATTGACTTCATATCACATTTAAGTGTTGTTAACAAGTGATACATGCACAAACATGTTCTTAACAAAAGGAGGAGGAAATACTCATGACAATTACAGTCCCTATTTCTGCAACTGGTCATGTGGTCGTAGCTGGTATTGATGACTACCTTCTTCTACTACCCATTCTGTATTCCCTTTGCCTTCAGGAAGCACCTCAGCAGGTCACAGTTCTTTTCGTGGTGGAGTGACCCAAACCTTCATTCCTGAAGGGTCTGGACCATGTGTATTCAGGCCTGAATTAGTCTGTTGTAGTTTCCCATTGACCTTAATCATAAGGCAGGGTAATACTAAGAGGTACCCTAATGGATCTCCTGTATTCTATGCATACTCTTGTTTACCTCCATTGTGGAGTAGTAGACTGATTTCATCTTGACAGCCGGCCAACTCTGTAACTCCCTTCTTAGCCTGTTGACTTAAAGGTAGGAGGAGCCCAAAGTGTCCTGGTGGCAATCTTAACTTCCAGTTTAATGGAATTGTTGTTGTGTCTCCTGGTGGCAGCATTCCTCCCTCTGGAACTAAGACCTCTAGGCCAGCAGAATGTAATGTTGTGGGAACAGGAAGCAAAAATTTTGCTAGTGGATCACTAGGAGTGATGGTGAGTGGTACCACTTCCACCCCATGATTCCTGGACCTGTGATTCCTGGCTATGAGAGAAACACTAAAATATCTTGAACGCTGATTCAGAGCATGCATGGCCTCCTAGAGAACTTTGCCCAAGCCTTGCAAAATATTGTCACCAGTTGGCATTGTAATTGTGACTTCAAAAGGCCATTCCACTGTTCAATCCAGATGCTTCAGGATGATGGGGAACATGGTAAAACCGGTGAATTCCATGAGCATGAGCCCACTGCTGCACTTCTTTAGCCATAAAGTGAATTTCTTGGTCAGAGGCAGTGCTGTGTGGAATACCATGATGGTGTATAAGGCATTCTGTGAGTCCATGGATCGTACTTTTGGCAGAAGCATTGTGAGCAGGACAGGCAAACCCATATCTGGAGTAAGTGTCTATTCCAGTGAGGACAAACCTCTGCCCTTTCCGATATAATCATCCTGCTACCAGGTAGTTGGCTGGTCACCCCAAGTAATGGTGCCATATCGAGGGCTCAGTGTTGGTCTCTGCTACTGGCAAATTGGTACTCAGCAGTGGCCATAGCCAGGTCAGCCTTGATGAGTGGAAGTCCATGTTGCTGAGCCCATGCATAACCTCCATTCCTGTCACCATGGCCACCTTGTTCATGGGCCCATTGGGCAATGACAGAGGTGGCTGGGGAAAGAGGCTGAGTGGTGTTCACAGAATGAGTCATCCTATCCAGTTGATTATTAAAATACTCCTCTTCAGAGTTCATCCTTTGGTGAGCACTCACATAAGACACAAATATCTTCACTTCTACCAAAGCCCTGTAACAGGCCAAGAGCTGTCTCTCAAAAGGAGAATAGTTATCTGCAGAAGATGGCAGGGTCTTGCTCCAAAATCCTAGAGGTCTCCACTGTGATTCACTTGTAGGGGCCTGCCAAACACTCCAAACAGCATCCCTATCTGCCACCTCAAGCACCATTGGATCTGCTAGGTCATATGGCCTAAGTGGCAGAGCAGCTTGCACAGCAGCCTGGACCTGTTGCAGAGCCTTCTGTTCTGGACCCCACTCAAAACCGGCAGTCTTTCAGGTCACTTGATAAATGGGCTGGAGTAACACACCCAAATGAAGAACATGTTGCCTCCAAAATCCAAATAGGCTCACTAGGTGTTGTGCCTCTTTCTTGGTTGTAGGAGGGGCCAAATGTAGCAACTTATCCTTCATCTTAAAAGGAATGTCTTAACAGGCCCCACACCACTGGACCCCAAGGAATTTTACTGAGGCAGAAGGTCCCTGAACTTTAGTCAGGTTTAATTTCCATCCTCTGGCACACAAATGTCTCACCAATAAGTCTAGTGTGTTTGCCACTTCTTGCTCACTTGATCCAATCAGCATAATATCATCAATGTAATGGATCAGTGTGATATCTTGCGGAAGTGAAGAGTGATCAAGGTCTCTCCGAATAAGATTATGACACAAAGCTGGAGAGTTTATATACCCCTGAGATGGCACAGTAAAGGTATGTTGCTCACCTTGCCAGCTGAAGGCAAATTGCTTCTGGTGGGCCTTATGGAGAGAAATGGAGAAAAAGGCATTTGCCAAATCAATGGCCGCATACCAGGTGTCAGGAAATGTGTTAATTTCCTCAAGCAATGAAATTATATCTGGTACAGCAGCTGCAATTGGAGTCACCACTTGGTTAAGCTTACGATAATCCACTGCCCTTCTCCAAGATCCATGTGTCTTCTGCATAGGCCAAATAGGAGAGTTGAATGGGATGTGGTGGGAATCACCACCCCTGCATCTTTCAAACCTTGATGGAGGCACTAATCTCCACAGTTCCTCCAGGGATGTAATATTGTTTTTGATGTACTACTTTCCTAGGTAGAGGCAGCTCTAATGGCTTCCATTTGGCCTTTCTCACCATAATAGCCCTCACCCTACCAGTCAGGGAGCCAATGTGGGGATTCTGCCAGTTGCTAAGTATATCTATGCCAATTATGCATCCTGGCACTGAGGAAATGACCACAGGATGAGTTTGGGGACCCACTGGATCCACTGTAAGTTGGACCTGAGCTAAAACTCCATTAATTACCTGACTTCCCTAAGCCCCTACTTTAACTGGAGGACCACAATGACGTTTTGGGTCCCATGGAATCAACGTCAGCTCAGAGTCAGTGTGGAGTAGTCCCAAAGTGTCTGATCATTTCCCTTTCCCCAATGCACAGTTACCCTGGTAAAAGGCTGGAGGTCTTCTTGGGGAAGGATGGGAGAATTATTCACTGCATAAATTGTTGGGAGTGTAGTGGGGTCCTTCCTCAAGGTGATCTGGCCTCCCCTTCATTCAAGGGGTTCTGGGTCTGTAAACTGGCTCAAGTCTGGAAATTGATAGAGGGATCATGATTCTCTGTTTTTATCATTCAAATTAGTCTTTTATCCATTTGACCTGTAAGTATTCTGCTTGTATAAATTAAGTAGAAATGCAGTAGGCTTCCTATAAATTTCACTTCTAGGGACACCATGATTAATTAGCCAATACCAGAGCTCTACACAAAGTCAGACTATTCTGATTGCTGTTTTGCCTCTGCTGTACATTACGGTAGCTACACGCACCTTGTCTTTGATTGTTGAGTGCCACCACTTGGCCCATGCCACCTTGGGATCCAATTATTCCCATTGTATTTACATTTTGTAGTTGAGTGACTGTGTTTCCCACTGTTAGATCTGACATGCAGAGAAGAGCAATTACAGGGCTCTTCAAAGATGCAGGTGCTGCCCTCACAAATCACACGGCATTAGTCAAGTGTATATCTTCTGGACCCTCCCAGCTTGGATGAGTAGGTCTAAAATGACTAATCCATTCCACTATCCCAATCTCCCTAAGCCTTTGGATCCCTTCCTCTACATTAACCCAGGGGAAATCAGGCATTTCCAGCTTGCTCACAGTAGGCCATCTTTTAATCTATATTTCAGCTAACCAAGTAAATAAACTATTAGAACCTTTTTTAACTCCCTGAGCTGTAACATTAAATGCAGAATCTCTACTTAGTGGGCTCAAATCAATAAATTCAGCCTGATCCAACTCTAAGTTCCTTCCACCTTTATTTCACACCCTTAATATCCATTCCCATGACTGTTCTCCAGATTGCTCCTTATATAAATTAGAAAACTCAAACAGTTCTTTTCAAGTGTAGCACACCTCCTCATGGGTCACACTCTGAACCTTACCTCTAGGGGCCCACTAGGACTTTAGTCTAGTTATAAGTCTAGAAGCAAATAGATGTATCGGGGTGGCTCCTGAGGAGAATCAACATTATCGTACCTGGCAACTGCCTCAGGGGAGGCCATCACTGTTGCCTCAGGCAGCGCAGGGTTTATCTCCTCTGACAAAGGAGGAAAGGCTGATGGTAGCATGGGTCGGGAAGGGGATGTTGCCACTATTGGGGATGGGGTAGCTGTTTCTTCTGGCAAAAAGTGTTTATCAGAGTTTACAAGCTCAGTGTGCCCAGCTTCATCAGGGTCCTCCCACACATCCCCATTCCAAGTTGCAGGGTCCCATTCTTTTCCAATCAATGCCCTCACTTTAACAGTAGCCACCTGGTGAGGCTGTGTATGTACCTTTCATTGCAGGTCAACCACTCTCATAAGAGCTTGCGTCTGTTTTTCCACAATTTCAGCTCTTTCTCTACAGGAGATAAGACTCTCACTCAGGGCTATCTTAGCAGATTTGAGGCTCAGTATCCACTTCTGAAGCTGGGAGTTAGAATCCTTGAGTTCATCATTTTCCTTCATCACTTTGTCCAGTGAACCAAGGAGCAAACAACCAACTCATTATGTTCCTTGGTTCTCCACATATGGTTAAAGGTATTATGTATGAAGTCACTAAACTCCTTGCCTCTCATGAGCAATGAATCAGGAGTGTCAAATGTATTTATTTTGCATAACTCTCTAAACAGTTCATGCCAAGGACTATCAGTGTTCCTCATAGTATTAGAAGTAGAGTCCTTAGCATTTGGGGGTCTAATCTTATTAAGCAGCCAACTTCAGAAACCCCAAAACCAAGAGAAGAACTCCATCCTTAATATTCTGTTCCTCTAGAACCACTCCTGGTACCAAAATCTGTTTTAGTCAAGGTTCTCTAGAGGGACAGAACTAATAGGATACATATATATACACACACACACACAAACATACATATATACGTATAAATATACAGGGTCCCACAGTAGGACTTCTTCAAGCTGAGGAGGCAAGGAATCCAGTCTGAGTTCCAAAGCTGAAGAACTTGAATTCCAATGTTCAAGGGCAGCAAACATCCAGCATAAGAGAATGATGTAGGCTGGGAGGCTATGTGAAAAGCCAGATTTTTTTTTTTTTTCCACATTTTTCTGCCTGCTTTATATCTTGGCCATGTGGGCAATTGATTAGATGGTACCCACCCAGATTAAGGGTGGAGTCTGCCTTCCCCAGCCCACTGACTCAAATATTAATCTCCTTTGGCAACACCCTCACAGACACACCCAGGATCAATACTTAGCATCCTTCAATCCAATCAAGTTGACACTCTGTATTAACCATCATACCATGCTTTCCCCAAGGACCTATTCCCAGTCTGTACCTGGCCAGTGTTTTATTCCCACGCACTAGACCTAGAGGGACACTCCCCTTTCCTTCATCTCAGTACTCCCCTCGTTTCTTACTTCAGAATGACAAAAACTATAATAGTACTATTTTGTTTCCAAGAGCTCAACACACAATCATAGGACAAAATAATTTAAACTTGACTATTTTCCCAAGAACCAGACTAGTAACTTACCCATTGTTACCTTATTATATAACACAAGAGTGACCCAGAAGAAACAGAATGAAAAATACTAATTTAGGGCAAATCTATTAGTGTACAGAATTCTATTACCCAGGAATTTTGTAAGGTAGATGTAAATTTACTAGAATAAACCAGTCATTTTTTATCCAAAATATAGCTGCATACCTGGGAGAATATTCCCCCTCAACTGGATATTCCCTCTCTGTGGGGTGTAGATGTTCCAACAAATTGTCTCACTGCCATCAGCTAACTACTAAATTGCAGGACATAAAATATTAACCACTAAAAGTTATATCCAACCCCAAACTATGATTAACAATATTATTTGTGCCATAATTAGCCAAACGCTGGGCACAGAATCCACTCAGTTCATTTTACTTCTTTCTTTTTTATTTTCACCTGCTTGTAGGTCAATGGAAAAGTACAAGCATTCATTTAAATTCCCCGTTACTTTGGACATACTTACCTCTGCTTCATATCATTTCAATGTAGCCTATTTAATTGTAAATTACGGGTTCCATGAAGAGAGCTTTATTGCATTTCCCATTTGCAGTTGTTTACACTTTGCTATCAATATTTTCTCACCAATATGCAATTCAGAGGCTGTTATGCTGACACTAATGTTAATGGGTTATGTTATGCTTCTGTTCCATTACAGTGCACGTTTTTTAAAACCATAAAGAGCCCATTTTGCAGATGTTCATATAGCCTCATAGCACAGAGTTGCTTATATTCTGCACTGAAAATAAGCCTAGACATCCTCCCTTCCCCAGCCAGCCAGTGTTCAGAAATTTTAGAAATATCTAAATTAATTGAAACCTGACTCTTTCACTACATATTCATGATCCAAATAAAAGATGAGTATTGGTAGCCCTGCTGATGCAAATGAACAGCATGCTTACAGCAACACCAAACCATGCAGCAAAAGTAGAAGAGCAGATGTCTCCAGGAAAAAAACGAGCCCCAAGATATCCATTACTGAGCTGCCCAGTACTGTGATGTCAGTACTGATCACAAAAAAAAAAAAAAAAAAAAAAATGTAGAGAATAAACGCCACAGGGGCAGCACATCTGTCCCAGTAGCATAACTCAGCCTGAGACCTGGATGGAAGCACAACAGCTTGCTTCTAAAGGGAGAAGAATCCTCAGTGAAGGCAGAACAAACTTAATCTCCTCAGAGTTCAGCAGTAAGTCTAGAGAACACTACTTATTGATCTCATCCCCACGACAAGGCACTTGTATTTTATCACCAGTAAATAGCCCTTGTGAGTTCTTTCAGGGACTTGAGGCAGCTAAGAATACATTTTTCCCTAGTCCTTTTATTTAAAAATAACTTGTAGTTAAAAAACACACACACATACACACTATAGAAAAACCATGAAAGCAGGATGTCCCAGTAGCCAGGTATAGGGCTAGCAAGGCTACCAACCACTGCTGAGCTTTGTCCCAAGTATTAATTGACTGTGAGACCTAAGGCAGCCTTCTTCATCTCATTCTGTCTCCATGTCACCAACGGAAAGACCAGGTCGATAAAGCTGACATCATATCTCGTGAGGGTTCTGCAGAACTCGTAATGAACGGAAATGTGCTTCAAATAAGAAGATTGTGTTGAAATGCTTGAAAACAACATAACAAATTAATAATAAACAGAAGAGAATTGTCAAAGCTGAAGAGGCCATGGAGACCTGGTCATTCCAATTATGCCTCCAGAAAATGACACTTCAGTGCCAATTTTGAGTGACTGAGCTACAGTCCAAAACCCCACAAGCCCTGGGCTTATTGCCAATTTTCATCTGATTTTCTGTTGGAGCCTGATGCATTTTTACATTCATGCTCACATCCTTGTCTTTTCTTTTTTCTTTTTTTTATAGTGTTTTGCATACTGTGATGACTAATTTTGAAGCTCACACATATATCCAAAACAGAGCAAACATAAAGAGTCTAGCGTCAAATGACATATTACCATTTTGTTGGCTTGAAATAATTAAGGCAGTATCACAATAGCTATTAGTCATTGCTTTCATCATTTGTTTATCTGGAATTATGCAAATTACAGAATCAAATGGTCCAGCTGAAATTTGTCTCCCACTCCCCTACCCCCTCCTCTGCACCCAACCCCCAAACTTTCCTGCTTTGAAAATAGCTGCATCTAGAATTGCAGAATGTCAGTGAGCCAGATAAAGCTAACATATAGCATATAGAGAGTTCAAAGAACTCCTACGTATTAGGAGCTTTTTCCTTTCTCTTCTTTTTTAAAAGTAAATTCAGGTTTTGTGGAGCCTACAGCTTACACGATTTGAAGACCCTCTTTGAGAAAAAAATATATACTATACAAATAAAGTTTTGCAAAAATATATATTGACGGCAAGGCATTGCTAGGGCCCCTCTTAGGAACTTGGAAGGAGACCATGCAACTGAGAGGGCCTGAAGCTGAAAATAAACCTGCTTCTATCCCTAAGTAACAGGGCTGGTGTGGATTTTTCCATGTATCTCATTCTTCCTTATCCTACTTCTTATGCTCCTCTCCCGCGTTTTCTTCTGTAATGCT
This sequence comes from Mandrillus leucophaeus, assembly GCF_000951045.1. Classification (NCBI taxonomy): domain Eukaryota; kingdom Metazoa; phylum Chordata; class Mammalia; order Primates; family Cercopithecidae; genus Mandrillus; species Mandrillus leucophaeus. The sequence goes on from NW_012104001.1 coordinate 102,331, forward strand.
TTGCCTCCAACTTTTTTTTCTCCAGCTGGGGCAATAGAGTGATTCTGCAGGTATGTCAGGACACCCCTATTTGTAGGATGAAGCCTATTAGGGACCAGCCTTCTATCTGGAAAGTGTCCAGAAATGAACTTGGGGAAAAAAACAGACTGAGGACAATGAAATTATTTTCTTGATTTGAATTTTCAAACTATGCTTACTTTTCTAATCCAAATCCTGGAGAGAAGGAAACCAGACATCAGCCTGTGCCAGTAACAATTAAGAAAACCTGTCAGTTCCATCATGAGATTTTAATGTTTATCCCTAAGAAAAATTTGACCCAGGACCCAGCAAACTAATTTTAATTAGAGCAAGAAGTGAATTAACAACTTTAGCTGCCAGCACAAACAAAAGTCTAGAGAAGCCAGTTTGCTCCGCTTGCAGTCAGCAACATCACCTATCTCCAGTGCTTGCTATCTCTCTGCATATAGAACAGCCACCCAGGGAAAAGCTGAGGAGGAGGTGAAAGGAGAGGCAGCTGTTGTCAGAAAAGGGATGCTGCAGCTTTCGTAGTCCCAGCAGTGTACCTAGCCCAGGAGCAACCAGGACAGTAAGTTACTTAAATATTCCATAGAGAACCCAGCACACTCATTATAGTATGGGTCACGAGATGGGCAGACTTTGGCATGCAACAAGGGACACCTAGTGGTCCAGCGATGGACCTCTCTATCAGTCATTACCCCACAAGTTCAGCATAAATGCTGTGATGTCAATGTAATTTTAGTCCGTCTTGAAATTCAACCAACAGATGGAAAAATACATAGTGTACTGAAAAACTGTTGGGTGCTTAATGTTCTAGCCCAGGCGTCTTATAATAGGACTTCTTCTGGTATAGTGATATTATCTTCCCCAGCACCTCCTTCCTCTCTTCCAAACCTACTCTTCTTGTAATCTCTCCCTTTTCTACCTGATGCAGCAGTCTCAGCCATTGTTGATCCCTGTGTTACCCACCACTTTCAAATTGTTGTCAAACTATGTCCTTTTCTCCTCTGAAATACAGCTTGAATCTGTTGCCCTCCATTCTACTTACACTGTTACTGCTTTCACTAGGACTCGCTAATTTTGTCTGGATGATGGCATTAACTTCCTACTGGTTTCACAACTTTCAATCTCTTATTTCTCTAATTAATCTTTAAATTGTCAATAGCTATTTTCTGAAGCATGAATCTCTGTGCTTTGGTACTGTATGTATACTTACAAAAGCTTTCAATGTCTCCCCACTGCCCGCAAAATAAAAATTCATACTCTTCATCATGGCCCCAATTCTGCGGACTCATCTTATACCACTCCCCCTACCTCCATCATGTCCTCTCTGCTCTGGGACATGGGGTCTTTTCTATCATCCCTTCTCTTTCTACCTCCATGCCTGTGTACATGCTACCTCTGTGCTTGGAAAACTTCTCCTCCTCATCAAGATCCGGGTCACAAGTCCCTTTTTCTACAAAACTTCTCCTGACCCACCCTCCTCCAGGCTGAATTCACATCCTTGTTCTGGGCTCTCTTGTAGTGTCTATCAGTCTGCCCCGAAAGATAATTATCTGTGTTCATGTCTGCTTGTTAGGGCACAGGTTCTATTCATCTGTGTGTCCCCAGCACCCAGCACAGAGCTGGCATGTGAATGCATTCCACAAATACTTACTGAAATAAACAATTGCCTCAAACACCAAGGATTGATGTGTGGAGCAGACTTAGAGCTGAGGGTTGGGCTGATTTTGCAGTTGTTAGAGAGAGAGTGCAAGAGTGTTGTGAGAAGGTCAGATTTACTCACGTTAGAACTTCGTTAATCAGAAAAGGTGGAGACTGGAAAGGTGACTGCTTGCATCTTGAGGCTGTACTCTTTTAATTTTTAATCCTATACCCAAATGTCCCTGACTTGACTTTCTGATCTGGTTCCCGTTGGGCACATGAATGTTTTCCCAAAGCAGTGCCCCCTGAAAGAATGCCAGTGTTTCTCAAAATTGGTATAACCCTTCAGCCTTCAGAACTCTTTTATGGCTATGAAATCCCAGCTTTTTTTTTCAAGTGCTATTAACTGCTAGTATTACTAGATACAGCCAGCTAGCCTCGCCAGTCTCCAGCAGGCAAACCAGCAGGCTTCCCACATTCCCCACTTGATTAAACAACCCAAGGTAGTGCAAGCTGCAAACTCCAAAAGTTACAACAGGGTACCTTTCCAGGGTTAATTCTTACTGTTAAAATATCCTTCCTCGGAGACGCTCTTACTCCATTGTTACATCATTAAAGGGTAGGAATAAAAGGAGTTAAATTCTTTTTTAAAAAATTAGTCATCTGCAAATAAGCTCTATAGTAGGTTGTATTATTGTCCTCGATCATTCGTTACTCCATTCTCAGTGAGAGAATGACCCATTCCCGCCTATTGCCATATGACTTGCCTAGACTCCTTGTAGGGGGAATATGCTTCCCCTCCTTGCCTTGGCTAATGATATATGAGCACGAATGACAATGCCAGTTAAGAGCAGAAACTTTAAGAGTCTTATATGTTTTCACCTGTTCACTTGATTTTTATCCTTTGCACAAAGAAAGTCAGTCCCAGAGTGAGCTGCTCCCTGAGCTGGGATTTTAGAATGATATGGAGCAGAGCCTGGCAAATCTCAAAAAAGCTATCACCAAACAGCAGCCACTGAATAACTGATATTTGAGGATCATTTTGTTAACTGTAGCACAATTGAAAACAAACAATCCAATCATTTCATGCAAACATATTGAAATAAAAATACTTTTATGAAAGCTCATGTGAATCAATAAAGGGAAAACACCAAGTTCCCAAAAGATATATGAGAAAAGGGGATAATTTTAAAAAATCAATTCATTAACAAATTTAAAATATATAGCACTGCTATAAATTTAAAAATTAAATGAAATTAACACAATTTTTGGTCAATTTAAAGTACATTATGTAGCACAAGGAATATAGAAACAGACATTATAAGGCACTGTACTCTTGGGAAAACTATTTGGCAGTTTGTAGAAAAAGACCTAAATTCTTATTTTTGCCACTTTTCAAAATGGTGTCTCCAGTTTACAATCCACCAGGAGTGCATAAAGTTTCAAGTTTCTCTTTACCTTCATGAGCAGTTGATATTATCTAGCTTTTCCATTTTTGTTCAGTGGTATAAAGTTGTTTGCAGTCACATATTAATTTGTATTATTCTGATTAACAGTGAGTTTGAGAATTTTTCCTATACTTATTAGCCATACCCTGTGCCCATTTTTCTATTGCATTTTTTGAACTTTCCTTGTTAGTTTACAAATATGATCCCCCAGTATTTCACCCATTGTGGTGTTTTTCAATTGACAGAAACCTCTGAAATTTGATATAGGTAAATCCATTAATGTCGTCCCTAGTGGTTTTTGTTTTGTTTCATTTGACAAATCTTTTCACATCCCATTGTCATGAAGATATTCTCCTATATTTTCCTCAGTTTGGTTATTCATCTCTCTGGAGACCTTATTCTAAATAATCAATTATTTCCGCCCTTATGCTGCCATTAGTCTGTTTGTTGGGTCCAATACCAATACAATACTAACTTTATAACTATGGCTTTGTATTATTTATTAATATCTAATAAGGCAATCTTGCACCTCTGTTCTTTTTCAAAATTACCTCAGCATTGAATTTATAAAGTAATCTGGGTAAGACTTTTCTTTTTTTTTTTTTTTTTTTTGCTCTATCACCCAGGCTGGAGTGCAGTAGTACAATCTTGGCTCACTGCAACCTCCGCCTCCCGGATTCAAGCAATTCTCCTACCTCAGCATCGTGAGTAGCTGGGATTACAGGGGTCCACCTGGCTAATTTTTGTATTTTTAGTAGAGACAGGGTTTCACCATGTTGGCCAGGCTGGTCTCAAACTCCTGACCTCATGATCTACCCGCCTCAGCCTCCCAAAGTGCTGGGATTTACAGGCGTGAGCCACCACATCTGGCCTAAAACTTAATCTTTAACATGTTCCAACAATGACTATATCTCTCCATTTATTTTTATTTCATGTCCCTTAATAGAAATTTTTAAAATATTTTCCACAAGGATCTTGTGCAAACTGTATTAGTAAATCACCTAAGTGCTTTATAGGTCTTGTTTTATTGCAAATAATATCTATTACATTTTTAATTGGTCTTTACTGAAATAGAGAAATACCGTCGGATTTTGCATTCAACAATCTTACTGACCTCTCTTGGGTTCTCTAAGAAATAATTATTTTATCTGAAAATGTTGCCTATCCAATAGAAGTCTTGTGTACAGTTTTTTAACTGATTGCAGCATCCAGGACCTGTAGCGCTGTGTTGGACAGTAGCAGTGAAAGTGGTCCTCCTTCTCTCTTTCCCAATATTAAATAAAATGTATCCAAAGTTTCTCTGTTACATATAAAGGCTTTTGGCAAAGAACTTTTGTCATCCAGAAGTTCCCTTCTAATTCTAGCTTTCTAAGAAGTATATATCCTTAGGGAAACCCTACATAGACACATAAGAGAAGGCTTATCACAATTTACAGAGTGTTAAGAAGGTATTGGAGACTATCTAGGCATTCATCACTATGCGAATGGATATGTAATTATGGCTTAAAGGCATTTACACAATAAGAAAAACTCATATATTTACCCATTTTACCACTTCCAATGTTCTTTGTTTCTTTTCGAATATCCATATTTTCATATGGTAGCATTTTCCTTCCACCTGAATAAATTATTTGAGCATTCCAGTTAGTGCAGGTCTGCTGGTGATAATTTTTTTTAGCTTTCATATGTTTCGAATCCTCTTTAATTTTTCATTGATTTTGAAAGATATGTTTACTGGGTATAGAGTTCTAAGTGGACTTTTTTCTTTCAGGACCTTAAAGATTTACACTGTTTTCAGAGAGAAATCTGTTTTTCATGCTTGTCTTTGCTCCTCTGTACACAGGTGACATCTTCTCTGGCTGCTTTTAATATTTCCTCTTTAACACTGGTCTTGAGCAGTTTGATTATGATGTGCCTTAGTGATATTCTTTTTCTCTCTTTCTTTCACTAGCGTTCTTTGAAATGTTTAGGTCAGTGGGTTTATAGTGCACATTAAATTTGGAAAATTTTCAGCCACTATTTCTCCAAATGTTCCTTCTATTTCCCCCACCCCTGTTTACTTTAGAGACCAGAATTACAAGTATATTAGGCTACCTGAAGTTGTCTCACAGCCAACTGATTCTGTTTTCATTTTTGTAATCTCCCTCTTAAATCTCTGAATGTTTTCTTTTGGAGAGTTTCTATAGCAATGTTGTCATATTCACTAATCTTTTCATCTGTGATATCTCATCTGCCATTAATCCCCATACAGTGATTTTTAAAATTCCACATATTTTAGTTTTAAACCCTAAAAGTTCAACTTATCCTTTTAAAAAATATTATTTATATCTCTACTTGAGTTTTTGAACATATGACATAATTTAATCATTGCTTTAATATCCTTGTCTAAAAAATTTTAACATCTGTGTCAATTCTTGTTAGTTTCAATTGCATGATGATGGATCACGTTGTCCTGCTTCTTTGCATGCCTGGTAATCCTTGATTAAATGCTCAGTATCCAGTTTTATCTTGCTGGGCACTGGATCTTTTTGTGTTTCTATGAATGTCGTTGAGCTTTGTTCTGGAATACAGAACAAATCAGCTGGCAATTTTGGAATATAGTTTATCAGTTAAGTTATGGATAAACACTGATCATTTCTTACTTTTAAGGTGTGTTAGGCAGGAATGGGACCACGATTATTCTAGGGCTAATTATTTCCCACTACTGAGGCAAGACCCTTGTGAGTAGGCAATGTGCTGCAACTGTAGAAGTTTATCAGACTAGGTGGTGAGAACAGACGTTCTTTCTCTGGTCTCAGGTAATTCCTTCATACATATGATCTGATCAATACTCTGCTAAATACTCAAGGGCACCCTCTGCACATCTTCAGGGTTCTGTATTTTTGCAGCTCACTCCTCTCTAATACTCTGTTCTGCAAACTCAGGCCACTTTGGTCTCCCAAGATTCTCAGTTCCATCTCTTCCACTCAGGGAGTCTTCCAGGATCCATTATACAATGTTATATATATGTGTGTGTGTGTGCGCGCGTGTGTGTATATATGTGTATATATATAAACATACACAATGTCTGTCTGTACATATATATATATTTCAAATTTTATTTTAGACTCAGGAGGTATGTGTGCAAGTTTGTCATATAGGTATGTTTTGTGATGTAGGGGTTTGGAATATGAATGATCTCGTCACCCAAGTAGTAAGCATAGTACCTAATGGTTTTTCAAACCCTTGCCCCCTTCTCTCCCTTACTCCTCTAGTGTCTGTTGTTGCCATCTTTATGTCCATCAGTATTGACTGCTTAGCTCCAACTTGTAAGTGAGAACGTGCACATGGTTTTTTGTTCCTGTATTAATTTGCTCAGGATAATGCCTCCAACTGAATCCATGTTGCTGCAAATGACATGATTTCATTTATATCATGGCTGCATAGTAGTCCATGGTGTATATGTACCACATTTCTTCATCCAGTCCACCAATGATGGGCACCTATGTTGATTTCATGTCTTTGTTATTGTGAATTGTGCTGCAATGAACATACGAGCACATGTGTCCTTTTAATAGAATGATTTATTTTCTTTTGGACATATACTCAGTAATAGGATAGCTGAGCCAAATGCCTGTTCTGTTTTAAGTTATTTGAGAAATTTCCAAACTGCTTTCCACAGTAGCTGAACTAATTTACATTCCCACCAACAGTGTATAAGCTTTCTCTCTTCTCTGCAGCTTTACCAGCATCTGTTGATTTTTAACGTTTTGATAATAGCCATTCTGACTGATGTAAGTATCTCAATGTGGTTTTTATTTGTATTTCTTTGATGATTAGTGAGAAAGAGCATTTTTTTCATATGTTAGTTGGCTGCTTCTATGTCTTCTTTTTGAGAAGTGTTCATGTCTTTTGCCTACTTTTTAATGGGCTTATTCGTTTTTTGCTTAATTGTTTAAGTTCCTTCAATTCTGGATAACAGATCTTTGTCAGATTCATAGTTTGCAAATATTTTCTCCCATTCTGTAGGCTGCCCGTTTACTCTGTTGATAGTTTCCTGGGCTGTGCAGAAGCTCTTTAATTTAATTAGGCCCCACTTGTCAATTTTCAGTTATGTCACAATTGCTTTTCAGGACTTGCTCATAAATTCTTTCCCAAGGTCAACGTCCAGAGTGGTGTTTCCTAGGTTTCCTTCTAGGATTCTTATAGTTTGAGGTCTTACATTTAAATCTTTAATTCATCCTAACTTTTGTATATGGTGAAAAGTACAGGTTCAGTTTCATTCTTCTGCATATCACTAGCCAGCTATCCTGGTATCATTTATTGAATAGGGATTCCTCTTCCCATTACTTATTTTTGTAGACTTTGTCAAAGATCAGATGGCTGTAGGTGTGTAGCTTTAGTTCTGCATGCTCTATTCTGTTCTATTGGTCTATGTGTCTGTTTTTGTACCAGTATCACCCCATTTGAGGTACTGTAGCCTGATAGTTTGAAGTTGGATAATGTGATGCCTCTGGCTTTGTTCTTTTAGCTTAGGATTACTTTGGCTATTTGGGATCTGTTTTGGTTCCATATGAATTTTAGAATAGTTTTTTTTTAATTTGTGAAGAATGACAATTGTAGCTTGATAGGAATAGCATTGAATCCGTACATTGCTTTAGACAATAAGGCCATTTTAACGACACCGATTATTTTAATCCATGAGCATGGAATGTGTTTCCATTTGTGTCATTTATGATTTCTTTCAGCAGTGTTTTGTAGTTTTTCTTGTAGAGATCTTTGACCTCCTTGGTTAGATGTATTCCTAGGTATTTTTGTGTGTGTGGCTATGCAATTATTTTTGATGATTCTTTCTCTGGTCTCAGGTAATTCCTTCACACATATGCCCTGATCAATACTCTGCTAAATACTCAAGGACCCCTTCTGCACATCTCCAGGGTTCTGTTTTTTTGCAGCTCACTCTTCTATAGTACTCTATTCTGCAAACTCAGGCCACCTTGGTCTCCCCAGATTCTCAGTTCCATCTCTTCTACTCAGGGAGTCTTCCAGGACCCACCTGTGGTTCCCATGCTCTGTACTATGGTCTGGAAAACTGGGCAAATCATAGGGATCACCTCATTTTTTTCCCATCTTTCAGGGATCACTCTTTTTTATATTGTCTGATTTCCATTGTTTGGAAAACCATTGGCTAAACCATTCTGTCTAGTTTTGTTTTCTTTGTTTCAGGCTGTTGCTCTTGTTACTCTATCTTAGCCAGAAATCATTTATGTAGATTTTAAAAGCATTAAAAAAATGCTACATACTTTAAAATACTATATACTTTTAAAGAACAAAAATATGTAAGTGTATGAACAATGAATGGAAGGAATACATTAAATACATAGGAGTGTATGTTGGAGGGATAAAGGAGTATTAAAGATGGTATGTGAAGGGAACCAACAAGCAATTCAATGGGTGAGGTTCTTGCCTGGTGATGATCACTTGTCCTAATACCAAAAATATAACCAACTCTATAATGGGCACCTGAGGTTCAGGTTTTTTTAATAGTTAAGCATTCAGCTCAATTAATTAGAAAAGCATTGGAAACAACTGTAAGAAAGTATAAGTGAAATAAAAAATGTAAATACATATAAACAACCTGGAAGGAACCTCTTGCACCATAAAGATCCAGAACAGAAGATTTTAAAGAAACAAAACTCTCTATACAAAACGATTCCAGAGAATAGAAAAAAGAGGAGAAGCTGCCCATTTATTTTATGATGATAAAGCAACCTTAGTACCAATGCTTAAAAAAAGCACGAGAAAATAAATTACAAGTCAATTTTATTTTTTAAATATATGGAAAATCTTAAATAAAATATTAACAAATTGAATCTAGCAGTGTTTTTAGGAAACAAGGATATATCATATCTGAGGAGGATTTATTTTAGGAATGCAATAATGATTCAACATTTAAAAACCTAAAACATTAAAAGAAAAAGTTCATATCTTTTGTTACAGTAATTTTGCTTTTCTAAATCCATGTTACGTAAACAATAGACAATTCAATGATTTCTCTTTTTTTAGAGACAGGATCTTGTTATAAGAATTAACTCCTGGGCTCAAGATCCTCCCAACCTCAGCTTCACAAATAACTGGGACTACAGACATGTGCCACCATGCCTGCAAACATGTACAGTTCAAAAACTTTGCTCACAACATTTATAGCACCATTAAATACAGTTGTGAAAATTAGAAGTAATCTAAATGTTCCACTATAGCTCTGAATAAGCAAAGTATGATATAATCATTCAAGTGAATATTACGTAGTCATATAATACTAACAAAGAATTACATAGAAAATGCCATAAAATGTAGATGTTTGACATTATCAGATTTTAACATTTAGATCTCACTGATGCCTAACCTGATCACTCTATTTAATCTTGCAACTACTTCTATCCCCACAAACACATACCCAACACTCCCAATCTATTGTTCCTAGTTCTATTTTTTCCTTTTTATGTAGAACTTATCACCTTCTAACAAACTGGATGACTTACATGTTTCTATTTACTACTTATTGTAAACAAAATTTCCTATCTTCTCCTATTACAATATGATCTGAACAAAAAAATGTTATTTGGTTTGCTGATGTATCTCAAGTACCTAGAAGGCCTGGAAAACTTACACCTCTTAAATGTATGAATAAATTTATTGAACATTAGGGATTTTGACCATTTGCAGGTGACCTTAATTATATGGCTTATAAGAATATGTAATTATGGTGAGGCATTAATTGATTCACAGGCACTATGAATCAGATGTATGAGGGCTAATATACAGGAGGTGCCTCCTGTCTGAATCTCACAGTGGTTTTGTTGTTCTCTGCACATTTTATGAAGAAAATTATATGCCTGTACAACAGCATAACACTCAGTGAGAAAAAGGAACAAACCACTGATCATGTAACAATATAGATGAGTCTCAAATGTGTTATGCTGAATGAAAGAAGTCAGACCAAAAAATAGAGTATATATTGTAAGATTCCTTTTATATAAAATATCAGAAAATATACACAAAGGTATAAAATAGATCAGTGGCTGCCTGGGGAAGGATGGTTGTAATGAGGCATGATAAAACCTTTGGAGATCATGCAAATGTTCAATATCTTGACTGCAATGGCAGTTTCATGGATATATATACACACACACATATATATTTATATATATACACATACATTTTATATATATATATGCATATATCTATTTCTGTCATAACTCATCAAATTATCCACTTTATATTTGAGGTTTATTGTACAAAATTATACCTTAATAAACTTGTTTTTAAAAAGGTAAAAATATACACTCAAAGGTATTAATGAATTTAAACATTATAAAAAATCTCATTATGAAAATTATAAACTTCAAGGATATTCAACAATGTTAAATGAGAAGATATTAGGATAAAAAGTATGTACATATCATGTTTAAAACTTTGTTACCCTAAACAGAAAAAAAGGTGAGAAGAAAATATGCCAAAAATGCTAACATTGGGATTCAATGATGACGTTTTATGAGTTTTGTAATATTCTTCTGTCTACTTATCTGAGTTTTTCAAATTTCTCTAATGAAAATGCATTGTTTTTAATATAGAGAGAATATTTTAATAGATATCTATTACTATTGTACTCAAATATAACTTTTGACATATCTTTCATAGCTCCCTAGGATTAATCTTCCTAAAATATTCACTTCCCGGTTCAAGTAATTCCTTGGAATTTTACTTTCTGGTGCAGGAACCTACATTGTTGGGGTCCACGTGTTTCCTAAACAAAGGAATGAACACACAAGACAACACAAGACAAGACAAACA
>NW_012104002.1:0-693 GCF_000951045.1 Mandrillus leucophaeus
AGGCAGGCAGGCAAAGCGGAACCTCCATTTCAAGCCTTGGCGGTGTCCACTCTACACTGGATGGTTATATGGGAAGGAAACTCATCCATCCATAATCCCAAACAAATGCCCGTCCCCGGTGCCAATGGCCCCCAAGCCTGGGCGCAGGCCTTTCTTTGCTCTCTGCAAGGCCATGTCCAAGTCCTCTGCCCAGAGCTAGGGCAGCTGGCCATCCTGTTGGCTGGTGGGGAGCCCAATAGAGGAGCATCTGGAGTCAGCCAGAAGAGGCGGCAGATGCTCAACTTCTGCCCAGCTAGTCCCTAAGATACAGGCCCAACCACCGCAGCACCCAGCCTGGGAGTATCCAGGGAAGTCCGTTCTCTGGCTCTCTCCTCATAGGCAAGAAAGAAAGGCACTAAGGAACTGGGTGGGCTTCCAGGAGCTGTCCCTTCTGCCTTTATACACACGGCTGCCAGCCTTGATCAGTCTTCAGCAGATGCAGTTTCCTTTAAGAAAATGAGGTTGGGCGCGGTGGCTCAAGCCTGTAATCCCAGCACTTTGGCAGGCCGAGACGGGCGGATCACGAGGTCAGGAGATCGAGACCATCCTGGCTGACACAGTGAAACCCCGTCTCTACTAAAAAATGCAAAAAACTAGCCGGGCGAGGTGGCGGGCGCCTGTAGTCCCAGCTACTCGGGAGGCTGAGGCAGGAGA
>NW_012104002.1:3673-4962 GCF_000951045.1 Mandrillus leucophaeus
CAGCTAATTTTTTGTATTTTTAGTAGAGACGGGGTTTCACCGTGTTAGCCAGGATGGTCTCCATCTCCTGACCTCGTGATCCGCCCACCTTGGCGTCTCAGAGTGCTGGGATGACAGATGTGAGCCACTATGCCTGGCCCTAATTTTTATAATTTTTCATATTTTTGCAGTGACAGGGTCTCATCATGTTGCCCAGGCTGGTCTCAAACTTCTGGGCTCAGGTGATCCCCTGTCTCGGCCTCCCAAAGTGCTGGGATTACAGGTGTGACCCACCATCCCTGGTCATTTTTTCACATTTTGTCACAGGATGTGTCTTATAATGACAGCATCTCAAAGTCAATGAAAGATAGCAAAATAAGAACAATAACAATAACGACGACCAGTGCATGGCACTTGCTTAAGTGTTTGGTGAGCAGTATCTTATCTTAATTCCCCCCAAAACCTTGTAGGGCTGACACTATCTTTATCTCCTTTTTTGAGACGGAATCTCCCTTTGTTGCCCAGGCTGGAATGCAGTGGTGCAATCTTGGCTCACTGCAACCTCCGCCTTTTAGGTTCAAGAGATTCTCCTGCCTCAGCCTCCAGAGTAGCTGGGACTACAGGTGCCCGCCACCACACCCAGCTAGTGTGTGTGTGTGTGTGTGTTTTGTATTTTTAGTGGAGACGGGGTTTCCCCATATTGGCCAGGCTGGTCTTGAACTCCTGACCTCGTGATCCACCCGCCTCGGCCTCCCAAAGTGCTGGGATTACAGGCGTGAGCGCCCAGCCCTTTATCTCCCTTTTTACAGTGAGGAAACTGAAGCTTGTAGAGGTCACGTCACTTATCCAAAGTCACAGAGCTCATAAGCGGTGGAGCGGGGGTTTTATCCCGGGTGTGACTGACTCCAGACAGCCAAGATGACCTTGAGGGAGGGAGAAGATGGAGGAAGAGAGGAAAGGAAAAAGGAGGAGGAAGGATAGAGAAGGAAGCAGAGGAAGAAAGCGATTAGTGAACCTCTGCTGCGTGCCAGGCTCTGGGTTAGGTATTTTCACACCCAATGTGAGGAGCTCATGTCAATCTGGTTGCTGGAGTGAGGCATTCTGGGCCCCGGAGCCATGTGCCAGCCACCAAGGACAAAACAGGCTGGCCACATCTGGACTAATCCCAAATGTGGCCTTGGCCAAGGAAAATCAAGGGTCAGAGTTTTCCAAGCAATGGCCCCAGTGTTCTATCTTACTGCCCACTTAAAAAAGCGTAGACTGGGCCAGGCGCAATGGCTCACGCCTGTAATCCCAGCACTTTGGGAGGC
>NW_012104003.1:0-350 GCF_000951045.1 Mandrillus leucophaeus
GCTGGGATTACAGGCGTGTGCCACTGCGCCTGGTGAGGTACTATACACTTTCAAACAACCAGATCTCATGAGAACTCTACCACGAGAACAGCAAGAGGTAAGTCCACCCCCATGATTCAATCATCTCCCATCGGAATATTCTAAGATAGAGTCTGAGAGATAAGATTCCTGGGTTAAAAAATGAATTCATATGTAACTGTGCTAGATATAGACAGATTCCTCCATATAGGCTTTACTAGTTTGCATTTCCCCAGCAACATTTGAGTGTCTGTTTCTGCACAAACTTGCCAAAAGAGTGTGTTGTCAAACTTTAGATTTTGTCCGTGTGGGAGATGAGAAATTGTCAGAAT
>NW_012104003.1:4490-5696 GCF_000951045.1 Mandrillus leucophaeus
AACATGGTGAAACCCTGTCTCAACTAAAAATACAAAAATATTAGCTGGGCATTGTGGCAGGTGCCTGTAATCTCAGCTACTTTGGGACAGTGATGCAGGAGAATTGCTTGAACCCAGGAGGCGGAGGTTGCAGTGAGCTGAGATTGCGTCATTGCACTCCACCCTGGGCGACAAGAGAGAAACTTTGTCTCAAAAAAGAAAAAAAAAGGACATACCTGAGTATCTGAGACTGGGTAATTTATAAAGAAAGGAGATGTAATCATTTAATCGACTCACAGTTCTGCAGGCTGTACAGGCTTCTGCTTTTGGAGAGGCCTCAGGAAAACTACAATCACGGCAGAAGGTGAAGGGGAAGCAGGCACGTCTTCGCATGGCTAGCGGGAGAGAGAGGGAGAGAGAGGAAAAAGGGGAGGCGCTATACGCTTTCTTTCTTTTCTTTTTTTTTTTTGAGATGGAGTCTAGCTTTGTCGCCCAGGCTGCAGTGCAGTGATGCAATCTCAGCTCACTGCAACCTCTGCCTCCCAGGTTCAAGCAATTCTCCTGTCTCAGCTTTCCCAGCAGCTGGGACTATAGGTGCGGGTCACCATGCCTGGCTAATTTTTGTATTCTTACTAGAGATCAGGTTTCACTGTATTGGTCAGGCTGGTCTCGAATTCCTGACCTCAGGTGATCCATCTGCCTCTGCTCCCCAAAGTGCCAGGATTACAGGCATGAGCCACCGTGCCTAGCCAAAATCAACTCAAAATTACTTAAAGACCTTTTTTTTTTTTTTTTTTAAGATGAAGTTTTGCCTTGTTGCCCAGACTGGAGTGCAGCAGCACGATTTCAGCTCACTGCAACCTCCCCTTCCTGGGTTCAAGCGATTCTCCTGTCTCAGCCTCCTGAGTAGTTGGGATTACAGACATGCGCCACCACACCTGGCTAATTTTATATTTTTAGTAGAGACGGGGTTTTACCATGTTGGTCAGGCTGGTCTTGACCTCCTGACCTCAGGTGACCCACCTGCCTTGGCCTCCCAAAGTGCTGGGATTACAGGAGTGAACCATTGCATCTGGTGAGGTACTACACACTTTCAAACAACCAGATCTCGTGAGAACTCTATCACGAGAACAGCAAGGGGAAAGTCCACCCCCATGATTCAATCATCTCTCATCGGGCTCCTCCTCCAACACTGGCAACTACAGTTGGACAGGAGATTTGGGTGGG
>NW_012104003.1:9991-11420 GCF_000951045.1 Mandrillus leucophaeus
TCACGCCATTCTCCTGCCTCAGCCTCCCGAGTAGCTGGAACTACAGGCGCCCGCCACCGCGCCCGGCTCATTTTTTGTATTTTTACTGGAGACGGGGTTTCACCATGGTCTCGATCTCCTGACCTTGTGATCCGCCCGTCTCGGCCTCCCAAAGTGCTGGGATTACAGGCGTGAGCCACCGCGCCCGGCCTGTGCTACACTTTTGCGCAACTGGCAGTACAGATTTGTTTACATTGGTATCACCATAAATGCACAAGTAATGTGTTGTGCTACAATGTTATAACAGCTACAATGTCACTAGGTGACAGGAATTCATTTTTAGAGGTTTTAAATTTTTACTTTGGTAGAGACAGAGTCTAACTGTGTTGTCCAGGCTAGTCTCAAACTCCTGGCCTCAAGTGATCCTCCTGTCTTGGCCTCCCAAAGTGCTGGGATTACAGGTATGAGCCACTATGCCCACAACCTTCCAACAGGAATTTTTAAGCTCCATTATAATCTTATGGGACCACTGTTGTATGTGTGGTTCATGAGTGATTGAAATGTCATGATAGTGGCCGGGCACTGTGGCTCACGCCTGTAATCCCAGCACTTTGGGAGGCCGAGACGGGAGGATCACGAGGTCAGGAGATTGAAACCATCCTGACTAACACGGTGAAACTCCGTCTCTACTAAAAATACAAAAAATTAGCCGGGTGCAGTGGCGGGCGCCTATAGTCCCAGCTACACGGGAGGCTGAGGCAGGAGAATGGCATGATCCTGGGAAGCAGAGCTTGCAGTGAGCGGAGATTGTGCCGCTGCACTCCAGCCTGGGCGACAGAGCAAGACCCCGTCTCAAAAAAAAAAACAAAACAAAACAAAGAAATGTTATGATAAAGCACATGGCTGTGCTTGACTTCCCATAGTCAAACATTCAGTCTTTAGCAGGGCTTAGTAGTAAATCAGAAACTGCTTCTTAAAAGGGGAATAATTAACAGCAAAAGAGGGCATGACTTTGCTCCAGAATTATACATATGTGTGCTACGATTCTCCTCCTGGGGCTCACCAGTGGCTTTGTCTAGTGCCTTAAAAAAATTTTTTTTTTTTTTGGCTGGGCATGGTGGCTTACGCCTGTAATCCCAGCACTTAGGGAGGCCGACGCAGGCAGATCAAGAGGTCAGGAGATCGAGACCATCCTGGCTAACACGGTGAAACCCCGTCTCTACCAAAAATACAAAAAATTAGCTGGGCGTAGTGGCAGGTGCCTGTAGGCCCAGCTATTGGGGAGACTGAGGCAGGAGAATGGCGTGAACCCGGCAGGCAGAGCTTGCAGTGAGCCAAGATTGCACCACTGCATTCCAGCCTGGGCAACAGAGTGAGATTCCGTCTCAAAAAAAAATAAAAATAAAAATAAAAATAAATAAATAAATAAAATAACAATTAAAAATATATA
>NW_012104004.1:0-748 GCF_000951045.1 Mandrillus leucophaeus
TCCAAAGGTTGGCAACTGAAACAGAGAAGTTAAATAATTTGCCCAAGGACACACAGCTGAGTCAAGGAAGTGGGGCTTGTTAGGCATTTTGGCCACCTGCAATATACCCTCCAAATTTTATTCCCATCTTTGAGTCTCTTCTATTATTTACCTTAAACAGTTTTAACTTGACTTTAAGTAAAACTACTTTCTAAAGATTTGGCTCAATAAAAAGGTTATAGGTTTTACAAAAAAAAAAAAATTAAGTTACAGTGATAGAGGCAGGAGGCAGCCAAATGCCTAGACAGATAGAGAAGGGTCCCCACTGAAACCCACCTTCAAGTCTAAAACAGCCTGAGGACTGAAAGACAGGACCGCTAGTTTGGGATGAAACCCGTGACCCAGAGGGAGAACTTCTGCCTCTATTTGCCTGCCCTTTCCTGACTGATTCTTTCTGAATAATGCCATTCAACCAATCAAATGTTGCCTTTTCCGATACTACCTATGGCTTGCCTGGGCATGCCCACACGTGTACTAGGAGAATGGGTGCAGCCACCAGGAATTCACATCTTATGCAGGGGAGGAGCCTTGGCCTCTTCACCTCCTGTGCAGTTGCCCTGGCATTCAACTGTGAAGGGAAAACTTGCTTTGGGAGCCCCTCTCTTTGCTGGGAGCTTTCCTTTTGCTTAATACATTCCACCCTCTTCGCCCTTCAATGTGTCCATGTGACTCATTTTTTTCTGATCATGAGACAAGAACCTGGATTTAG
>NW_012104004.1:2638-4847 GCF_000951045.1 Mandrillus leucophaeus
CCCATCTCCACTAAAAATACAAAATTAGCCCGGTGTGGTGGCACATGCCTGTAATCCCAGCTACTCGGGAGGCTGAGGCAGGAGAATCGCTTGAGCCCAGGAAGCCAAGATTGTGGTGAGCCGAGATCATGCCATTGCACTCTAGCCTGGGCAACGAGAATGAAACCCCATCTCAAATAAACAAACAAACAAACAAATAAATGGCTTTTCTTAAGGTTTGAACAAACATCTGCATTTTTGGGTAGGGGACGTGGGATAGGGTTTCTGGGTCTTATTGCTAAGCTCCGAGATTCATTAGAACGAAAGCAGCGAGGCTCACCTTCCTACAGAGTCCACAGGAGACCCTCACAGGGGAAAACCCTGATTCGAGACTTAGGTGGCACTTTCCTTAGTAATGTGACCAAGTGCACTTGACAGAGAGGTCCTGTTAGCAGCGGCGAATCCATATGGTCTGAGGCAACGCAATTCTTGCCTCCTTAGAAGAAAGAATTTGACCAAGCGGCATAAGGCAGAAGGAGAGACTGAGTCAAGTTTTATAGCAGGAGCCAAAGTTTATTAAAAAGTTTTAAGGCAGGGGCCAGATGTGGTAGCTCACACCTGGAATCCCAGTACTTTGGAAGGCCAAGGCAGAAGGATTGCTTTAGCTCAGGAGTTTAAAACCAGCTAAGACAACATAGCAAGACACTGTCTCTATTTTTTTTTTGTTTTAAGTTTTAGAGCAGGAATGGAAGGAACTAACGTACACTTGGAAGAGGGCCAAGTGGGCAACTGGAGCGATTCAAGAGCACAGTTTGACCTTTGACTCAGGTTTTACACCTGTCTCTTATACACATCTAGATGTGTATAAGAGACAGGCTGTAATCCCAGCACTTTGGAAGGCCAAGGCAGGAGAATTGCTTTAGCTCAGGAGTTTGAAACCAGCTAAGACAACATAGCAAGACACTGTCTCTATTTTTTGTTTTGTTTTAAGTTTTAGAGCAGGAATGGAAGGAACTAACGTACACTTGGAAGAGGGCCAAGTGGGCAACTGGAGCGATTCAAGAGCACAGTTTGACCTTTGACTCAGGTTTTACACCTTGGCACGCTTCCAGGGAACTGCATCTCTCCTCTTCTGCTTCTTCCTTTGGGGTGAGCTGTCTGCATGCGCAGTGGCCTGCAAGCTCTTGGGAGGGGCCGCATGCAAAGTGTGTTTACCAGAGCTGTGCACATGCTCATTTCAGTCGTTTGGTCATAGACCAGTTAAATGCTATATTGCTTCTTAATGCACATACTTGAGCCCACTCGCCAACTCCTGAGATCTTATTGGGAAGCTGCTGATTACCAGTGTCAGGGTTTTCTATCTATTGGGAGACTGCCTTTTCTTGGTACTGGCTGCAACCAATTATTATTTTAGAGAGAGACAGTGTAACAACCACCTGACTCTCACGTGGTGGTCGCCTGACATTCCTGGTAGGGGGCTCTCCCGCCCTGCTCCTATCTGCCTAACTGCCTGCTCTAACAGTCCAGTGGGAGGAGGTTGGTCCTAAGCTCACTAGCAAGGGTAAATAACACGGTCTCTTTTTTCTTTTTTTTTTTTTTGAGATGGAGTCTCATTCTGTCGCCAGGATGGAGTGCAGTGATGTGATCTCGGCTCACTGCAACCTCCGCTTCCCAGGTTCAAGAGATTCTCTTGCCTCAGCCTCCTGAGTAGCTGGGACTGCAGGTGCACACCACCATGCCCGGCTAATTTTTGTACTTTTAGTAGAGATGAGGTTTCACCATGTTGGCCAGGATGGTCTCAATCTCCTGACCTTGTGATCCACCTGCCTCGGCCTCGCAAAGTGCTGGGATTACAGGTGTGAGCCACCATGCCTGGCCAACATGGTCTCTTTTGGTCTCTGTGTCATCTTCTGTAAAATGGTGACAGTTCCTGCCCTGCTCACCTTGAATAAGCACTTTGAGGATAAATACATTACTAAAGGTAAAAAATGCAATGTAAACTCTAAAAATACTACATACGTAAGAGCTGATTTTGATGGCTTAAGGTGCAAATAAGTCCAGGCTGACTGAAGATGACGAAGTGACCCTGATGGCCGAACCTTTACAAATCCTTTCCTTATTAGCAAGTTGACTTAGTGGGAGCTTTGTTTCCTCAGATTCTGTGGAGAGAAAGACCCCTTATTTTCCTGCTGCCAGGGTCATCTGTCTAAAACATAAATCTGAACATGTC
>NW_012104004.1:5963-6294 GCF_000951045.1 Mandrillus leucophaeus
TCTCACTTTCTATTACAGTGTTCCAAAGTTTCCAACATAACTCCACAGGTCAGAGGTCACAAACTGACTACCCAGCTGTTGAATTAGCCCACAGGCTTTTTTTTTTTTTTTTTTCTTTTTAAGACTGGGTTTTGCTCTTGTTGCCTGGAGGCTGGAGTGCACTGGAGTAATCTTGGTTCACTGCAACATCTGCCTCCTGGGTTCAAGCAATTCTCCTGCCTCAGCCTCCTGAGTAACTGGGATTACAGGCACACACGACCATGCCCAGCTAATTTTTAGTATTTTCAGTAGAGACAGGGTTTCACCATGTTGGGCCAGGCTGGTCTCGAAC
>NW_012104005.1:0-597 GCF_000951045.1 Mandrillus leucophaeus
AATAATAATAAAGACAGATTTTGCCGTGTTGCCCAGGCTTGTCTTGAACTCCTGGGCTCAAGCCATCTGCCCACCTCGGCCTCCCAAAATGCTGGGATTACCGTGTGAGCCACCATGTCCAGCCTAACTTCCTTGCCTTTTTAAGAGTGAAGCAGTTTTATTTCCCGTCGCTCTTCCACTAGCTTAAGTATGTGTTAATTTATTATTTTAGGTTGTCCTAGAGGTTATGATCTGCAGACTCATTAGATGCTAGTGATGATGGTCTTCTTTAAACTGGTACTTTAACCAGTTCCCGGCCAAGGCAGGGACTTTGCATACAGATATCAGTATGGTGGGGAAGGCAGCTACGCTCACCACCACACCACCTGCCAGAGAGCAGTATGTTTTGAAAGTTGCCTGGAGACCTTGGTGGCAATCCAGGGCTGAACACTCTGGGTGGGGCACTGGGTGGTGGCAGGTGCACTGGGATTGGATGGGGCGCTATGGGAGAGAGGACCAGAAGAAGGCCAGGTGTGAATTTTTTAACTGGTTATCAGGTTTGTATTTTATTTTATTTTATTTTATTTTATTTTATTTTATTTATTTATTTATGTATTT
>NW_012104005.1:2899-3565 GCF_000951045.1 Mandrillus leucophaeus
TTTATTTATGTATTTTTGAGACGGAGTCTTGCTCTGTCACCCAGGCTGGAGTGCAGTGGTGCAATCTTGGCTCACTGCAAACTCTGCCTCCCGGGTTCACACCATTCTCCTGCCTCAGCCTCCTGAGTAGGTGGGACTCCAGGCACCCGCCATCACGCCTGGTTAATTTTTTGTATGAATATTTCTTTGCAACTTCCTGTGAATCTAAAAATATTTCAAAATAAAAAGTTAAAAACAAGAGTATATCAACTCCCCCCAGATTCTAAAACAAGCCTATTTGTTGGATTATGTTATCAATGAGACCTTGGTCACAGCCCCTGTTTAGTGGACTGTGGCCAGCTTTCTCACCCGCCTCTGCTGGTAACAGAAGAGAGTCACAGCTGAGTTCAAATCCTGACTCTGGCACCTGCCAGCTGTGTGGCTTCGAGAACCCATCTGGAAGGTTCTCATCAGTCCTCCACTTCTCATCTTTCAGGTGGGTGGGAAGGATGAAAGGACATCTTTCAGGCAAGGCTCTCGGCAGATGCTAGACACAGGGAAGGCCCCTCACTGGCTGAGGATCTTCAACGATGTCCCTGCCGGACCTGAGCTCATTAGATGCTAGGGACCTTCTTGAAATATTCACTGAACACTCTTCACTTAGCCCTGCTTCAAAGTTAACATTAT
>NW_012104005.1:5220-6846 GCF_000951045.1 Mandrillus leucophaeus
TTTTTAGTAGAGACGGGGTTTCACCATGTTGGCCAGGCTGGTCTCGAACTCCTGACCTCAGGTGATCTGCCCACCTTGGCCTCCCAAAGTGCTGGGATTAACAGGTGTGAGTCATCACACCTGGCTCACTTTTGCTGGTTTTCTAATTAGATTTTTTTTTTTTTTACTGTTGAGTTTTGGGGCTATTTATATATTCTAGATACAAGTCCTTTGTTAGGTATGTGATGTGCAAATAATTTCTCCCAGACTATAATTTTTTTTCTGTTATCTTAACTTGACTCTTGACAGCATGAAAGTTTTTAATTTTGAGGAGGTCAAAGTTTTATCAAGTTTTTTCCTTTTATGAATATTGTGTTTGCTGTATGTCTAGGAACTCTTTGCCTAATCATTAAGGTCCCAAAGCTCTTTCTTTTGATTTTTTTCCTACATGTTTTATGGTTTTATATTTAAGTCCTTGATTCATTTTGAATTAGTTTTTGTATGAGGTATGAAACTTAAGTCAAATTTCTTTTTTCTTTTTTTGCCTATGGATGTGCAAATACTCCAACACCATTAATTGAAAAGGCCGTCTCTCCAACATGGAATTACTTTTGCTCCTTGTGAGAAATCAGTTGGGCTTATTTGTAGGGATAATTTTTCCTGGGCTCTCTATTCCGTTCCATTTGATCTCTATGTCTCCCCTTTGCCTGTACCACACTGTCTTGATTACTGTATCTCTGCAGGTGTCTTTATTACTATATCTCTTAATATCAGGCAGGATGATTTCCCCCATTTTATTCTCTTTTTCAAAGTTATTGGGTTATTCTCAGGCTTTTCTCTTCCTAATAATTTTTAGAATAAGTTTGTCTGTATCTACAAAATACCTTCCAAAGTTTGACAGGACTTTTGTTAAGCCTGTCAATCAATTTAGGCAGAACTGACCTTTTAACTATGTCGAGTGTTCCAATCCATGCATATGTCTCTTCAGTATTTAGGTCTTTGATTTTCTTCCTCGTCATTTTGTAATTTTTATTTTATAGATCCTGTACATGTTTTGTGAGATATATTCGTAAGTATCTTCTCGTTTTTATCTTTGGAGCAACCTGAAATGGTGTTACGTTGAACAGTCTTGATTTCCACTTCGTTACTAGTGTATAGACATGCAATTCAGTTTTTCAATTTTAGTCTTGTACCCTGAAACCTTACTGAATTGTATATTTTCCTCTCTGCACTGTCTGAGCTGCATCCGACCAATTTGGTATGTCATGTTGTCATTTTAGTACAGTTCTGTATAGTTTAAAATTTCCCTTGAGATGTCCCCTTTGACCTGTGGATTAGTTAGAAGTGTGTGGGTTAATTTCCAAGTATTTGGAGATTTTCCTGTAGATTTTTTGTCATTGATTTCTAGTTGGAGTTCATTTTGGTCAACATATTCTGCATGATTTTAATTTTTTTGAATTTATTATATATTA
Source organism: Mandrillus leucophaeus (assembly GCF_000951045.1). Lineage (NCBI taxonomy): Eukaryota > Metazoa > Chordata > Mammalia > Primates > Cercopithecidae > Mandrillus > Mandrillus leucophaeus. The sequence continues at coordinate 6,672 of NW_012104005.1, forward strand.
TTTTTATTTATTTATTTATTTATTTATTTATTTGAGATGGAGTCTCGCTCTATCTCCCAGGCTGGAGTGCAGTGGCACGATCTCGGCTCACTGCAAGCTCCGCCTCTCAAGTTCATGCCATTCTCCTGCCTCAGCCTCCTGAGTAGCTGGGACTACAGGCTCCCGCCACCACGCT
>NW_012104006.1:0-296 GCF_000951045.1 Mandrillus leucophaeus
CTTGAGGGGAAAGCTGTAACTCTGTGGGATGACTTCGCAGAACACTAAGAAGTTTCTCAGAAAGCTTCTTTCTCTTTGTAATCGGAGGATATTTCCTTCGACCCTATAGTCTTCAAAGGGATCCGAAATATCTGTTCTCAGTTTCCACAGAAATGAGGCTAGCAAAGAGATCCAGGAAATACAGATGTAACTCTGTGAGTGGAAGTCACTCATCACAAAGCAGTTTCTCAGATAGCTTCTTTCCATTTTTTCTCTCAGGATATTTTCTTTTTCACCATAGCCCACTACGGGCTTCC
>NW_012104006.1:628-902 GCF_000951045.1 Mandrillus leucophaeus
CAGAACACTAAGCAGTTGCTCAGAAATCTTCTTTCCAGATTTCATTTCAGGATATTTGCTTTTTCACCTGTGCCCTCTATGGGCTTCCAAATATCACTTTAAATTCCACAAGAACTATCTTAGCCAAAGAATTCTTGAGAGGAAAGTTGTAACTCTGTGAGATGATTTCACAGAACACAAAGAAGTTTCTCAGAAAGCTTCTTTCTCTTTGTAATCGGAGTATATTTCCTTCGACTCTATAGTCTTCAAAGGGATACGAAATATCTGTTCTCAG
>NW_012104006.1:1277-1577 GCF_000951045.1 Mandrillus leucophaeus
CAAAGAAGTTTCTCAGAAAGCTTCTTTCTCTTTGTTATCGGAGGATATTTCCTTTGGCCCTATAGTCTTCAAGGGATCCGAAATATCTGTTCTCATATTCCACAGAAATAAGGGTAGGAAAGAGATCCAGGAAATACAGATGTAACTCTGAGAGATGAATTAACAGAACACTAAGCAGTTTCTCAGAAAGCTTCTTTTCAGATTTCATCTGAGGATATTTCCTTTATCACCATAGCCCTCTGTGGGCTTCCAAATATCACTTTGCAAATTCCACAAGAGCAGGCTTAGCGAGCGGCTTCT
>NW_012104007.1:0-399 GCF_000951045.1 Mandrillus leucophaeus
CCAGGTCTCAGAAATGCCTAGCAGCTGCAGGCACCCTCCTGAGCTCCCAGCCCGGCCTGTGCCTCCCCCTTGTCTGGCTGCACCTCTCTGCCTCTCAGGACTGCCATCAACCAGCCTCTATCTCTGCCCCATGAGATGGTCATTCCTGAGTTCAGGAACTACAAGTCCGTTTTCCTCCCTGGGTCCGGAGGTTGCCGTGAGCTGAGATTGCGCCATCGCACTCCAGCCTGGGCAACAAGAGCGAAGCTCCATCTCAAAAAAAAAAAAAAAAAAAAAAAAAAAAAAAAAAAAAAAAAAAAAAAAGAAAGAAAGAAAGAAAGAAAGAAAGAAATAAGCATCCCAAAGGCACAGACATTCACATACACACGTCGACATACAAGCACACAGCCACACAGCTCC
>NW_012104007.1:449-1933 GCF_000951045.1 Mandrillus leucophaeus
CTGCCTCTCAGGACTGCCATCAACCAGCCTCTATCTCTGCCCCATGAGATGGTCATTCCTGAGTTCAGGAACTACAAGTCCGTTTTCCTCCCTGGGTCCCCAGGAGCCACCAGGGGTCCTGCCCACAGTTAGTGCTCCGTCAGTCTTGAATGAATGAGTGAGTGAAGGAATGAATGGATGAATGAATGACAAGAAGAGCAAGTGGAGCCTCAATCGGTTGTTGTTATTGCTGTTGTTGTTTGAGATGGAGTCTCGCTCTGTCGCCCAGGCTGGAGTGCAATGACGCGGTCTCAGCTCACTGCAACCTCCACCTCCCTCGTTCAAGCGACTCTCCTGCCTCAGCCTCCCAAGTAGCTGTGATTACAGGCACCCGCCACCACACCTGGCTAATTTTTGTGTTTTTAGTAGAGACAAGGTTTCACCATGTCGGCCAGGCTGGTCTCGAACTCCTAACCTCAGGTGATCCACCCACCTCAGCCTCCCAAAGTGCTGGGATTACAGGTGTGAGCCACCATGCCCAGCCCCCGATCAGTCTTGAATGAATGAATGAGTGAGTGAGTGAGTGAGTGAGTGAATGAGGGACAGAAGACAGAAGCAGGCTGAGCCCTGAGGCCTGCAAGAAGGAAGGCAGAATGTGCAAGGTTTGCGAGCAGCCTGTTGTCCTAGAAACGCAGCCAGCAGGAGCTATTCTTGTCTGGGCCAGGCTACCCTGTCCTCCACCCAGAACCTCGCGGTCTCTGCCTGGAAGTCCTCCCTGCTATCCTCACCAACCCACCCCTCATTATGCCTCTGGCTCCACCCCCACTGTGCCCTCTCTTAATTTTTAAATATATATATATATATATATATTTTGAGACAGAGTCTTGCTCTGTTGCCTAGACTGGTGTGCAATGGTGGAATCTTGGCTCACTGCAACATCCACCTCCCGGGTTCAATCAATTCTCTACCTCAGCCTCCACAGTAGCTGAGATTACAGGTGCCCACTACCACGCTCGGCTAATTTTTATAGTTTTAGTAGAGACGGGGATTCAACATGTTGCCCAGGCTGGTCACGAACTCCTCACCTCAAGTGATCTGCCTGCTTTGGCCACCCACAGTGCTGGGATTACAGGCGTGAGCCACTGCACCCAGCCCTAAAATAGTTTTAATTTTTTAAATAGAGACAGAGTCTTGGCCGGGTGCGGTGGCTCACGCCTGTAATCCCTGCACTTTGGGAGGCTGAGACGGGCGGATCACCTGAGGTCTGGACTTTGAGACAGCCTGGCATACATGGCAAAACCCCATCTCTACTAAAAATACAAAAACTAGCCTGGCATGGTGGTGTGCGCCTGTAGTCCCAGCTACTCGGGAGGCTGAAATAGGAATCTCTTGAACCCGGGAGGCAGAGTTTGCAGTGAGCCAAGATCATGCCACCGCACTCCAGCCTGGGCGACAGAGCGAGACTCCATCTCGAGGAAAAAAAAAAAAGGCCGGGTGCAGTGGCT
>NW_012104007.1:6143-6934 GCF_000951045.1 Mandrillus leucophaeus
GGTTCAGGAAAAAATATTAGACACATATAGTAAGAAAGCAAATGGGGCAAATATTAATAATAGATGAATCTGGCTAAAGATTATAAGGGTTTCTTTGTACTATATGATAAACTTTCTATAAGTTATAAATTATGTCTCAACAAAAAGTTAAAGCATAAAATGACAAAACCAATTTAAAAATGGGTGAAGAGCCAGGCATAGTGGCATCGACTTGTAGTCCCAGCTACTCTGGAGGCTGAGGTGGGAGGATCACTTGAGCCTGGGAGGTTGAGGCTGCAGTGAGCTATGATCGTGCCACTGCTCTCCAGCTTGGACAACAGAGCAAGACTCCACCACTGAAAAAAATACATCAGGGGAACAAAAATGGGGCAAGGAGTTGAACAGACATTTATCTGAAGATACACAGATGACCAACAAGCACATAAAAAGATGTTCAGGCCAGACACAGTAGCTCACGCCTGTAATTCCCGCACTTTAGGAGGCTCGGGTGGGCGGATCACAAGGTCAGGAGTTCGAGACCAGCCTGGCCAACATAGTGAAACTCCATGGCCGAGTGCGGTGGCTCACACCTGTAATCCCAGCACTTTGGGAGGCCAAGGCCGGTGGATCACAAGGTCAGGAGATCGAGACCATCCTGGCAAACATGAAGAAACCCTGTTTCTACTAAAAATACAAAAAATTACCTGGGCATGGTGGTGGGCACCTGTAGTCCCAGCTACTCGAGAGGCTGAGGCAGGAGAATGGTGTGAACCTGGAAGGCGGAGGTTGCAGTGAGCCAAGATCGCGCCACT
>NW_012104008.1:0-392 GCF_000951045.1 Mandrillus leucophaeus
CTTCTGGAGGGGAAAGCTGTAACTCTGTGAGGTGATTTCACAGAAAACAAAGAAGTTTCTCAGAAAGCTTCTTTCTCTTTGTTACCAGAGCATATTTCCTTTGGCCCTATAGTCTTAAAAGGGATCCGAAATATCTGTTCTCGGATTCCACAGAAATAAGGTTAACAAAGAGATCCACGAAATACAGATGTAACCCTGTGAGTGGAAGTCACTCGTCACAGAGAAGTTTCTCAGAAAGCTTCTTTCCAGATTTCACCTGAGGGTATTTCCTTTTTCACCCTAGCCCTCTATGGGCTTAAAAAAATCACTTTGCCAATTCCACAAAAACTGTCTTAGCGAAAGTCTTCTTGAGGGGAAAGCTTTAACTCTGTGAGATGATTTCACAGAACACA
>NW_012104008.1:442-833 GCF_000951045.1 Mandrillus leucophaeus
AAGAAGTTTCTCAGAAAGCTTCTTTCTCTTTGTTATCGGAGGATATTTCCTTTGGCCCTATAGTCTTCAAATGAATCCAAAATATCTGTTCTCTCATTCCAGAGAAATAAGGCTACCAAAGAGATCCACGAAATACTGATGTAACTCTGTGAGATGAATTAACAGAATACTAAGCAGATTCTCAGAAAGTTTCTTTCCAGATTTCATCGGAGGATATTTCGTTTTTCGCCGAACCGCTCTATGGGCTTCCAAATATCACTGTGCCAATTCCATAAGAACTGTCTTAGCTTAAGGGTCCTGGAGGGGAAAGCTGTAATTCTGTGAGATGAATTAACAGAACACTAAGTAGTTTCTCAGAAAGCTTCTTTCCAGTTTTCATCTGAGGACATTT
>NW_012104008.1:1008-1287 GCF_000951045.1 Mandrillus leucophaeus
CTTCTTGAGGGGAAAGCTGTAACTCTGTGAGATGATTTCACAGAACACAAAGAAGTTTCTCCGAAAGCTTCTTTCTCTTTTTTATTGGAGGATATTTCCGTTGGCCCTATAGTCTTCAAAGGAATCCGAAATATCTGTTCTCAGATTCCACGGAAATAAGGCGAGCAAAGATATCCACGAAATACAGACGTTTCTCTGTGAGTGAAAGTCACTCATCACAGAGCAGTTTCTGAGAGAGCTTCTTTCCAGATTTCATCTGAGGATAGTTCCTTTTTCACA
>NW_012104009.1:0-36795 GCF_000951045.1 Mandrillus leucophaeus
AAAGAAAGAAAGAAAGAAAGAAAGAAAGAAAGAAAGAAAGAGAGAGAGAGAAAGAAAGAAAGAAGAAAGAAAGCAAGCAATCAAGCAAACAAGAAACCCAAGCAGATCCTGAGTTGTTGACCTCAGTATGTCATAGAATAAAGTCATCATTTAGGTTGAAAGACACAACCCTAGCCATTTAGAAACACTTAAAAGCAGAGCTTGGAATCTAGATAGCCTAAATATTTTATAAATAAAAAAACTGAGATTATGTATTTGTCAAATAAGTTGAGATAAGTGTCTAATACATTTTAGAAAGATCTTTATAGTACATTTATTTTAAAAAAGTTTTAATTTTGAAACAGAGTAAACTCTTCATTCAACAGAAAACCAGGTCATGAAGAAAGTCTCACTAGAGTTGCTGGCAGAAAGCTGGGAGAAAGGAGAATGAAGGAGAAAATATGAATATGACTATACTGTCTTTGTTTATTTGTTTATAATTCCAAATAGAAATTCACTTAAGACTCTGCTCTTGATGGGTCCAGTTATTATTGTTTGATTGAGTTGGTGGTATAGATGCTGGGAATACAAGCACAGAAATTACAACCTTGAAGGAATTCAAATCAGTTTGAATTATATTACTGGCATCACCTTCCTTCTTCAGGATGTTTTCAGTTCTATTTGCATATTTCCTAGCTGTTGATGCTTTTTTTTTTTTCTTTAGAATTTAAGATCCCATAGTAATTCACCAGAGATGGGAGTATCAGGCTGCAGTTTTTTAATTAAGGAAATTCACAATTAATATGTATTTTCAAATTAGAAGCACTGTTGTATGACTACAAGAGTGTGCATTTTACATTTTAATCTATGTGCATGATACCTGCTAGAGTTGGACAGTAGCCAAGCTGAATGACTGTATGTGGCAGCTTTAGATTGCAAAAATTGCTGAACCACAAATTTTCCAAAGGTAATTAATCATTTTTTTTGTTTTATTTTTCTTAAAACAAACAAGCAAACAAACAAAAACCTTTAAGTTCTGGGATACATGTGGAGAACGTTTAGGTTTGTTACATAGGTATACATGTGCCATGGTGGTTTGTTGTACCTATCAACCCGTCATCTAGGTTTTAAGCCCCACATGCATTAGGCATTTGTCTTAATGCTCTCCCTCCCCTTTCCCTCTACCCCACAACAGTCCCTAGTGTGTGATGTTCCCCTCCCTGTGTCGATGTGTTCTCATTGTTCAACTCCCACTTTTGAGTGAGACCATGTGGTGTTCGCTTTTCTGTTCCTCTGGTAGTTTGCCTAGGATGATGTTTTCCAGCTTCATCCATGTCCCTGCAAAGGACATGAACTCATCCTTTTAATGGCTGCACAGTATTCCATGGTATGTATGTGCCACATTTTCTTTATCCAGTCTATCACTGATGGACATTTGGATTGGTTCCAAGTCTTTGCTATTGTAAATAGCAAATTTGCTGCATTAAACATACATGTGCATGTGTCTTTATAGTAGAATGATTTATAATCCTTTGAGTATATGCCCAGTAATGGGATTGCTGAGTCAAATAGTATTTCTGGTTCTAGATTCTTGAGGAATCGCCACAGTCTTCCACAATGATTGAACCAATTTACACTCCCACCAACAGTGTAAAAGTGTTCCTATTTTTCCACTTCGTCTCCAGCATCTGTTGTTTCCTGACTTTTTAATGATCGCCATTCTAACTGATGTGAGATGGTAACTCATTTTGGTTTTGTTTTGTATTTCTCTAAGGACCAGTATGATGAGCTTTTTTTCATATGTTTATTGGCCGCAGAAATGTCTTCTTTTATGAGGTGTTTGTTTATATCCTTCACCCACCTTTTGATGGAGTTTTTATGTTTGTTTGTTTGTTTTGTAAATTAGTTAAAGTTCCTTGTAGATTCTGGATACTAGCCCTTTGTCAGATGGATAGGTTGCAAAACTTGTCTCCCATTCTGCAGGTTGCCTGTTCACTCTGATTATAGTTTCTTTTGCTGTGCAGAAGCTCTTTAGTTTAATTAGATCCCATTTGTCAATTTGGATCTTTTTCTCTATGTTATTAAACAGAAGATGACAATAAAGTTTCCTACTCAGCAGAAATTAGGATGCTTCAGTTTCATATTGTTAAAACTTTACAGAATTTTATTCTATAAAAAAATCCTGATATTTAGGAAAATAACCCCTCATTTAAAAAATATCAATCAGAGTTCTCCATTTAACAGACTACTGTAATATATTTGAACTCTTTGCTCTTGGAGTACGACTTCGAAGTACCTTGGCATGTAACTTTGGGTAAAATCCATTTATACATAACTAGATATCGCATTTATAAGTGTGTTTGTAGAAATATTTCTACAGATGTTTGTAAAACAAGTTAAATTAAATACTTTGGTTTACTTCTGAAAAGATAAAATTTCACATAATATTTATGGTTGCTATCGTGGCTCTTTTCAAAAGAAAAAAACATTCATGAGTTTATACTTTAGGATATTCAAATGGCCATTATTTATTTTTAATGTGAGACCGAATTTATGGAACTGTCTAGAACTTTAAATAATATGGGCTCATTAATACCCAAATATGTAAGGTTTTTTATCTCATGTAAGCAAGTAATACATTGGAAAGAAACATTCTGTTCTGTTTCTTTTTAATGTAGCTTGTATTTAAAAATGTACACAAAGCAAATACTCTTCTATTTATTTTGTCTCATTTGCTTTTCACAATAAGTAAAATTTTTAAATAAGTTGTATGCTTGAAAATTTAAAAAAAGAAAGACTCCACAAAACAAATAAAAAATGAATGAATTGGTAGTAGAAGGTTTATACATATCAACAATTACCTTGAATGTAAATTGATCAAATTCTCTTATTAAAAGAAATAGAATCAATATATGGATAAGAAACAAAACAACAAACCAAGACCCAATTGTGTGCTATCTACAAGAGACTAACTTCACCTGTAAGGACATTAATAGACTGAAATGGAAGAGATGAAAAAAGATATTCCATGCAAATGCATATTCAAAAATTAAATTACTTATATTCATATCAAATAAAATATGCATTAAGTCAAAAACTGTAAAAAGAAACAAAGAAGGTCATTATATAATGATGAAGAGGTCAACTCTGCAAGACAATTTAACAATTATAAACATAAATGCAGTCAATACCAGAGTAACTAAATTTATAAAGCAAATATTTATAGATCTAAAAGCATAAATAGACCACAATACTATATTAGTAGGGGAGTTCAACACCCATTTTAATTAATGGACCACTTGTCCAGGAAGAAAATTTCAAAAAGAAATTTAGCAGTTGAATTTAAACTGCACTCTAGAACAAATGAATCTAACAGATATTCATAGAACATGTCATAGATCAGCTGAAGAATACACTTTCTTCTCAACTGTACATGGAATATTCTCCAAGATAGATTATATGTAAGTTCCCAAAACAAGTCTTAATTAACCTAAGACACTCTAGATTTTCTACTTGATTCTTTTTAATTATTTCAATCTCTTCATTGAATTTATTTGAGCTTCCTCAAACAACTATTTTGAATTCTCTGTCTGCAAGGTTACATTTCTCTATTTCTACACAATTGATCCTTGGTGAGTTATTTAGTTCATTTTGTGAGATTATATTTTCCTGAATGTTCTTGATACTGGCAGATGTTCATCTGTGTCTTCTCATTGAAGAGTTAGGTATTTATTGTAAACTTCTCAGTCTGAGAATGTTTGTACTCATACATCTTAGGAAGTCTTTCCAGTTATTCAAAAGGACTTTAGTGTCATGATCTAAGCAGTGTCTAATTTAGGTAGCAACACAAGTCCAGTAATGCTGTGGTTCTTGCAGACTCATAGAGGTACTACCTTGATAGTCTTGGACAGGTTCCAGAAGAATTATCTGGATTACCAGGCAGAAATTCTTGTTCTCTTCCCGTACTTTCTCCCAAACAGAGTTTCTCTCTCTCTCTTTCTCTCTCTCTCTCTCTCTCTCTCTCTCTCTGTTCTGAGCCACCTGGATCTCAGGATGGAGTGACACAAGCACTCCTGTAGCCACCACCATGAGGTCTGTGGTGGGTGAGACCGGATACCAAAACAGTACTGGATCTTACACAAGGCCTGCTGTAATCACTCTCTGGATACCACCTACATTTGCTAAAGGCCACAGGGCTATACAATCAGCAGGTGGCAATGCCAGCCAGGTTTTTGTCCTTCTCTTCAAGGTGGAAAGTTCCCCCAGGCCCAAGACATGTTCAAAATGCCACCTGGAAACTAGGGACTATAGTCAAAAACCTTAGAATTGTACCTGGTGTTCTATTGTACTGCAGCTGAGCTGACATTTAAACCACAAGATGCAATCCTTCCCTCCTCTTTCTAAAGGCAGAGGAGCCTCATCCCCTAGCTACAGCCACTACACGCTCATAGGGAGTCCTGCCAGACTACCGCCAATGTTCTCTGCAGGTTCAGTGGCTCTTCAATCAGTTTGTAATGAATGCTTTCTGGCCTGAGACTCACTCTTTAGGGCAGTAGTCTCCAATCTGACTCACACAAGACCAAAAATGTCATCTAAGGGCCAAGTCCCAGAGTCCGGGACCCCAAGATTCTACTTGGTGCTCTACACCCCTGTGGACAAGGTGGTACCTTAGGTGCAACATAAAGTTTCTTTTGCTTTTCCCTCTGCTTTTCTTAAGTGGAAGGAGTCTCACCTCATTGCCACCATAGCTGGGAATGTGCTGAGTCTCACCTGAAACCAGCAAGTCTTAGAGTCTCAGCAAAGGCCCTCAACATAGTACCTGGGTATTGCTGCTGGTTATTCAGGACCCAAAGACTCTTCAATTAGCTGGTGATGAATCCTGCCAGAACTGGGACTTTCCTTTCAAGGCAGCAGATTCCCTTCTAGCCCAAGTGGTGTCTAGAAATATTGAACAGAGCTAGGGCCTTGAAAGGGTGTCTCGTGACTCTTACCGGTGACCTGTTTTGCTCTGACTGAGCTGATAGTCAAGATGCAAGACAAAAGTCCCCCCGACTCTTCCATCTTCTTTCCTCAAGCAGAGAGAAGTGATCTCATTTGGAACCACAAGTTCTGCAGCCTAGAATTAGGGAAGGGGTGATTCCACTACCCTGTTAGCTACCCTAGCTATTTTTTCAGTCGGTTGCATTCTACCCACCATGCCCTGGTCTACTATCTTTAGGCCCATTTCAGCCCTAGAACTTGCCTAGCTGTTGCAGTCTTTGTGGCCTAGACTGTCTTTCAAGTTTATTTAGAGTTCCAGAGCACTTTAGCCTCTGGTGGTGAGGCTTGTGGGAACTCAAGTTCCTACTTCTGGGATTGGTAATTCCCCTCTGGGCAGAGCTGATATAAATGCTCCCTCTGTGGGCAGGAATCATCTGAGTTTGGTCTGATTTTGTTTTTTGCCATAACATGGCAGGACTGAGTCAACCCCTCTCCCCAGCACATAGAAAGACTCTCCACACCGTGTTGCCATTGTTAGGGGACAAGGGATGGCTGGCATCAGTGATTCAAGGCTGTTTTTCCTATGACTGAAATGCCTCTTTCAGTGATATGAAGTTAAAACCAGCTACTGCAAGTGCTCACTTGGTTTTTTATTCTTATGAAGGTGCATTTTTGTGCATGTATAGATTGTTGTTAAATTGGTGTTTTTGTTGGGAAAATGATTGGTGGAGTTTTCTATTCTGCCACCTTACTCAGCATATCTATGTCTAATTTATAAATTAAACTTTATCACAAGTATGTATGTATAGGAAAATTTCAGAGTATATATAGGGTTCAGTACAATCAACAGTTTCTGGCATTCACTTGGAGTCTTCAAAAGTATCCCACATAGATAAGGGGAGATTAGTGTACCTATTTACATTCCGTAGACAAATGACCTCAGGTCCCTAGCATTTGCCTTATTGCTATGGACCATGTCTTTTTTGCTACTATTTAAAGGGGCAGACTTGAATATTATTTAAGAAAGCAGAAAAAACACAATGAGCCATTGGCAAATCTGAAATTAAAATTTGGACTAAAGTTTCTGTTCATGATCATACTCACCATTCAGGATATAAATTAAACACGCACTCTATTCCTGATACTACATCAATGACAGTAATTAGTCTGTGAGTCTCTTTGCCTCCTCATTCAAGTACAAGATTCTCAATATTTTCTATACAGTGTTAGAGAAAAAAATACAACTGGACTTCTCTGCATGAAACTCTACTGAGTTTAAATTTAAGCCAAAATTTAGTTTAAAATAAACTCCATATAGAACAACAACAACAACAAAAATACACTACTAGAATAATATGGCATTTATAGTGCTTTAAGACAGGCAAATTTTCGAAAGAAAAAGTAGCCAGAAAAGTTAATATTTAATCTACTTATTAAGTATGTACATTTCTCTCTTTATTCAAATGATTCCCATAACATGGTCACAAGATAGCGTAATTACTCTAAAACAGATGGCCTCCATATTTTAAGCCATCTAGTCAAGACCTATTTTTGTCTAATGCAAGAAGAAGCACCTTTTAAACAGTCATTCTACCATGTTTCTTTTTAAATAAACAAAGGTCATGAAATATTGTACTACTCTGATGTTCAATATAAGAACCACTAGCCACATGTTATTATTGAGCTCTTGGAATGTGGCTAGACTAAATTAAGATTTGCTGTTAAGTGAAAAATTTTAATAAGATTCCAAAAAAGATTTCAAAAATTTAGTTCAAAAAATGACTGTCAAATACCTCATTAACACTTTTATTTATTGATTACATGTTAAAAGATACTATTTTGGACATCTCAAGTTAAATAAAATATATTTTAAACAATATTCCTTTATTTATTGATTTTTACTCAGCAACTTGAAATTTGATGTAAAAGTAAGTCTGCAGATGGGTAAAATACACAATTTATAGCCTTTGGAAATGTCTGGTATTATAGACTGGATGTTTTTATATCTTCCTCAAATTGATGTGTTGAAATCCTAATCACCAAAGTGATGGTTTCAGGAAGTGGGGACTTCAAGAGTTGAGGTCATGAGGATGAAACTCCCATGTAATGGAATTAGTGCCCTTATAAGAAGAAACACAAAAGCAATTAACTTCTCCCTTCCTCACATAAGGATACAATGAGAAGATGGCCATTTGCAAAACAGGAAGCAGGTCTCATCAGACACCAGATTGGTGGGCACTTCCAGGCTGCTGTAACAAAAACACTATACTATATAAATTTATTTCTCACAGGTCTAGAAGCTAAAAGTCCAAGATCAAAACACCAGCAGATTCTACGTCTGGTGAAGGCTGCTTACTGTTAACTTACATGGCAAAAGGAGTTAGGGGTCTCGCTCCAACCTCTTTTATAAGGACACTAATCCTTTTCATGAGGGCTCCACCTTCATGGTCTTGTCTATTCCTAAAGGACCCACTTCTTAATATCATCAGCTTTGGAGGTTGGGATTTCAACATGTACATTTTGTGGGGGAGACACAGACATTCAGACCATAGCAATATGACTATTCACAATATTTATAGAACTGTTAATTTTTTAAAATGATTTCCTTTGCAAAGGTATTTTTTAAGGGTAAGACTTCAAAGAAGGATTGTGTCAGGGACATCTGACAATATGCATAGAAAATGCTCAAAAATAAATTTGTTAGGAGGTGCTATTTCTAAAGAGGCAGATCAAAGAGGGTTTGCATTTTGCTTTTTCCCCTTCCTACCTCCAAAATTTAGTATATGCTACTTAGAGGAATAAACTTGATGAAGAAGGGAATAATATATCCTATAGTTGTTTTGTGTTTTCATTAAGTGTATTTACAGGTCCTGTGAGAGATGGCGTAACCCAAACAAAAGATGAAACTTAATTCCGGGGTTCTCATTTCACCCCAGAGAAAAGTAACTTGGGAAAGATAATGAACTTTCCCCATTTCCTCATTTTCTTTAGGAAAACTTAACATTCAAAATCCCATGCTATTTTCCTGCCAATGGGAAGATTAGCCTAACTTCTAACATTAGGAAAAGAGAGTGAGAAGGAAAAATGTGTTGACTCCATCATAAAACTTTTTGTTTCAATTTGGTAAGATATTTATCTTTGTCTTATGAATTGAAAGTGAATATCAAGTGGGAAAAGACTTGTCCTACATTTTCACAATTAAGATGAGTACTCAAGGAATATTATAGAACAATTATGTTGAGCATCTTTGGGCTTACAAACAATAGAAAACAAAACTGTACCATAATACTTTTGATAGAGTTTATAGTATTAATTTTAATTGACTTAATAATGGCATCAGAGGACAATTGCAGACATAGTCAAATGTCAGAAATCAGGTAAGAATTCATTGATACTAATCTATCGGCTTCATACTACCTTTACTTCCTAATTTCCTGTTAATTATGTGCAGCTGATGGACATCTGCTGAAGCAGTTTACACCAGTGTAATGCTCCCTGAAGAAAGAGTATATGTCAATTTTGTTTATTGTTTTTAGCCTATCTGACTCACATTATGTGTCAAAGTTTTGAATTGTTAAACTAAGCAATTGTTCCTCCCAATATCGTTGCACATGTCATGAACACTAGCTGGTGTGAAGTAGAATGAGAAATACAATATTTGGAGTTACCTCCTTTTATAATACATGTAATCATATGTCCTGCACAGACTCCCAAATAATATCATCTAGGATATACACAAAAGAAATGTTCACCCATTTTAAAAAGATATGACTGACAAAAGGTATATTTTTTCACTGAATAGAACTAGAAAGCTGGCAATCTGGAAATCACTCTTTATACCTGGTGCCACTGTCTTACCATTTATCTTGAGTTTACTTTCTGGTTGCCGTCTATCTCCTCTTATGCAATTCTAGGTCTTGAAGCCATCCTCTTTTTATCAAAGTTACATAAAACCCTCTAAACTGGTTTCTCTGTGTCTGTTAATGCTTTATTCAAAACATCATTCATGGTACAGTAACAATGTCTTATTAAATTTATTATTTATTGAAGTTATTATCATACATAAAATCCTCCATTAACTTCCCACTCTAAGATATAGTACAAAATCCTTAATTTAATATGTAATCCTATGTCCTTATATGATGTCTTTATATGATCTAGCTCCCATTCACCAGGCTCCTACAGAATCAGTTTTCCTTCTTCTTTACTTACCAGCCAGATTCCAGATTCTGGAATCCCCACTAATTTTGATATTATTTAAAATTCCACCTATGTATCATTTTTGTTATTTGTATCTCTTTATTTACTTTATTGCATATTATTAGAGTTCAAATTTCTCTCATTTAACATACTTATTAATACACCAGCTATATCAACTTTCATTTATTTCCTCTCAAATGTAACTTCTACTTTGCTTGTTCAAATACCCTAGATTTCCTACATTTTAATACCAATTCTTAGGCAGAGCTCAGCATCCATCAAGTTAAATTCCAACTTACTGGGCCTCTCCCAGCCCCAAAACTATATGAACTGCAGTAAAGGGCTCAGCCCAGTGACGAAAGAAACATAAAAAGTAGCCTCCATTCTGGACTAAATCCCAGGATGTATGCAGTTTTTTCACTTGCTACATAAGAAACAAACATTTTCCTTAAACAAATATTCAACGGCTAAGAGAAAGTCAACTTAAAAATGCACTACAATTAATTTTGCATTTTGGGAATGTTAAATATGTATAAGCAATTTACTAAATTAGTCAACATCACTAGTCATTGCTGTGTATCTACTCTTTTCCAGAATAATGTACACCACTTCTTGAAGTCCTAATGTATGCCAGCCATTTTGGTCAATGATTTAGATGTGTTGTTCCAATTATTTTTCATAATAGTCAAATGTGATGTTATTATCCCTATACTACAGCTGAAAGGTAAGTAACTTAACAAAATACATAGTGAATACAGAACTCAATTCTAGTCTTAGGTGTTTTACTACAAGACCTTTCTCTCTTCCCTCTTGCCTTAACTTTTTCCCTCTGTGGAAAACATTGCATTGTTGAAGACTAAGTTGCTTACAGCTCTCCTGTTAAAGTCAGTGTCTCTGCAGCAGTTGCATGCTACCTTGTAATTCCCTTGCATCATACCATTCTAATTGTACCTAATGAGAGAGGTGCCCATCTCTGGCAACACTAAGAATAGTGAATCCCACAAACATTTCAATAAAACATGTATTCCTGTATGAGTGACAAGTTCCCAGCTGGAACCTTAATTTGCTTTTCTATAGACAAACAAAAGCTCACCAGAAGCTTGTTGCTTTAAAGAGAGTTTACTAGAGCTTTCCAAGAGAAGAAACTTTGTCCTTAATTTTCTATTCTCCTTATAATAAAAAAGAATAATGCATTCTTTAATATAGAAATAAGCCAAAAGAATAAAATAAAAGAATGAGGCCATGATAATCCTTCTATCTATTTTTTCTGTTATTTTTCTTTCCATCCTTGTATATGCTTGTCTCTTCTAATCACCATTGGATAAGATTCTGGAATCTCTACTAATTTTGATATTTATTTAAAATTCCACCTATGTGTCATTTTTGTTATTTGTATCTTTTTATTTCCTTTATTGCATATTATTAGAGTTCAAATTTCTCTCATTTAATATACATATTTGAGTAAAAACTATCAGAAACTGAATCATCAGATTAAATAATAATAATAATAATAATAATAATTGCCTTACTCTTAAAAACATGCACTTAAAGGGCTGATCTTTGTATTCCCACTAATGGACTTCAGTAGGTAACTAATTTCTTTCTTGGTCTCTGTGAACACAGTCAGGGTCTATTACTTGTATTCACTTGATTTAGTCAAAGTTTCTAATCTGAAATGGACTTTTTCATTTCTTATTAATTAAAGGTTTACTAGTGGTGATGTTAATACTGAGTGTCAACTTGATTGGATTGAGGGATACAAAGTATTGATCCTGGGTGTGTCTGTGTGGGTGTTACTAAAAGAGATGTACATTTGAATCAGTGGACTGTGGAAGGCAAATCCTCTCTTAATCTGGAGGGTACAATCTTATCAGCTGCCAGCAAATATAAAGCAGGCAGAAAAATGTAAAAAAGCAAGGCAGGCCTAGCCTCCCAGCGTACATCTTTCTCCCGTGCTGGATGCTTCCTGCCCTGGAACATAGGACTCCAAGTTCTTCAGCTTTGAGACTCGGACTGGCTCTCCTTGCTCTTTAGCTTGTAGGCAGCCTATTGTGGGACCTTGTGATTGTGTAAGTTAATAATTAACAAACTCCCCTTTACATACACACACACACACACACACACACACCCCTATCCTATTAGTGCTGTCCCTCTAAGAGAATCCTGACTAATATATTTACATTTGATGATGATTGATTCTTAAATGTGTGTGTTTTTTTTTTTTTTGCTGCTTTCACAAATTATTGTTTAAGACATATTTTACACTACTAATGTCTAAGATTCTGTTGGTACATTAATGCATCAATGATTCCTCCAAAAGGTAATAATAGCATACATCATCTGAGGTTTTCAAAAATATTTTTCATGCACCAGTCATATTTTGTCTTCATAGTTAACTTCTTAGAATTTTTTAAAATTGCATATTTCTATGCATGTAATTGTTCTGCTGGACCATGTAGATGTTCAACAAATATTTATTGACTATCAATTAAATGTTCGAAATGAGAAGACTGTGTAAAAAATGAAACTAAAATGTTTAACATTGAAAAGTACTTAGTTTTGTTATTTTTCATTGTGTAGAACATTTTTCTTTCATTAAAAATTAATTGGAAACATATATTCAACCCGAATTTCTCAGTGCCATGGTGACCAAACTGAAGTGTTTTCAAGTGATTAGAGTACAGTAACTTAACCACTAAAAGAGTTAACTATGTAATTACTGATATGAAAACAAAAAGACAAACTCAAGCTAAAATCAGATATCCTGGTGCGGTTCTGTAGGTGCATGAACATGCACAAATTATTTAATACCTTTCTAATTTAATTCCCTCATCTGAAAATGGGAACCTAATATATATGCTATCTAATTCCATGATTGATAAAAAGATTCAATTTGAAGTCCTCATATAACTGGTTTATAAACAATGACATCAGCATGTAAGTATAAATATTGCCAAGTGTTCTTTAAATATGAATAGAATATCAAAATGTTTTAATAGTCCCAAAAAATTTTGAACAGGATATCATTTTCTTTTTGAGAATTCTTTAAAGTATAACCCACTCCATATTCTGTGTATCTATTAACTTTCTTGTGGTGAATTCTAGACAATTCTTATCCACTATAATCGATTATAATGATCCCATAATTGCAGTCATCCATTCATACCTTCATTCATCCATTTATTAAACAAACATCTATTGAGCATCTTATGTGCTTCAAGCTTTTGGTATCTCTCTGGGTATACGAAAAAAAAATAGTGACATGGTCCCTGGTCTTATAAAACTGTATGTGAGGATATGTATATAGTTGAAATACACATAAAATATGCTGAAATAGAGGTACACAGTATATTGTTTGTGAACATTGAGAGTTAAATAAATTATTCAAATCAAGAGATATTCTAGGGTTCTCAGTCAAGGCACTAATTTCCAATTTGCCTCACAAATTCTCTTTATAGCAAATTCAGCAAGAGCAATATTAACTGGTCTGAGGTTCAACCTCTGTCTCTGTCTCTAGTAACAATCTTAAAAAAGTGTGGAACTGTAAAGATTTAGAAAATAACAGGGAAAGGAGAAAAATTTAAAGGACCTGGATAACATAACAAGATAAGTAACAAACAACTCAGTTATTAATCTTAACTTGGAATAAAAAATTCATATTTTAACCAGATAAGAAAAGATTAAAATCAATAACATTGAACACCTATTACATCTTACGTTTTAGGCACCACATTTACATATATTATCTTATTTTAAAACTTGCAAAAAATTAAATTAAAAT
This sequence comes from Mandrillus leucophaeus, assembly GCF_000951045.1. Classification (NCBI taxonomy): domain Eukaryota; kingdom Metazoa; phylum Chordata; class Mammalia; order Primates; family Cercopithecidae; genus Mandrillus; species Mandrillus leucophaeus. Next base: position 12,941 of record NW_012104009.1, read on the forward strand.
TATTGCATTTATTGTTTTTTGTTTATTTCTTTGTTTTATTTTACTTTAATTTATGGGATACATGTGTAGAACGTGTAAGCTTTGTTACACACGTATAGACATGCCATGGTGGTTTGCTGCACCTATCAACCCGCCATCTACATTAGGTATTTCCCCTAATGCTATCCCTCCCCAGAACCCCCATCCCCCATCAGGCCCCAGTGTGTGATGTCCCCTCCCTGTGTCCATGTGTTCTCATTGTTCAACTCCCACTTATGAGTGAGAATATTAGGTGTTTGATTTTCTGTTCCTGTGTTAGTTTGCTGAGGATGATGGTTTCCAGCTTCATCCATATCCTGGCAAAGGACATGAACTCAACCTTTTCATGGCTGCATAGTATTCCATGGTGTATATGTGCCACATTTTCTTTATCCAGTCTTATCATTAGTGGGCATTTGGGTTGGTTCCAACTCTTTGCTATTGTGAATAGTGCTGCAATAAACATATGTGTGCATATGTCTGTATAGTAGAAGGATTTATAATCCTTTGAGTATATACCCAGTAATGGGATTGCTGGGTCAAATGTTATTTCTGGTTCTAGATCCTTGAGGAATCACCACACTGTCTTCCACAATGGCTGAACTAATTTACACTTCCACCAACAATGTCAAGCTTTCCTATTTCTCCACATCCTCTCCAGCATCTGTTGTTTCCTGACTTTTTAATGATCGTCATTCTAACTGGTGTGAGATGGTATCTCATTGTGGTTTTGATCTGCATTTCTCTAATGACTAGTGATTTTATATATATATACACACACACACATATATCTATATATAATATATATTCTATGGATTTGAGCAGGTGTGTATATATAATATATAATACATACATATATGATGTATATATAATATATAATATATATGATGCATGTAATATAGAATATATATTATATGTAATTATATATAATAGATGTATATATAACTATATATAATATATGCATATAATATACATATATGTTGCACTTGTTTTATTGTGGCATATTTGAAGCATTGAAAGATTAAGTCACCTAAACTAAAACAAACTAAAAACTATAGCTTTTAAAAATTCCAAATCCTATATCTCCCCTCTAAAACACATAACTAGTCTTAAAATAAAACCATATATACACCCACAATTCCCTAACATATGAGTGTTTAGGTGTGTATGATGAAGCTTCTCAATCTTGTTCTTTAAACTTTAATCTCCTATTCTTTACGCAATTTCTTGCGTGTCAAACAATTGCAATTATAGTAAACAAAAGAGTTTATCCCCTATGGTGAAATATAATTTTCCATCCGAGTTGGTTATTTAGTCCCGTTACATAGGAGGCATGTCATAGGCAAGAACAGAAGTTATTTATTCATACACTGGGAAGAAAATGACTTTTGGCATTCTCACTTTCCTTGTTAAACAAATATTATCATTGTAGGTACTGAATATCTGCTATGTATTCAGAATTCACCTACCTTCTGTGGTAGGACCTGTAAAGTTATCACATGCTGTATAACATAAAGGTGAATAATGACAAGGAAAAGAAAAAAACCTCTTTTAGAAATTGGGATTCCAATGTTAAAATGTCAGTACTATTTAAATAAGTAAAGGGAAAAATGTATGGAGGGTAGTCTCTGAAGACACAGACAGAATAAAGCAATAGAAACCAAAAGAAAATTGGCATAGTCACTGAAACAGTGGTTCAAGACCCATAATAAGGCCATTCAACATATTATTTGCATAAATAAAATATGAATTTCTGCCAGGCTTCAATTTTCTAAAGAACATATTTAATCTTGTAACAGTTATTTTTTGCCACTTACACTACTGCATTTAATTGGAACAAATTTAGCTTTTATTTTAAGACATAATCATTTTATAAACATTAAAAAGAAAAAAGAAACACTCGAATTGACACAATGTTTTTTAAAAATTTTCATTAATGATGGAGTTCATCTAGATTTTCAGAGATGTTATAATACAAATAAAAGTTTTTCTCATAAATAGTGAAACACAGAATCTGAACTGTAATATTTTAAGAGTCTTTGGTTAGTCTCATGATTTCTATTCAATAGTGTACTTAAAAGTCCTAGCTAATGAAAACTTAAGACCAGTAAAAGAAATAAAAGTTATGCAAACAGGGAAAAAAATACAAATGTCTTTCACAGATGACACAATTGTCTATGTAGAAATCCCAAAGAATTAACAATAACAATAACAACCACAACAACAAAATTCGTGGAATAAGAAATTGCCAGGTTGCAGGATACATAGTATAAAAAAGTCAATTGCCTTTTTGTGTACCATCAGTAAATAATTGTAATTTGAAATTAAAAACACAATACCGTTTACATTAGCACCAAAAGAGAAATACTTGCTTAAATCTAACAAAATGTATGAAATATCTATATAAGAAAAATATATCTGATAAAGTAAACTAAACATATCTTTAAAAATTGGATAAGTATTCTACGTACATGAAAAGGAAGACTCAATATTGTCCATAAATTAGTTATCCTCAAATTGATCTATAGACTCAATGCAATCTCAATAAAAATCCCAAGAAAATTATTTTCTGGACACAGACAAGCTGATTCTAAAGTTTATATGGAAATTCAAAAGATCCAGTATAATCAACTTAATATTGAAGGAGAACAAAGTTGGAGGATTGACACTACCTGACTTCAAGACTTAGCAAGCAGCTATAATAAAGATAATATGCTATTTGTGTAAAAATAGACAAATAAATGGAATAAAATAGAGATCACAAAAATAGATTTACATAAATATAGTTAGCTGATGTTTGACAAATGAGCAAAAGCAATTTAAGGATAGTCTTTTTAACAAATGGTTAATATCTAGAATATCTATATGCACATCTGTATGCAAAAAAAACAAATATAGGCATAGACTTTAAAACTTTTACAAAAATTTACTCAAGATGGATAATACCCCTAAATGTAAAATGCAAAAATGATAAAAATCCTAGAAAATTACACAGGAAAAAATCTAGATGACTTTACATTTAGTGGCAACTTTTTGTATAAACACTAAAACCATGAAGTATGAAATAAAATTGATAAGTGGACTTCATTAAAATTACAGTATGTAGTAGAAACTGCTAATATAACGAAAAAAACAAGACACAAACTGGGGAAAATATTTGCAAAAGACACATCTGATAAAGGATTGTTAATGTATCATATACAAAGTAGTCTTTAAAGTCAACAATAAGGAGAAAAATAAAATTAAAAATGGGCAAAATAGGCCAGGCGCGGCGGCTCATGCCCATAATCCTAGCACTTTGGGAGACTGAGGTGGGCAGATCACCTGAGGTTAGGAGTTCAAGACCACCCTGGCCAACATGGTAAAACCCTGTCTCCACTAAAAGTACAAAAATTAGATGAGCACAGTGCTGCACGCCTATAATCCCAGCTACTCGGGAGGCTGACGCAGGAGAATAGATAGAAATCGGGAGTAAGCTGAGATGGCGCCATTGCAGTCCAGCCTGGGTGACAGAGTGAGACTGTCTCAAAAAACAAACAAACAAACAAAAAATGAACAAAAGATCTAAATAGACACCTAACCAAAGAAGATATGCAAGGGGCAAATAAACATATGTGAAGATGTTCAACATCACATGTCATTAAAGAATTGCAAATTAAAACAACAATTAGTACCACTACACATGTATTATAATGTCTAAAATTTAGACCACTGACAACATCAACTGCTGGTGAGGATGTGGAACAACAGAAACTCTCTTGTATCACTGGTGCAGATGCAAAATGGTACAGCCACTTTGGAAGATAGTTTGGCAGATTCTTACAAAACTAAATTCACTCTTGTTGTGTAATTCAGTGATAAACTCCTTGTTATTTTCTGAAATAATTTGAGAATTTATATCCACACAAATGCTGCACTGGGATGTTAAAAGCAGCTTTATTTATAATTGTCAAAATTTGGAAGCCACAAAGATATAATTCAATGCATAAATATATAAATAAAATGTACATATCCACAGTGTAACGTTATTTAACAACCGAAAATTAAGCTATGAACCCACGATAAGACATAGATGAACCTTAACAGTATCTTGCTAAGTAGGAAAACCCAAAACTATGGTGACTGTAAAATAATCAGTAGCTATTACTCAAGGATGGGGTACAGGGAAGGGAGGGGTAAAATAGGCAGATTACAAAGGAATTTTAGGGCATTAGGATTTAGGATTTCTATTATGTATGATACTATGGTGGTGGATACATGCCATTACATATTTGCTCAAACCTATAGAATATACAATCAAGGATGAACTTAATGCATACTATGGATTTTGGGTGATAATTATGTGTCATTGCAGGCTCATTGGCAGTGTCAAATTTACATTCTAGTGCAGGATGTTGATAGTGGGGAAAGCCGTGTTTGTGTGTGGCATGATGGGGGGAATGGATTGGAAAGGAAGTATGTGGGAACTCTACATTCTGCTCGAGTTTTTATGAACCTAAATTTTCTCTTAAAAAATTTATTAATTTACAAAAATCAGTGATATGATGCAGCAATTTAAAGGCTGATTTTCATTTAATTTAGTGAGATGAAAGATGCTCTACAATAAGCTTATAGTGAGTTAAAAGTATGCCATCCCAAGATATGCCATTCTGCTATATCAGCTGTTTTGAGTTAACATACTTGGAAAACAGAACTTATAAGAAGATCACTCTGAACTTATTGTTATTTCATAAAAGCCAGAGATGAAAAGTCTATGTGAAAAAATCTCCTCTTTATAGTAGGAGGAAAATAACATTGTTATCATCAAGAATAAGAAGTTGAGATGAGAGAGTTCTGTGAAGAATTTGTCAAAGAAACTTTTATCTCGTATCCTCTCCACATAATTTATTTGCGTTTTCACAACTTACTACCTTTTGTCCAATTCAGTATGTGTGTTCAACTATATCTTCGGCTCTTCATTTCTTTATGTGGTGTTCTGTGTCGCATAAAATTTATATTAAATAAATCTGTATGCTTTTCTCCATTGATCTGTCCTATGTCAATGTAATTATTGGTTCCAAAAAACCCTAAGAGGGTAGTAGTTAAATTTTACCTCCACTACACTCATCATCTTTAATATTATGGGCACAGCAGTGACCTTGTCATTTGCAGCAAATGCAAATTGTTATTATCTCAATTTCAATCAATGCACACTTTGAACCTAATTCTGCATGTCTAGTACTAGGACCTTGATATCAATAATATTTTGACTTTGATTTAACCTCAATTGATGAATCTTAACTTTTCACAATCTTTCACATTTCTCCTTCCGTTTTTCTCTTTCCTACTAGTGTAAATGCTAAGTTCAATTATTTCAATTACTTCATTGCATACATTACAAATTTCTTGACCTTCTCTTTCTGTCTCATTTGGCCAAACCTTCACACAGGTTATGTCCAATTTTAAAGTTACTTCATGCCTACAGGTGTTCCAATGAACTTACAAGAACAAAAAGGAGAAGGAAGAGGAGAAGGAGGAAGAAGGAAGGAGAAAGGAAGAGGAGAATGATGAAGCTTATCTCACTTTAATTTTATGACTACAAAGCTCTTATAGGCCCTTAAATTTAACTAGAAATCACACTATAGTACCTAATTGATTAACGCTTCTGGGCCTCTGATGACTTTTCAAACTTCTCATTTTCCTCAAAATTCCAGCGTTACTGCACTATTCTCTATTTAGTTGATGTACTTGTTTCCTATTTTACTGGAAAACATGATAATCATTTTTTTCTTTAAGTAATCATTCCTTTTTCACCACAATCAACCCACTGAACAACATTTATGACCATTTAACCTGACTTCTCTCTTGCTGTGTAAAACTTTTTATGCTCCTATTTAAGGCCACTTTCTTCCTAGATGTCATTCTTTCCTGCCTTCTTAATAATATTGCTTTAGAAAATTAAACACTTTTTTTCCTTCATCATTAATTTTTTTTTCACTAATGGATTGCTTCTGTCAATGAAAGACATTGTTATTTGTGGTTTTGACTTGCATTTCTCTAATGACTTGTGATGATGAGCTTTTTTTCATGTTTGTTGGCCACATAAATATCTTCCTCTGAGAAGTGTCTGTTCATATCCTTCACCCACTTTTTGATGGGGTTGTTTGTTTTTCTCATAAATTTATTTAAGTTCCTTGTAGATTCTGGAGGAATAGGAATGCTTTATTGCTGTTGGTGGGAATGCAAATTAGTTCAACCATTGTGGAAGACAGTGTAGCCATTCCTCAAGGATCTAAAACCAGAAATTCCATTTCATGCAGCAATCCCATTGCTGGTTAGATACCCAAAGGATTATAAATCATTCTACCAAAAAGACACATGCACAGGTATGTTTATTGCAGCACTATTCACAATAGCAAAGACTTGGAACCAACCCAAATGCCCATCAATGATAGATTGGATAAAGAAAATATGGCACATATACACCATGGAATACTATGCAGCCATAAAAAAAGAATGAGATCATGTCCTTTGCAGGGACACGGATGAAGCTGGAAACCATCATTCTCAGCAAACTAACACAGGAACAGAAAACCAAACATTGCATGTCCTCACTCATAAGTGAGAGTTGAACAATGAGAACACATGGACACAGAGAGGGGAACATCACACACCAGGGCCTGTCAGGGGGTCAGGGACGAGGGGAGGGAGAGCATTAGGACAAATACCTAATGCACGTTAAAAACTAGATGATGGGTTGATGGCTGCAGCAAACCGCCATGGCTCATGGATACCTATATAACAAACCTGCACATTCTGCACATGTATTCCGGAACTTGAAGTACAATTTTTAAAAAAAGATAGTGTTATTTGGTTCATCTTAAGAAAAACAAAACAAACCAAAATAAAATCAAATACACCAAAAACCTATTGATGTTTCCTTCTGTAACCACTGTTCTACTTCTCTGTTCTGATAATCTGCTCTTATTGTTCTCAAATTCTCTCCTATCTCCCTCCAAACTGTTTCAATCAGTTTTTGCTTCAATAATCTACCAAAACTTGTTTTAGTGGTCATCAACATCTTGATTTCAGAATCTGATGGTCAGTAATCAGTTTTAATCTAATTTTGCCACTAGCAGCATTTGACATTAGAGATTACTCTCTAACTTTTAAAGTCAGAAAAACCAGGATATGACAATCTCCTGATTTTGCTGCTACCTCATGAATTGATGTTTGTCTCCTTTTTTGGTTCCTTCTCATCTCCTGACCTTCTAATTTCAGCATGTACCAGAGATTCATTTTTGAAATTCTTTTACATTTATTTTTAATCTCATTGCAATTTTCTCCAGCCTCACTGTTTTAAATACTATCTAATAGATATTACCAAATTTATGTCCCCAACCATGACCTCTCTCCAAGTTTCAACCTCATATACTTTGCCTCCTATTAGTCATCTTCACGTGTCCCTCTAATAAGAATTCCAACCTTTCCACTTCCAAAGCTGAAACTGTGATCTACCTCTCTTCCTTCACTCCCCAAAATGTGTCTCTTTCTCAGTCTTCTTCATATCATATAATGGTTCATCCTTTAGTTACTCAGGTCAAACACTTTGAGTTATTCATCTTTCTTAGTATGTTTGTGCTACTACAACACAATACCAGAGATATGATAATTTATTAATAATGAAAATTTATCTCTTATAGTTCTAGAGGCTGGAAAGCCGAAGCTCAACATGCCAGCAGGTTCTCTTCAGTGTCTGGTGAAAGCCTATTTCCCGTCGATTGGTGCTGTCTAGGTGTCCACATCCCTTCTAGGTGAAGGGATGAAGGGGCAAAGCTGAGGTCAAATGGTAGTTCCTCTAGTCCTTTTATAAGGCACTAATCCATTCATGAGAATGAAGTCCTCATGACTTAATCACTTCCCAAAAGGCCCCAACTCTTAATACAACCACAGCGGGAATTAAGTCTCAATCTGAATTATGGAAGTGATACGAATATTCAAACCCACAGCAACATAATCCATTGCTTCGACCCACAGTACAGACCTCAAAGATAAGTTCTATCTGTAAATGTACTCAAAATTGCATCATTTCACACTACTTCCAACTTCTATGATAGTCAAATGTACAATAACTCTCAATTAGAACACTTCAGTAGCTTCCCAACAAGTCTCAATGCTTCAGTGTTTGCCTTGCTAAAGTTTATTCTCGACAACCCAGAAGCCAGAATCATCCATTAAAAACATAATTCAGGTCAGATCGCACCATTCTTCTAAATACCCCAGTGGCTTTCTCTAATAAAGATGCAGAGTAAAAGATTAAGTCAACGTGAAGATCTTTCAGGCTCTAGAAAATATGATCCTCATAATTCTCAAATTTTATCTCCTAGTAATCGTCTCCTCACTTATTTCACTTTGACTTCCTCTACTTTTGCTTTTGCTAAAACATATTCAAGCATTCTCCAGCCTCAAGGCCTTTGCACTAAAACATTGTATATACTTAGTTAATAATATCAAAGGATTCATGAAATCACCAAAATACATTAGACTAGCATGGTATGCAAAAATAGACACCTTAATACAGACACATAAAACAAAGGTGATAAAAAGGGGTTACGTTTCAGGATGAAAACCAAAATAGAGACAATCCTTCTAGACAATTCAAGTGGAAGTGTATACACTGCGTCAGCAACTGTATTTTATATACTATTAATGACACCATTAGCAAACTATAGACAGTATATTCAGGATAAACATTTAATTACTGTCGATTAATTGACCGGTTTGCATTAAACAGAAACTCTTGAAAAAACACCTTCAGAAATGTTTAGTTGAAGTAGAGTTTGACAAATTATTTTCTGAAGTAGTATTAGTCACCAGATAATCCTATGTCTTAAAACTTGGTGCTGTAATGATGAACAATCTAGTCTGGATAAGTTAAATCATCACAGATTTTTTTTTTTTTTTTTTTTTTTTTTTACGATCTGGTTTTAGTTATAAAGAACTTAGCAGACATTCCTGTAAATGTTTTCACTTAGTAAACTAAAACCATATTTTACAATATGCATTTTTGGATATCATAGTCAACAAGGAGAATACTAAATTTATGACAGATGCACTGCTTGGAAAAGTACCAACTGTACAATAACTTTTAATACTGTCTTTTTATTATCAATACAGTTTCAAATGTTAATATCAACTTGAATACAAATCTGGAAGTATTATTCTCTAAGAATATAAGAGTTGAATTGAAATAGAATATTAGAATAGAATATTTAACCAATGGTTTTATGGCAGTTGAAGTAGAGTGACAAATTCTCATTTTAGTATTAACTCTTAGGTATTTGAGTGTGTTTTATGACAGATACATTATCCAAAATATTTCATATCTGTATAAAAAGTTTGAGTTAAGATAATCCTCTTGCATCTGTTTATTCCCTCCCCCAACCCCACCATTGCATCAAGAGATTATTATAGGGCATATACAGGATAAAATAAGAAATTACTTTGTGATAAGTCTGCAATCTTCAAATATCTTTTAGAATTATCATTAGAAACCTGCTTTGTAACCCTGACTGGAGGCCTTTGATGTGTCACCATTTTCTTTTTTTTTAATTAATTTTTTATTATTATTATACTTTAAGTTCTAGGGTACATGTGCATAATGTGCAGGTTTGTTACATATGTATACTTGTGCCATGTTGCTGTGCTGCACCCATCAACTCGTCAGCACCCATCAACTCGTCATTTACATCAGGTATAACTCCCAGTGCAATCCCTCCCCCCTCCCCCCTCCCCATGATAGGCCCCGGTGTGTGATGTTCCCCTTCCCGAGTCCAAGTGATCTCATTGTTCAATTCCCACCTATGAGTGAGAACATGCGGTGTTTGGTCTTCTGTTCTTGTGATAGTTTGCTAAGAATGATGGTTTCCAGCTGCATCCATGTCCCTACAAAGGACACAAACTCATCCTTTTTTATGGCTGCATAGTATTCCATGGTATATATGTGCCACATTTTCTTAATCCAGTGTGTCACTGATGGACATTTGGGTTGATTCCAAGTCTTTGCTATTGTGAATAGTGCCACAATAAACATACGTGTGCATGTGTCTTTATAGCAGCATGATTTATAATCCTTTGGGTATATACCCAGTAATGGGATGGCTGGGTCATATGGTACATCTAGTTCTAGACTTGAGGAATCGCCATACTGTTTTCCATAATGGTTGATTTTTACTTGCCTTTTCTTTCAATTATTTCTTCCAATTTTTTTCAAACTTAGGTTAACTTGAATACAACTAGATCAAGGATCAGCTGAAAACAATGAAACTATATCTAGAATATTTTAAATGAAAGCTACTCAGATGTGCTTTAGATACTCAACTGTGCTTGGAGATAGACTCTATACTCAAGAATTTGCTTTTTTAAAATGTCTTTTAAAAGTTTTCAGAAAAAACTTGAAATTTATTTCTAAAGACAGTAAAATGAGTAACATTTATCCCAGTGACAGGGAAAGTAGTTTCCTGAAAATTTTCTGACCATTTTTCACCCTATCTTTTAAAGAATTTTGGTGATCTTCTTTACTTATGATAATGGTTTGTTGTTTTGTATAGCTTTGCTATCTTCAGGTCAGAGAAATTCTTGGTATTCTAAGCCTCACAATTGCATTTGAAGATTCTTATGAAAGAACATCATTTAAAGACATCTCTTGGCTGAGTGCGGTGGCTCACACCTGTAATCCCAGCATTTTGGGAGGCCAAGGCGGGTAGAACACTTGAGGTCAGGAATTCGAGACCAGCCTGGCCAACATGCTGAATCCCCATCTCTACTAAAAATGTAAAAAATTAGCTGAGCATGGTGGTGCATGTTTGTAATCCCAGCTACTTAGAGGCTGAGGTAGGAGAATTGCTTGAACCCTGGAAGTGGAGGTTGCAGTTACTTGAGAATGTGCCACTGCACTCTAGCCTGGGTGAAAAGTGTGATGCTCCGTCTAGAAAAAAAAAAAAAAAAAAAAAAAAGACATCTCTTGATTATGTGATTCAGAAAGTAGAAATCAGCAAAATATTAAACATAAATTATAACTTTTCAACAAAATTCTTCTGGGAATGAATAGATTGTATGCTCTATCATTTAGCAGAAGAGATTTATTATGTGGTATACATTTATATAGAATATGATATATAACACTTTATCATATACTATATAATGTTTTATACATATATAAATATTTAAGTATATAATATTTGATATATATGTATTTGGCAAGTAAATTAATTAACTTGGAGGAACAGTGTTGAGGTTTAAACAGAAATGTTTTGCTCTTGTACCAGAGAATCTCGTAGGAACATTTTTACATTTTAATAAATATTTAACATTAACTGAGCACATTCTGTTAGTAAATGATCTATTTTTTCACAAAGTAGATAAAATGATTATTAGCTCATTTAAATAATAAAATATGAAACCCTAAAAATTTTGTGTTTAAGGGTGACATGAACTTTGTGAAATAGTAAAAGCTCCATTCTATTTTCCTTCCAGTTGTAAATTTTTTCTGACACTGGGAAATCTGCTTCTTGGTTTCATTTATTGGTTCTACTGTTACATTTCAGAATAAAGTAAATCTTAGCTCTCATTTTTAAGATAGAGCACAAAAGTATGTGAAGTCAACTGGTCAACTAATTTTCAATAAGGATGCACAGAAGGCATGATAGAGAAATGATAGGCTCTCAAATAAATAGTCTTGGAAAAACTGGATTTCCACAAGCAAAAGAATGAAATTAGGTCCTTATCTTGCATTATATACAAGCAACTCAAATAGTCAACACAAATTGATTAAAGACCTAAATGTGAGTCCTGAAACCATAAAACCTTATAACAAAAAGGAAAAAAAAAATCTTATTGATATTGGACCTAGCAATGTTTTTTAGATAGGATGACCAAAGCACAAGTAATACAAGATAAATTACAAATGAAATTATATGAAACTGAAACGCTGTGTACGTCAAAGGAAACAAAATGAAATGTCAGCCTGTGGTATGGGAGAAAATATTTGCAAACCATATATCTGATAAAGCGTTAATTTCCAAAATACATAAGGAACTCACACAACTCAATAGAAAACAAACACAAAACCCCAAATAACTTGATTTTTAAAAAATTTTTCTTTTATTCTTATTTTTTATGGCTACATAGTAGGTGTATATATCTATGGGTTACAGGAGATATTTTGATATCAGGCATGCGATGCATGATAATCACATCAGAGTAAACAGAGTTCTGTCCCCTAAAGCATTTATATGTTTTGTTACAAACAATCCAATTATACTATTTTAGTTATATTTAAATGTACAATTAAATTGTTTTTGACTACAGTAAAACTGTTGTGCTAGCAAATACTAGGTCCTATTCATTCTTTTTAATTATTTTTTGTACGCATTAACCATCTCCACATCCCCCCATCCCCGCCACTATCCTTCGCAGACTCTCGTAACCATCCTTCTGCTCTCTATTTCCAAGAGTTTAATTGTTTTATTTTTAAGCTCCTGCAAGTAAATGAGAAGGTGCAATGTCGACTTTCTGTGACTGGCTTTTTTCACTTAACATAACGACCTCAAGGTCCATCCATGTTGTTGCAAATGATGGTACCTTATTATTTTTTATGGCTGCATAGTACTCCATTGTGTACATGTACCACATTTTCTTTTTACATTCATCTGATGATGGACACCTGGGTTTCTTCCAAATATTGGCTATTGTGAGTAGTGCTGCAACAAACATGAGGGTACAGATATATCTTGAATACACTCATTTACATTCTTTTGGATATATACTCAACAGTGAGATTACTGAATTGTAGCTCTATTTTTAGTTTTTTGAGGAACCTCTAAACTGTTCTCCATCATGGTTGTACTAATTTATATTCCCATCAACAGTGTACAAAAGTTCTCTTTTCTCCCTCTCCTCATCAGCATTTGTTATTGCCTGTCATTTGGATAAAAACCATTTTAACTGGGGTAAGATCATATCTCATTGTAGTTTTGATTTGCATTTCTGTGATAATCATTCTCTGATGTTGAGCATATTTTTAGAACAAACAACCTAATATAAAAACTACACAAAGGACCTGAACACACATTCCTTTTTTATAACTGTCATCCATTTTATGTTGACAGGTATATAAAAATGCTGCTTCCTCATTAGTCATCAGGAAGATACAAATCAAAACCACAATAAGGTATTACCTAATTTCTGTTAGTATGGCTATTATCAAGAAGACAAGAGCTAACAGTATCAGCAAGGCAGTGGAGAAAGCAGAACCCTTATACACTGCTGGTGGAAATGTAAACTGGTCCAATTATTGAGGAAAATGGTATGAAAGTTTCTAAAGAAATTAAAAATTGAACTACCATATGATCTAGCAATCCCTCTTTTGCATATATACACAGAGGAAATTAAATCACCACTTTATAAAAATATTGCATTCCCATGTTCACTACAGCATTATTCACAATAACCATAATATGGAAACAACTGAAGTGTCTGTCAAAAGATGACTAGATAAAAAACTATGGTCTATGTATATATAAATACACAATAGGATATTATTCTGCCTTAGAAAAGGAGATCTTGCCATTCATGACAACATGCAGGATGCTCACTTATTTCTTACTTGGGCCTTGATAATGTTGAAAACTAGAGTGCCCTCAATCTCCAATAATTTAACAAACCTTTAAAACCTTGAATCATTGAGGCCTTTCTAGCCTTCCTGAATTTTGATGGTGGCAATTTTCTGTTGGAACCCATGTTGACAAACTAATTAGCTATGCCCTCAGGCACATCATCTAAGTGAACTAACCCTCAGTTTTGTCAAATGTAGAAAGGTGGTGATAATAGCTCCTGGTTCTTAGGGTAATTATGAGAATTGGTAATATATTGAAATGCTTAATAAAGCATATGCAATATGCAAGGCACATATTAAGCAATAGGTCTTATAAGGTCTGATGGTCTAGTCTCATGTCATCTGGATCTGAAACTGGAATTCTGCAAGGGTTCAATAGCAAGAGTGACTTGGCAGTAAGAAAATAGACAATGGATGGAAAATATGTGCATCACCTTTTTTTGACCTAGGATTGGAAAGTTTCATACCTATTTTCAATCTTTGCCATAGATGAAAATTTTATAATTTTATGATAAAATAAATTTTTCACATTTATTTTTCTATTTTCCTTGATTTTTTTGAGGATTAATTCCCCAAGAAAGTTTAAGTAAGAATGAATTGGATACAAAATGTATTATTTTATAAACCTTACACTCTACACTGATATTTGCAAATTGTGGCCTGGTTATCTTTGGATGAAAGCATATGTACTTTATGTATTGTTTTTTAACTTAATAATTAATTTTTTTAGACTCCACTTACTGTTTGGCATTAAAAATCAGCTGGGACCATAACATGAGTGCCAGTAATAACCACTTTTTCCTTGACTCCCTAAATATAATATAATCTGAATAAAAGTAGTAACTGAATCCCATATCTCCCCTTTTTCCAATCTCATTAGTACCATTCTTTCTACAGGATTTTTTTTTTTTTTTTAGTACAATGACTTTCAGTAGATTCTGACATCAGTATTTGTAATAGTTTCATTCCTGGCTGGACTACAGATATATGTGATAAGGTGATATGGTTTGGATCTGTGTGCCAACCCAAATCTTTTGTTGGATTATAATTTCCAATATTAAAAGTGGGGCCTGGAGGAGGTGATTGGATAGATCATAGGAGTAGATTTCTCATGAATGGTTTAGTAGCATCTCTTGGTGCTGTTCTTGTGATAGTGAGCTTTCATGATATCTGGTTGTTTAAAAGTGTGTGGCACCTCCTTCCCTCTGTCTTGCTCATTCTCTGGCTACATGACTTCCCTGCCCCTCCTTCACCTTCTGCAATGATTGTAAGTTTCCTGAGGCCTTTCCAGAAGCTGAGCAGATGTCAGCATCATGCTTCTTATACAGCCTCCAAAACTGTGAGGCAATTAAACCTCTCTTCTCTATAAAGTACTCCATCTCAAGCACTTATTTACAACAATACCAGTGCCAGTGAATATAAAGGGGCTCTCAGCACTGTTTTTTGTTAATTTTTTTTATGAGCTAGGACTGCGGGTACTTTGTAATTCAACCTGGTTTCCTCCTTATTAGTGAATTCACAAGTATTTGGAATGAGTGACAAAGAGTGGATTCATGGATTCATATGACTAGGAAGTAAACTAGATATAGACTTAAAATCTTCAGGGAAAAAAAAGGCTATAAAATATAAGAGAAACACATTCTTGGTCTATTGTACTTTAATTGTGAGAATTAAGAAAAGTGACTTTATCTCTGGACCTATGTAAAAATAACAGTTGCCGACAAGGTTAAAATTAAAAGATAGAAGATATTTCTTCAATGATTAATTGAATTCAGCCCCTTCAATGACAACAACAGCTCATAATTACTGACCATTTCACCATGCTAAGTATTTATTTTTCATTTTCTCATTTAGACCTCATGAAGGAGGAACACTATAAGTTACATAATTTGCCCAAAGTCACACAGTTAGTATGTGCTAAAGCTTGAATCTGAAACTAAAACTACTTAACTCTAAAGCAACTAATAATGCTTATGGCACTAAACCAGGCTGAGGAGTTTGGAGTTTGAAATTCAGAGATGGGCCAAAAACTGTCTCGGATAACTCAGAATCCATAACTGAGTGAAGTTCTTGTTGCCACTAAAGTTTGTCATCTAGACTACTTATCTCTCACAATCAAGATATGTTACTTAAAAATCAAGAAAAATAGAAGTAATTTAAAAAATTGCAAGCTAAACAGCAAAATAAACTATCAATAAAGTAAACAGACAACCTACAGAATGGGAGAAAATATTCACAAACTATGCATCTGGCAAAGGTCTAATATCCAGAATCTATAAGGAACTCAAATAAATCAACAAACAACAAACTAACAACCCCATTAAGGAATGGATAAAAAACATAAACAGACATTTCTCAGAAGAAAATATGCACATGGCCAATAAGCATATGAAAAATGCTCGGTATCACTGATTATTAGAGAAATGTAAATCAAAACCATGATGAAATATCATCTCACACCAATCATAATGGCTGGTAGCATTCTTTTTTATCAAAAAGTCAAAAAGTAACAGTTGCTGACAAGGTTACACAGTAAAAGGAATGCTTATACACTGCTTGTGGGAATGTAGTTCAGACACTGTGGAAAGCAGTTTGGAAATTTCTCAAAGAACTTAAAATAGAAAACCATTCAACCCAGCTATCCTATTACTGGATATATACACAAAGGAATATACATCATTCTACCATAAAGACACATGCACATGTATATTCATAGCAGCACTATTCACAATAGCAAAGGCATGGAATCAACCGAGATGCCCATCAACAGTGGACTGGATAAAGAGAATATGGTACATATACACCATGGGGTACTATGCAATCATAAAAAAGAATGAAATTGTGTCTTTTGTAGCAACATGAATGGAGCCGAAGACCATTATCCTAAGAAGGTTAATGCAGGAACAGAAAACCAAATACCGTATGTTCTCACTTGCAAGTGGGAGCTAAACATTGAGTACACATGGGCACAAAGATGGAAACAGTGGACACGGGACTCTACTTAAGGGTGAAGGCTGGGAGAAGGGTGAAGATTGGAAAACTACCTATTGGATATTATGCTGATTACGTGAATGACAAAATTATCTGTATACCAAATCCCTGCAACACGCAATTTACCTATGTAACAAATCTGTGCATGTACCCCTTAAAGCTAAAATAGAAGTTGGAAAGAAAAAATATGCAAGTTAAAAAGAAAAAAAAGGAGCTTTAGAGATTCTTTGTAAAAATCAAAATCTTTTTGAAACTTTATAGAAACTTTGTAGTAATGAGCTAATCCATTCAACGTTTTCTCTCCCGTAATTATAGCTTATAACCATTACCTCCTCCGAGATTTTTTCAAAATGTTTGTTCAGAACAGTGATCCAGACAAAAGCTGATTATTTGAGGAAACATTCTGTCTCTAAGGTCTGTATGATAGTGTATTCAACGCACACATCTAACACCATTCAAGCCATTCAAGTACTGAGCTCACTTAGTACTGTGAGCTCACAATTACCTTAGGGCCACAAAACTTAAATACTCTTAAACAAACCCCAATGTATAATTACTTAAATGTCTCCTACCAACTCTATTTAAAACTCAAAATAATTCAGACTCTTTCCCCATTACTTAGAGTTGTAGTTCTTTAGACTTCTGTACCGTAGCCAATACTTCTGCTACAGAAACTTCAGTTATGAATGCAGAAGAAAAAAAATGTTAATGTAAGAACATTTCTAAAATAAAAATGTAAAAATGTTATATATGATTTACTATTGCATCATATCTAATAACAAAACCACGACCACAACCACAACTACCATATCAACAAAAAGAACTAAAGATGTCGCTATGCAAGCACGGAAAATATACAGCAATGTAGGAATAATTAAATAATTAGGATGCAACAACCTAATGGGATGTTATGCAATCATTAAAAATAGTTTCAAAATTGTTTAAGGTAGCATCGTACAATAGAACCATCAGCAATAAAGAAAGTTTCTATATATGCACTGTCTGTTGTAGTTGCTAATAGTCACATGCAGTTATTGAGGCTTAGGTATGTGACTAGTGTGACAGATTAATTTTATATAATTTTAATTAATTTAAATTTGAATTTGAGTTTATATTTTCAGTTTTTATACACAATCATGTAACATGCTTGTACTTACAAAGGAGAAAGTTGTAAAAATGGAGAAAACATGGACAGTGAGTAGCAAAATTTAAACAAACCTTTGTGCTTGTAGTAAAACAGATTGGGGTTATTAGCTCACACACGTATACCAAAAGAGTGTTTAGACTCAGTTCTTTTTCAAGTAGGGCACTTGTTTGCATTTAAAATATTGAGCAAGCAAATAGAAGCTAGCTCATTTTTCATTATTTTAGGAATAAAAATTCTCATTTGAAAATATATTTAAATAGAAATATTTAAATAATCTTTTAAGTTATTTTAAAAATTACATGTATGGTTCCTTTGTATAAATTATTATATTCATTCATTTTTATTTATGTTGTTTCAAATGATAATGAAATTGATTCTTTGATTAGTGTTCATGTATATTTTATCTGACTCATTGGTTACCATATTATAATCTGTCAATCTTAATGTCTAGTGGTAATGATGATGTATAAAGTGTTGTTTCCAGAAATATTTGGAAAATGTTACTGGACTTTCTCACACATCATGACAAGAAACCCACAAAGGTTTGACAAGAAATCAAGCTTGATTTTTGAAAACCAAAATCCGTTTCAATTCTTTTGATGAATTTATTTATCATTCTTTCTGTTGTTTCTAATTCCCAATCCACGGTGAAAGTTTATTTCTTCTGAGAATAGTCATCTCGTAGCATTAACAATGAACCAATATAATGAAACATCATAAAACAAATATTCAATTACAAAACATAATTGGAGCTTCCCCTATATTAAAATGTTCCTAGTTATTACGTAGTATCAAATACTTGTTATGCTCAATGGTCTATGAATAATTTATAGCTTACTCTGTTATTTGACAACAACATTTTAATAAATAAGATTCCTCAGCATTTTACAATTCTGATTATAGTTTGGTATAGACTTTCATTAATGCCCATATTTATGGACTTATGAACAAACTTTAATAACATGCTGGGCTTTAAGGGGTTGTTGTGAGTTACTTTTGACATTGTTTATGGAAAGGCACCATTTTAAGCCCAAATCATTACTATGTTTTCCTGAAACACACATCTATGAATCAGGATATTTCAGAAATGGAATATGAAATAATACACACAGTTCTCTTCTCTTTTTGGAAAGAGCTAAGTACACAGAATTTCCCAGCCAAGTACATGCAGAATTTCCCAGCTAAATACACTCAGGATTTTCCAGAATTAAAAATAATATATAAATATATATGTATAATTCTGTACTTTCGTCAACTTTGTGTGTATATAAAGTAAATAATAATCACTAGCCAAAAGCATCATGCTTTAAAAACTGAGGCAAATAAATTGTATTGCAAGTTATTTGAAGAAAAATAGTTTTACTATTACCTAGCACATTTGCACATGCTGGTCATTTTGTGCATTTGGACTTCCTCAGGCCCAAGAAGCCAAATCCACCAACCCATCTTTAATATTCTCAGGACAAAGTAGGAAAAAAAAAAATGCAACAAACGTTTGAGATTCAAAATGGCAGTACTTTTTGGCATATGTCAATAGTATTAGGAAAAAAAAAAAAATTTCAAATCCTGAACATCATGTGCTAAAGTTCTGTCTTAATAATTATGTAGAGAAGAATATCTGATATGATCTTTTTGACCTTCCTCCTTCTTAAGCACAAACAACTGTAATTTAAAAATTCTAGACTGGGCGCGGTGGCT
This sequence comes from Mandrillus leucophaeus, assembly GCF_000951045.1. Classification (NCBI taxonomy): domain Eukaryota; kingdom Metazoa; phylum Chordata; class Mammalia; order Primates; family Cercopithecidae; genus Mandrillus; species Mandrillus leucophaeus. Next base: position 32,449 of record NW_012104009.1, read on the forward strand.
CACTCCTGTAATCCCAGCACTTTGGGAGGCAGAGGTGGGCGGATCATGAGATCAGGAGATAGAGACCATCCTGGCTAACACGGTGAAACCCCGTCTCTACTAAAAATACAAAAAATTAGTGGGGCATGGTGGCGGGAGCCTGTAGTCCCAGCTACTCAGGAGGCTGAGGCAGGAGAATGGGGTGAACCCGGAGGCGGAGCTTGCAGTGAGCCGAAATCGCGCCACTGCACTCCAGCTAGACCGTCTCAAAAAAAAAAAAAAAAAAAAAAAAAAAAAAAAAAAAAAAAAAAAACCAAAACACGGGCCCCTCAAAAAAAAAAAAAAAAAAAAAAAAAAAAAAAAAAAAAAAAATCTAGAAGCTGAATGCCTGTGATGACTCACACGCCTGTAATCCCAGCACTTTGGGAGGCCAAGCCAGGAGGACTATCTGAGGTCAGGAGTTCGAGACCAGCCTGGTTAACATGGTGAAACCCCGTGTCTACTAAAAATACAAAAAATTAGTCAGGAACGGTGGCATGCACCTGTAATCCTAGTTACTCGGGAGGCTGAGGCAGGAGAATCGCTTGAACCCAGGAAGAGGAGGACTTGAGATCATGCCATTGCACTCCAGCTTGAGAAACAAGAGTGAAACTCTGTCTCAAACAAAACAACAAAACAAAACAAAATAAAACAAAATCTATAAGCTAAGTGAAAATGAAAAATTAAATTTAAAAAATAAAAGAAAATAAAGCAATAAATTAGGACCCTGAGGTGTCTCTCTGAAGAAAATGTTCAGCCTGTCCACTCCTTAGATTGTATTCCTGTCTTGGTGAGGAGATACAAAACGATTTCCAGGTAGGTTAGATAATCTGACAATGTGCAGCTACATGGACATTCAATGGGGAGATGTATAGAAGTGAGTTGTATGGGCCGGGCGTGGTGGCTCATGCCTGTAATCCCAACATTTTGGGAGGCAGAGGCAGGTGGATCACGAGGTCAGGAGTTCGAGATCAGCCTGACCAACGTGGTGAAACCCTGTCTCTACTAAAAATACAAAAACTATCCAGGCATGGTGGTGTGTGCCTGTAATCCCAGCTACTCAAGAGGCTGAGGCAGGAAGATCGCTTGAACCTGGAAGGTGGAGGTTGCAGTGAGCCGAAATAATGACACTGCACTCCAGCCTGGGCAACAGAAAGAGACAACAGAAACAGAAAGAGACTAAAAAAAAAAAAAAAAAAAAAAAAAAAAAAAAAAAAAGGGAGCTGTATGTAAGATGAAGTTAATTGAGGCAGCCAACAAGGCTTCTCCAGTTTCTAGAATGACGTGAGAGAGCAGCAGGATTTTCCTATGACCCTAACATATTTGCATGTGTTAGAAGAGACAAAATCCACTTGACATGAACATATTATGAACATACTGTATTAGTAGAATAGAAATGTAACAAGAGGGAGCTATGGAAATGAAGATGCAGGTATTTCAGAGGATATCAGTATAAAGGCTGGCAGTGGCAACATCCAGACTGAAGGATGTACAGACCTCTGCAGCTCACAGCACTGAGAGGCATCAACAAATGATCTGACAATGCAGCTAAATTTATGACAATGTAGATGTCAACCAAGGAACAATGATGAAGAGGAAAAAAATTCCCTAGGAACTGCATTTAAACCTAACCTAAAATGTTTTACCTGGAATTAACCTACGTTAAATCAGGCAGAATAGGCCTAAAGTATTAAGTTCAATATATACAAATTAGAAGTTACTTCTTTTTGCATGCTTGAATTTGTAAATGAGTCCCTTGTCAACTGTGTTCTTACTAGAAGGGACCTTACAAATCATCAATGCAACCTTGATTTCTAACCAACATCAAGAGGCAGGGAGACGTTAATTGACTCAGAAATGTAAGTACCCAAGCAACGAGCAGCAAATCCAGAACCACAGTCCTTTTTCCTGCTTTCCAGTTCTTTCTGCTATATCTCTTTACCTCTTTTTAATAATTTATCATTATTAAAGAATCATTTATGAATTTATTGTATGCTTGACAGGTGAGAACTAACAATGTGTCATTCTTGCCTTCAAGAGATATTCAAATATTGCTATGTGTTAGGAGTAACTTTTGCCTCTGGGTTTCTGGAAGCAAATGAAGGCCATTTTTATTATTAACACAACTCAAAGGAAATTATTCCTTTAGAAACCACCTTTGAAGATTTTATTGCCTGTATATTATGTATTGAAATTAGGTGGAAAAATCACTGCCTTCAACTCAAATTTATGTGGAGTTCATTTGACTTTTAAGTCTTCTGTAGTATGACATTTTTTTATAAAAGAAATATACTACAATTAGAAAGATTCTGCACAATACATATATTTTTCTTTATTTTCAATATAAATGCTTTAGAAAGCATCTACTTCAAAGCTCAACTTTCAAACCAATAGCTTCAGGCAAGAGGGAATAAAAGCCATTTTTTTCTTATGACTTGTGTTACAATTTTGTCTTCTTTGTTGTAAGAAGCAAAGACATGGAAATGTGTAAAATATCTTTTGAGCTCTGCTTTTTGTTTTCTCTTTGAACTTTATGTCATTCTAATTTTGATAGTTTCTGAAGTCTTCCTTTTACAAAACTATATATGTGTGTGTGTGTGTGTGTGTGTGTGTGTGTGTATGTAGGTTCAGAGGCTAAATTAAATTAAAGCTATTCTTTTCTAAAAGTTTTACTGTATATAAAGACAGAATTTTTTAAACAAAAATTACAATGCAACAGCGTTATATAGCTTATGATAGAAATGTTTTAAATATCAAACCCTAATTAACTAAAAGTACAAAGATGTAGAAACATGTACATTGTTTTAGAAAAAGCTGATATGAATCCATAGAGTCCACAAATTCCAAATATCAGCTCTCTACTACGGAATGCTGAAGCCAAGCTGGCACCTGATACAGCAAAATACAAATTCACATTTTAGCGTAAGTAGAGTGAAAGGATTTCAGGGCTTCCAGTAGTGTGTATAGATATATTTTTGTAGTTGTTAAATAAAATGTAATGTGAGTTTGAAGCATGTATATAAATTATTTAAATTAATTATTGATAGCTTTGAAATGGTTTTATGAACTAGGCTGGTGCAAATGCAGCTATATGAAAAAAAACACATGGGAGATACATTTGTCTGTTTCTATGGCCACTATCTGAAAATTTAAATAATACAAGTTTTAATTCACATTAAAAGCATGTGCTAATGATTGTTTCCTTATATTAAAATGGACACCTGTAGTTCTATGACAATAGAATAACTTAAGGGTTTGTTTTGTAAATTGTTTTTAGAATAATGATACTTTAAAATACAATGTTTTTAAAATAAATTTTAAAAAAAAACAACAAAAAAATAAACAGAACAAAACAACAAAAGTGCCACAGAGAAAACTCCATGACAAGATAACTACTGGTGAATATTGTCAATCACTTAGGGAAGAAAGAATACATTAAAAAGCAGAGAATAGAAAGAAAAGGGACACATCTAAACTTATTTTATGAGAACATTATCTTGATATTATAAACTGAACAAGCATATTACCAAAAAGGAAAATGACAAGCCAGTACTTCTTCTGAACATTGATGCAAATAAACATATAAGTTAAGCATACGCAAATCACGACACAATATACATAAAGAAAAATGTGAGTGCAGCCTTATTCTGGATTTTATTCCAGGAGTGTACAGTTGATCTAACATTTAAAAATTATTCAACATAATTTACCACATTAGTTGAATAAAAAATGCTAGCTAAATTTAATATATTGTATAGATGAATTTAAGAAAATTAATTTTAGATAAATTTAATAAAATTCAAAGCCTTTCATGAAAAAGTCTCAACAAACTAATAACTGAAGTGAATATTGTATTGTATTTATTGTATACAATAATAAGTAATAGAGCTAAATTAATTCTTAATGGTGAAATAGTAAATACTTCCCCTTAAGTTACAGGAAAAAATATCCAATATTGTCACTTTTTAACATGGTCATAGAAATGCTAAAGCAACAACACAAGATAAAGAAATAAAAATTATACATATTGCAGTGAAATGGTGAGATCTGCCATTATTTGCAGGTAACATCATTACATACATAAACGGCATCAAATAATTTACAAATAATCTATTAGAATGAATGTCAATTTCACAGTATTGCAGGATGCAAAGTCAACTTTAAAAAGTATATTTCATTCTGTTAGCCTCAATAAATCTTAAAATAAAATGTAAGAATCTATTTTTTTAAAAAAACACAGAATACATAAAAATAAATCTATCAAAAATTGAATAGTGCATATCAATCGCCAACATCCTGTTTCTTTGCCTGGATTTCAGCAATACATTT